>NW_009259965.1:122251-143243 GCF_000687185.1 Egretta garzetta | reverse complement strand
CGGCCGGGGGCCGGGGGCGGGGGCGCCCGGCGGCATCCGTCTGTCCCTTCCGCCATCATGCTTTCAAAATACTTTTCTTACACCTTTCCCTTCCCGTGCTGTCTCCTCTCAGGCCAAATCTCCTGCTGGAGCTTGAGCTAAAAACCCCTGCACTTCAGCTGGATTCATTTTACGCCTAAAGGTCATTTTCTGCAGGCAAAAGAGGACACCTTTGTGTTTTGATACCCAGGTTTTTGTAGAGAATTGTGGCATAGCTGAAGAATCAAGGAGACTTAGTGAACAATCCAGACCGAAGGCACCTGTTGCGTTTGCGAGCAGTAAGCCTCAATGACATTGTGGGAGCCGCCTGCGGTCAGAAAATGATGAGAACAACCTTGAGAAGGAGAAGAAAAGTTGGCGTACGTGACTGAGATCAGAAAGCAAAGCAGGGCGCAGGTGGAGAGGACCGTGCGCGTGGACGAGAGACTTTAACGAATCGTATCGTAGCTAAGAGCGCGCGTGCAGATATAGTTAACCAATTAGTTAGGAGCTTGTACATGATAAGAAAGTAGAAGAGCTATGTTAACCAGGATGTATCAACAATAAATTGGCATTTGCTTGATCACAATGATCGTGTGCAGTGTCCGTGACTTCTGCGTCAACAGAGAATATAATTCCACGTGTCCATTCGTAGCTGAGAAGAGCACAGTGACTGCCGAGTCAGAGGGCTGAGGAAGAGGCTGGCTGGCAAAGCACGCTCCCCTGCTGGGCTTGGGGGGGCTGTTTTAAACCAAGTTCTCAGAATGGTTTTTTGGTTTGGACAATATTAGGGCCTTCAGTGTTTCTCGCAAATTAGGTGTGAACAGTGCATACAGATCTAGAACAGTTACAGAAACTGTTCCTCGCGGTTTGAAAGGCACCGGGTGGGAGTTGCGCTGCGTCTGCCCCTGTGGTTCATGCCCAGCAGGCCCACACCACGTTGCCCAACAGCAGATGGCTCTGGGCTACCAAGAGGGGATTCAGGCTGGCTTACCAGGTAAAATGAGACTGGTGCAAACCAGCTGGCCGCAAGGAAACTTCATCTTGGCGGCTTATCCACTGGAACTGGGAACTAACTGTAGGAAAAGCCCCCAGTGTTAGGGTATAGACCCCATACAGAACACAACCACTGCCAGAGGGTAAGCTTTATCCCTCCTCTAGCAATGGGCTATTATTCAGCATGCACTTCTCGGCATATTTGGAAATACACACAGATTTAAAATTTGTAAATTTTACAGTGAAAAGGTTAGTTTGTGTTCTGCAGCCAGTATAAAATATCAGTTTCTGGTGATGAGTTTTTCTATTACTTACAGCCAGTGAAGCAGTGATGGATTAGGACACCCCGGAAAATGGGGAATGTGAATACTTGAAATTCAGGTACTACAGGCTGTGGTGAGGAGTAGCAGACAGACACGGTCTGTATCAGCTAGCTTGGGCAGAATGTCTTAGTCAGAGTTCTTAGCTGGTGTCTCAGTTTTGCCCAGCTCTTGGTGGCCTAACCGTATAGTTATTCATCACTGAGCGTCTCTGACTGTGAAAACTCACATTTCCTAAAGAGAGAATGTGGCAATAACAGAGGCACGGGTTTAAAAAAAGGCGTTTTTAAGACACTCTTTATTCTTGTGATTTGCATGTTGTGAGTCTCTACTTCCAATGCATCTCATGAGTATCCACAATGTCTTCATGGGCTTTGGTCCCTGTCTTTTAGGAGCCCTTTGGCTGCCTCAGCCTGACATCTTCATTCTGCCAGTGGTTTACAAAAATGCCTTTTAAAACAATCCCTGACACCTTCATCACTTCTGAGCTTTCAGTGGGGACTTGCCATTATCAAATTACTTTGGCCCTGTGCATAGAGTCATTCAAGATCAATGTCTATTCTGGTATCAAATTCATTGTTTTACTGGATAGGGTCATTGGACATCAATATTCCTTGACAGGACCGTCACATTTCCTCAGTGTCATCTATCCACTAGGTGTCACATTCTTGCTATGCAATGAATTCGTAACTGTTACACTCTTTTTCTAAAAGGTTCACATTTTGCTAACCATGCATAAAGGTTAGCACACAATCTCCTGTTCACAAAAGGAAAATAGGATTCATGAGTAGATGGTGGATGTGTCTACAGAGTAATCTGCATACACTGCTGGTGCAGTGGGAACAGTCTGACCACGATGGCAAAAAGTAAATTACCTTGTGCCAAGCACACGGCTGTAGTGACTAGATATTTTCCATTAGTGGGATTAGCTAATTTAAAAATGGAGCCGGTACACTCACCCTAAATTGCAATCTGCACTATCACTACAGCTAAATATAAGTCCTAAGCTTGTATCCATTTGTGACTGTAGTCCAGTCTTGTGATTCTGTTAGCTGATTATAGCATTTTCCTGGTCTATCTCTGTCAGTCACAATGCAGACTGTAGCCAGAGTATAATGGATGAGCTGTAGTAAGGCAGGAAAAAAAAAAAAAAGAAACAAAAAAGAATCCATCAAAATTTCAGGAGCAGAGGATTTTTTTATTCAGTGGTTAACCATCTTCTCTCTGGACCAATAACTACCACAGTACTTAACTAAATTAACAAGCCATTAACCTACTGTGAAGTGAAATTCTCTTTTACACCTGGATTAAACTATGCTGACATTTTGGGTATAGTTCAGTGGCTAGCTGAGCCCACCCAGCACCTCACTGCTACTAAAAGGGTAAGATCTCGCTCCCAGTCCACCATTACCATTTCCTTCTGCCAGTGCCCTCAGCAGCAGCTCTAAGGCTCTGCCCCATACTTGCACTGACCAGATCCTTCTCCAAGCCCGTTTAATTTACCTGCTCCACAGAAAACTACTCCTTTTTGGCTGGTTTTCCTTTGTTCTATTTTAGTGATTTAAGTAAACTCAGAGAAAGGCTAGATAAGATCAAGAGCTGGCACAAGGTAAGCACCTTTCCATATAGCAAACCTTATTAATTCAAATGCACGTAAGCATATGCATGGTGTGACAACCATACTTTAGTCACATAAATTAGATTAATATTGGCTCTTACTTGAAGTCACACATCTTCTCTTAAGATTTACCTTTACCTAGGTTTTGAGGCATAGTGGACCATTGTGTTATTGTAAAAGTAAGGAGAAATTAACAGTAAAATATGCTTTCAATTCACAACCTAATGACCTATTATTTTGAGTGTAAAATGGATGATGGGACATCTAAAGTTTAAGGCTAACATGGTAATTGCATTAAATTTTTTGTAATTGAATGTAAATTGATGTATTTGTCAGAGTAAGATACAGTGACATTTTACCAATCTTCAGTGGTGCTTTTGGTCAGATTATACAGGATTATACAGGATCTTTCCAACAGTGTAATAAACATTACTAAAATTTTTTTACCCTCCCAAAAATGGAGGGGAGGGGAAAATATTTTTTGAGTCACACCTGGCACAATTCTTACATCCTGCCAGGAATTTTCACATGAGTGTGTTCAGGCAGTCCAGGCATTGTTGGGGTCAAAGTGTGGAAGCTTTGATTCATAAACACTTAGCAATGAAGCCGATCAATTTGACTGTAAGGTACAAGGAAGATACATATTTTCCATTTCACACTGTGTCTAGCTGATGAGGGACATCTAGTTTTATTTCAGGTATCTGTTCCCAGTATCTGTTCCCAAATTATGTCAACAAAGAGCAGAAAACCCTGTCCTGTCACAACAAAGTGGAAACAGCATAAAAAGAGGAGGATCAGCCTGCCTAAGCCTGGAAGAGGTGAGAGAAACCACTCTCAAATTACTACCCAGAAGGAGCAGGTAAAAGGCAAAACATCTGCAGAAGGTGTTAATCATAATTTATACATGAATTGAAGTGTATTAAAAGTCATCAAGATTCCAAGTTCTTTGCACATAGGCAGAACATACTTGGTTTATTTGTTAGTCCTTGGCTAGAAACAGTACTGCACAGTCAATTAGTTAATTGCTATCAGTTATTTTTAATTTAACAAAACGTGCAGAGACTGGATTCATCAATAGCCATGACTGGGGCTGTGCCTCACAGAGGTCCCTGACTGCACCATCCAATGCAGCTTTTCAGCAGATCGTGCTTTTCAAAGAGCTGTTTTAGTAATGCCTCTGCCTGGATTTAGGAACTGAAGGAAGATTATGCTATGCTAACACTTGACTTGGCTGCTAAATTATGGTCGTAGCAGAAAGAGCTTAACGAAGGTTTGGGAGAGGCAAGTTCAAGAATTTAGTATCCAGTAAAAGTCCTTCCAGCCACTACCTTCAGTGAAGATAACGACGTGATAAATTGCATTTACAGTCCTACTCTGAGGGTTCCGAATTATGAATGGGAATGGCCATAGGAGACCTGAAGAAGTTAATGATTTCAGTTGTCTTTCACGCTTTGTGCCCCAATTCAGCTGCTGTTCAGCTGCTGGACAACCACAGACTGAGGCTTTAAGGCAAACCAAAATCAGAGAGCAGGAATACCACCAGCCGTTCCAAACTAGACCGGATGTGCACACGGTGGTTTTTACTGTGCTTCATGAAATATTTCATGTGTTCATACAGATAACTTCATGAATACTCATATAAAATGCAGATACCATGTCTTTACTTTATATGGTCTATTTTACTTTAAGTAACTTGAAGCATAACTTGGGAACTGGTCTTTTATGAAGCTCCTGATTATTAAAAGATGAGCTGTGTAAGTTTTTCTAGCTGATTCTTCAAACTGTCATAAATTGATTTCTCTAGGGAAATACACTGGCTTATCCAGTTAGGCAAGGGCTGTAGCACTGGCATACTGCTGGCAAAACAATCATAGATTTGACAGCTGTTCGACAGTTTAAATCTAAAGACTCTGAGATCTGTTTTCCTTTCATACAGTATACACTGTTGTGTTGCATGATACATTTGCGAGTCTGTATATAATTTCTTTGTTTACTTACTATGCCCTAGTATGAATTGTACATCTGTTCATTTGACTGTTCTCACCATTGCTTGGAAATGACAAAACTAGTTAAATCCATCAAATTACAGATACCCTGTTTCTGCTAATTGCTATTTCTAAGGGCCCAACCTTGTCATTATTACTGATGTCAGTCTAGTTTACATACTACATCTACATACTCAGAAACAGATCTTCCCCTTCATTTTCAGATGACTCCCAATTGATGCATTCAGGTATGTACTTATCCAAGACTCCAAAACAGAAATAAAAATTGCAAGCCTTGAATACATCACTCTTCATTTTTTGACCAAAATATAAAGGTGATCACCGGACTTTGCAAAATTATGGAACCTGTCCCTTTAGAAACCAACACCACCAAGAACATAATACTGAACTCATGAAGATCGTACCACTTGAAATAATCAGTGAAATACTGCAACGCAATCACTAAAGCAATACTAGCTATTAGAGAAAAATTGGATGAGTCAGAGAGAAAGTCTTTTGCTGTGATCTCTTCTACAGGGCGGGCAAGCAAAGTACTGACAGAACAGGGAGGTGTGCATATGCTATTGTTAAAGGACTGCATGTGCTGATCTAGTTCAACATGTACTTTTGGTATCTAGTTAGTTCTTTGAATGCAAAGTCTGGTACAGATTTTCACCATCTGAGTCCACGTGGGTCCCAGTGCTGTCATCAAATGTTCAGAGCAGGGGGTAATAAAGATACATGGTATATTCTGTCAGTTCAGGGGAACACGAGGCACTCTGAGTGAAACCAAAAAAAATGTTTAACCTGACTTGCCTGCTATAGTCATACATTCAGAAATACCAGAGATGTTTGTAAATTTAAAGAAATTTTCTATAAATTCTAACTAGAGAGTAGTATATTATATTTATTAGTATCAAGTGGTGCACTTAAAATGCAGTACTGTAAGTCTGTACAGAAAAACCTTGATTTTATCAAGGCCACTGAATTTGTCTTTTATTTCTGTAGTGTATTATTCTATAATCTGATTTGAAGCACACTCACATGTATCAAACCTAATTTTAAAAAGTCTTTGTTTTCATTAAAATCATCTCCAATCAGCAATTAGAAATGCAGTGTGGTAGAAAACAGAAATCCTATTTCTGTTCTTCCCATTTAGTTACTTCTGAAGCAGGTGTCTAGTGTTTGTCAAGATGGAATGGCAGAAGAGTGTAGTATTGCCCCATTTTAAGCCACAGAAGGGACTGCTCCTTCGTGCTAGTACTACAGTGAAATAAGCTAAGCAAAACATTAAATTAAAAAAGGATTCTCCATTCTTAATATCAAATGTCAAGTCAAGTGAAAGTCAAGAAAAGATTAACAATTAATATTGGCCTTAAAAATCTTTTTCCTGGGGGATTTGAAGTCATGTGCTGGAAACAGAGTATGGAGTGCAAGTTCCATTTGAGGTTTCTTTCTTTTTCAGGAAAAATAAAATTGTATTTTGGTATTATGTTATATAACCAAGGGTCTGTACTCACTTCCGATATAATGAGAGTGACCCGTGTCTGGGTACAGACAATCTCAGGCAGTCCAGCCTGGGTGTGAGTGGGTTTATTTAAAGCTGTATGTGATTGACAGGGGGTCCCATTTAGTATTGCTTGCTTGTCAGGCCCTAGAACCCACGGGAATATAATGCCTTATATGTTACCGCAGTATGGGGGTGGATGGAGGCTCAACATGAAGATAACAGATGAAGGCTTCTCTATTCTGTGTAGGGCCATACTTTGGAGGTGCATACCCTGGCCATATCAGGGTACGTGGCACGAACACGTTCCCCCAGAGGTCACATAAGGTAAGCAGGCCCCCTGCACTGGGACACACAGTGGCATGGACCAGCAGTGCAGGCAGAGGGACATAACCTTTCCTGGCTGCTACAGACAGCCACAGCTTCTTCCCAGGCACATGCAACTGAAAAGACTGAGAGAAGCCGCAGTGCCATACTAGCTATAATAGCACCAGTTCCCTGTATGTCCTGGTAGAGTTAGTTTTCTTCCTAGTAGCTGGCATAGTGCTGTGTTTTGGATTTAGTTATGAGAATAATGTTGACAAAACACTGATGTTTTAGTTGTTGCTAAGTAGAGCTTGCACTAGTCCAAGACTTTTCAGCCTCTCATGCTCTACCAACTGAGAAAGCTGGAGGCACACAAGAAGCTGGGAGGGGGGCACAGCCAGGACAACTGACCCCAACTGGCCAAAGGAATATTCCATACCATATGATGTCATGCTCAGTATATAAACTAGGGAAAAGCTGGCCTGGGGGCCACTGCTTAGGAACTGGCTGGGCATCGGATGGCAAGTGGTAAGCAACTGCACTGCACATCACTTATTTTGTATATTCTTTTGTTGTTATTATTATTGTCGTTATTTTCCCTTCCTTTTCTGTCCTGTTAAACTGTCTTTATCTCATCCCATGAATCTTACTTCCCCTTCTCCCCCCTGATTCTCTCTCCCACCCCACTGTGGGGGGGAGTGAGCAAACAGATGTGTGGTGTTTAGCTACCTGCTGGTTTAAACCACGACACTGTACTACTGCAGGGAACTAGCTGGTGAAGGCTAATGTTGATGTGTGGGAAGATTAAACCCTCTACTGCTTTATTAAATCCACACCTGCAACAATATCTATGATTCTTTCTCACTTAACTGTGAGAGAACTTGTCTGCTCTTCTGGACACTCTGGAAATGCTGGGAAATACTGGGTGACTGTCAGCACTCATTTATGTTGTCACTCTGAAGCTGGCAACTTACTAACAAAAGTGAGAGTCAGGAGCAGGGCTGAGTCCTGTGTCCCAACCAGAGCCAGCTTGTCTGAATTGAAATCCCACCTCCAGACTAAATGAGATGGTTTCAGGTGTCCACAAGTAGTCACCATGCTGCCAGCATAAGTGCACAAGTAACGCACACCATCAGGACATGCCCTCAAGCACTTACAAATGGCTGGTGGTAAGAGTTGAAAGGCTGCCCTTAGTGGTATATGACAACTGTCTTTAAAGAGATGGTTCTCTGCATGCCAGATAGGTAGGACCTGCTGGAAATAAGGATCTTTGTGTGTCTGGAAATATGGATCTTTGCAACAGCCAGTAGAACAGGCTATTCTGTGCCTGCTCCTGCTTTATATGGTTGTGTACTCTTGAAACCACTGCAAATGTATACAGCTGCAGAGCTTTATCAATTCAGAGAAGTTTGAAACTCACACTAACCTAGGTTTGAAACATTCTGATCTGAAACACTCCGTGTATTTAACATTCTGAAAAGCATGTTAGTAAATGGCAGAATTAGGATAAATACTGACAACATTAGATGGTGTAATTACAGTACCTCCACTTGGCGATGCTGACATAGCATGCCATAAGACTATATAGATCAGCATAATCCAGCCAGAAGACGTATATGTTGTGAATATACTCAGATTTTCCATATTCCTTGCTTAGGCAACTGGTAAAAAGAAGCAATATTGAGTTATCAGACACATTGGGTATTTCCTTAATCATTGGCAAAGTAATCAAACATACATCCCTTTCTGACATTTTTAAAGAGGACTTTAAGATTCAAAGATGATTTTGCCTTCAACAGACAATGTTTGTGCCTCATGTAGTTAAATGATCTTTCAGGAGGTCTCAAAATACTCCAGGGATTTTGCTGTATGACCAAAGTAATGTTGTGTGATAAATACTACAAAAAACAACATGGTAAGTTTGCCAAAAATGTTAACATTGGTTAAAAACAATGCAGAGCTCTTATGGTAAGATGTGATGTATTGTGTAATACTATTTTAATGATTTTTTGACTGAGGGATATTCTGCAGATTATTCTAGGTATTAGTATCTTCCTGGATTTTGTTGTCTAGATCTGTAATGGTTGATTTGGTTTTTGTTTTTTTTTTTTTTTATTTGTTTGTCAGGGAGTAGTTACATTTAATTGTTGATTTATTCACTATGTGTCATTATTCAACTCTCTGACAGACGCAGTGGATAATAAAGTTAGTTCACCAATTTGCTTTTTTAATTTCAAAAGCCACATATATTTATTCGCTATTTTAAATGTACATGTTTGGTACAGGACAATTTCATCAGCATCTGAACATATTTGAATACAGAGGAAAATGGTAAAGAAATAATAGTTCCTTAAAAGACCAGAAGAAACAATAGCTTAGCATTTAACTGACCTTTATTAAATAAAGTTTCTTCCATATTAGATACCAAAATCAAGTAAAAATTTAATCAGTGTAGCCAGTACTGTACTGTATACAGTAGGGAATCTGTTCTTATGTGACTCACACATATAAGATTTTTTTACGTGATTTATTTGTATTGACTCCACTAAGTTCAGTCCACATAACTGAAGTATAAACTTTTCTATTTTGGGGACTGTACATCAGTGCTCTGACACATCTAGGTGAGGAATTGATTCCCCAGATAGGTTCCTCCACACTTCTGTTACCTGAAGGAATGTCAGTGAGCGCCCCCTGGGTCATCTTTCAGCTGCCACTCACAGAGATCGTCTGCATCATCTAGAGCCACCTGACACTCCCTTGGGTATCAAAGGTATCTGCAGAGGGCTGGCAGATACACCACAAGACTGATCTGCAGCTTTCTGAAGCAACAGCTGGAGGACAGAAAAGATACGCCACGTAGCAACTAAAATGGTACTAGACAGCTATGTATAAGCAGCTTATTTAGCTTTTTACTTCTCTAGTTAGGTGGGCACTTTATTCTTTTTCTTGAGAGCACAGTGTTCTGCATCAGCCTCAAAAGCCAACAGTTCTTTACATAAGAAATTACCCATCAAGAACATGATCATATACGTTATTCACTGGCAGGGCAGTATGAAAAGCTGAAAAGTCCTTGACTAGTATAAGACAACTTAGCAACAACTAAAACATCAGTATATTATCAACATTATTCTCATACTAAATCCAAACCACAGCCCTATACCAGCTGCTAGAAAAAAAAAATAACTCTATCCCAGCTGAAACCAGGGAAGATTGTTAACAAGTATATGCATTAATTTTCTTTCACACAGCCTGCAGCAGTGTCTTCATACAAGTAACATTTGGTAATACTGTTAATAAATGGAATGTCCAAGTACTTAACTCATTTCAGGCATGTGCTTCCACAACACATCACCATCAATTACTGCTCTCTTCACGGAATTCTAACTCCTTGATTTCTATTATTTGTCCAGCAGTACAAAGAAACCATAATGAAACTTCGGGTGTGCCAACAAAGAAAACACACAGTATTAAACACTGATGTCAGTGTGATTACTTAGCCACATACCAGTAAGCATATGGAATGTTTTGATAAAAATAAACTTTAAAAGTTTCCCCTTTCTTCTCAATTGCTCTACATGTCCAAAATACCCTACACAGCAAAAACTAGATGTGCTGGTAGCAGAGGGAGGTAGGTATATGTGTGCTATCTTTAACCCAGTTACCAGCATTACAAGTAGCAGTGAAGATGCAGCAGCATAGGCCAGACAGCACATTATATAAATCAGAATACAACCCATAGAAAAATCTATCAACACACTCTGAACCTTCCTGCTGCACATTTTTTCAGCTCCCAGCAATCAGTGACCAAAGGACAGAGATAGCATTTGTATCTGGCCACTATCTTCAATGGCAACCAACAAACACCTTCCATTACCCTACTTACTCCCTTTTTTATAGTACTGGCTCCTCAGTCTCCAGAAGCATTGCATTCCACTATTTCTGTCACATGAAAAAGTACTTCCTTTTGATATTTTTTCATCTGTTACATGATTCACAGAATGCTCCTATTCCTTGTATTGTGAGATTATGTGAATGCTTGCTTCTTGTTTACTTTTCCACACCATCCATTGCTTTAAAGATTTTTCTTGTGCTGCTTTCCATCGTCTCTCTTCTAGGCCAAGAATTCAAACCTATTTAACTTCTCCACACATGGTAGCTATTCTCTACCTCTGAAAGTCTCTGCCACCCTTCCTTCAACTTTTTCTTGTTCTAGTCTACTATAACTTTTTCAAAATGGTATAAGCAGAACTCTGTACAGGAGTAAGAATACTTCAGCCCAAATTAAAATGCTTTGGTTTATTCTTGTTGTATACTTCTACTAGCCCAGGACTAAAGAAACTATGAATTCATGTAAGGTGCTCCAGGAATTAACTTGCAGCTATAGTACACATACAAAAAGGAAATTTAATATCTTCCTGTTTGTCTATAAATATTAGTATTCCCATAAGTTATGTAGTGATTGGCCTTTACTCAGCACAATGGTCATCATTTTTGTAACTGACTGTAAAGAAAAGCAAAAATAGCAAGCTACTCAATGTTACACAGGATATACTATATAAAAAAACATGGATCTGCAATCAAAGACAAAAGTACTGCTGAAACCAAGGTGCCAGACAAACCAAATACATTTAAAAAACCTGAAAAAATATTCAATAACAATCCGTTTGTATTGCCCAAAGCACAGAAAAAAGCAAGATGAAACCAAGTGCCTCACTTAGAAGAGAGAAGCGTATCCAAGCAACAGCATTAAGACTCAAAAGAAATAGGTCATGTGAAGAGAAGCACTAAATTTAGTAATCAAATATATATTCAGCAGCAAAGATAAAGAAGGGTTAGTGAAATAACTGCAGCATCAAGAAAAATGAAAGAAATTAAAAGATTCCCGATCAGAACATTTTCTGAAGCTGGGAGACATTTCAGGCAAAATCTCTGCACTTGGTTGCAACAGTGCAACTGAAAAGCAATTCCATGACAATTAATGGAGTTAAATTTGTATGAAACATAAAATAACTCAAGGCAGATTTTGGTCCAGTATTTTATTTTTGATCAGCTTTACCCCAGAAGCTTGTATAAGAGCTCTAGTTGATTGGGTCTCTGTGCACATGCAGGTGGAAGTCATGATGCATTAAGAAGTTGGTACAAAAGTACAATGGCAAAACTTTCACTGGCATCACAAGGTCTTGCAGGCAGCCATTAGGATTTACTTTCGATCCTAATTAGGTCAATGACAAAACTCCCCTACATCACACAGAATCATATGCCTGATTTAATGAAAAGGTGTGACCACAGCTGCCGTTGGCATCCCATCTGGATCTAGCCAGTTCAGCTGAAGAACTTGTTCACCAAGGAGCTTACCAGAAGGTGTGAGTGACAGCTAGCTGTCTTGAGGTGCAGATGTGATAACACCGAAAGAATAACTCTGTTCCACAACCAGTTAGGAAAAAAATTGTACTCTCCTCCTCCCCAAAAGGTTTTTATTCCATTTCAGAGAGTGTCTTGCCAAATCCTCGAATGCTCACGGATGGCATTTGTTGTAACAGCAGAGTTTCTGCCACTTCAGATGCACCCACACTGCTGTTCACAGGAGCGGTTTCTGTCACTGCTGAACTGCAGTTTTTCCCACCTTTGGACAAGCTCTGAACTCTCTGAGCGCTCCCTGCCCAACACAGAGGCAGATCATGCAGCCGTGATGGATAGCAGCTGTGGGACGACTGAATTAGGACCTCAGCTGGAATGAAGAGACTCAGCACCCCAGAAAGGAAAGGGCTGCCTCCACAAGCAGCAGAGGCACCCATCCTTTCCTCCTCCTATGCTCAAGCCTCAGCAGGAGCTGTGCTCCAGGGGTCCCTGCCTCTCACAGCAACAGTTCAGCACCATTCTAGTGGGCAGAATAGTTACCTAATCATGCTAAATTTGCCTTTATTTATCGATAGCTGACACAGTAAAATACACCAGCTGAAATCCAGACAAGCGGCAAGGCTGGGGTAGGAACTAAGATATGTGGTATAAAGGGTAGCACTGTGGTTTGAATGGGACTGCAAAGGTTGAGTATTGTTTGGAGTGATAGCGTCTATCTGTGTATCATCAGCACCCAGCAAGCAAACAGGAAAAGAGCCACAGAGAGCAAGAGAAGCAACAGTTGTATGTCACCAAGAGAAAGTCAAAAGAACAAATTGTAAGTAGGCAATCTGCCTCGTGTTGTTTGATTCTTCCTCTTTTCAGGGAAATAGGACTTTGTGTACATTTCTTAAATAGAGTGCACTACAGACATAACTGGGTTCTCTGTCACTGAGTTCCCTAATTTAAAAAAAAACTCACAAGGCTGAATCTGGCCAGTGACAGTCTACGAAGTAGGAAAAAAAAAAAGTACTTTTAAACTGAGTTTAAGCAGTTACTTATCTTGACGCTGCCTTCCAAAAGTGACCGTGATGTTAAAAAGGCCAAAGTCCCAGGAGAGAAGTATTTTCCACTCTGCTACTACTTACTACTACTATTTTCTACCAGCTAGAATCAGTACAAATAATAAATATTTCTTTTTGCCTTATTGAGCCCTAATGATTTATTATCAAAAAGAACAAGACCAATTTCTCTCAGAAGAAGCAACAATTAAAAAATTGTAACCAAACATGTTTATTGACTTTAAATATTGCTTTCAATATTCTCTTCACACATATGAAACAAAATATTTTACCAGTAAAGGTAATTATTATTTACTCATGTTGTATATATAACTAACTGGGACTCAGCATGGCTGGGAAACTCAGTTATTTTTATGAATCTGATTGAAAAAATTAAGAATTTATTCTTTTATTTCATGTACAGAGAAGCATTTAAAAAATCATATTTTTAACAAAAAAAAGCCTGCAGTATGAAGCTATTTGTTAAGAGTAATGACTGGAAATTCTCAGGTTCAGCACTCACAGATATGAAGTACAATAACCCACAAGACACTTCCTGCATTTACCCATACCCACAGCAGATGTTTGGAAATTGTTGACCAGTTGTGTACTACAACATAAGTTTCAAGGTTAAAAAAAAAAAAAAAAGAAATGTAGTTTTACGTAAAAAGAGAACTCCAAAACATTGCACAAATTTTTATTTACAACCAACAGGGTTAGGATGAGGTCAGAATTACACCAGAGAAGTTGCACTGTGTTTCATAGGTAAATTAACTTAACTAGGAGCAGGATTAGGAGGAGGATTTTTTTGGGTTGAAACCTTCAACTAGTATCAAGTGGAGTGGCAGGGATTCAAAGACATGAGATGGAACAATGTGTGTACTGGTAGACAGGATCCACTCTTTACCAAGGCCTGTAGTGACACAAGGGGCAACAATTTCAAACTGAAAGAGGGTAGATTTAGACTGGACAGAAGGAAGAAATTTTTTTATGATGAGGGTGGTGAGACATAGGCTGCCCAGAGAAGCTGTGGATGCCCCCTCAATGGAATTGTTCAAGGTCAGGTTGGACGAGGCTTTGAGTAACCTGATTTAGTGAGATTTCTCTGCCAGAGGCAGAGGGGGTGGAACTGGATGATCTTTGGAGGTCCCTTCCAACCCAAACCATTCTATGATTCTGTGATCCCTGCCCACCCCAGCTCATTCTGCAGCCACAGCTGGCCTTGATGACATTAACAACAATGGCAACATAGGGCTGAAGTGTCCTCAGAAAGTCATATTCACAGCCTCCCTGCTTCCAGGCAGCTCCATTACACCTACTAGATTTCTATTTATAGAGGATAAGATATATATATAGCCTGTTCTTAAAGACCCCAATGACAGACCCTGACCATACCACTGACAAACTTTTTTCCAGTACCTCTACCCCTGAAGAACTTTTGTCCTAATGTTTAACCTAAAATATCCTGGTTGCAAGTTCTGCCCGTGGTGGATGTAGAAAACAGGTTATTTCCATCTCATCAGTAACTTCTCACAGATTTGTGGACTGTTGTCATTCTCCTATTCATCTTATTCTTCCCTAATTAACCAATCTGAAACAATTCAGTATTTCCTCTAGACCCTTTGACATTCTGGTTGCCCTCCAGGTGGTCCACATCCTTCTTCATGTGCAACATCCAAAACTAGCTTTACAACCACTAAGCAAAGCAGAATTCCTTGCCAAGTCTTGCAAACTCTAATCCTCATAATACATCCCAGCAGGACGCTTATCCTTTTTTGCAATAACAAGCCACGGTTGACTCACACCCAGTCTATGACCACTCAAAGCCTAAGTACAGAACTGCTACCTAACCAGTTTTCCATACCAGCTGATTAGGTCTGCAGCTGTTTTGGTTGACTAGCTTCCCATTTTTTTTTTTCCCCTAATTGAAAATAATTTTTTATTCTGTCCCTGTCCTGCAGCTTACTTACTCCTTCCCAGCCTGATACATACGTGAATTCAACAAGCATTTTCCCTTTTATGAGAGCATGCCTCATGTCACCAGATTCTGGATCTGTGCAATCCCACTTGATACACATTTCCATTTTGATGGGGAACCACGCTGTTACTCTAGTTTTCCAACCAGCATTGCACACACCTAACTGTAGATCAACGCAGAACACATTTTATTAATTTGCTTATGGGAATCACAGGAAATATACCTGAAAATCAAGACATATTGGCATCTATAGCTCTTTTCTATCCACAAGATATGTCATCCTGTTGTAAAGGCAATCGGATTTTTGAGATGTGATTTCTTACTGACAGTTACTCATGCCTATGTTATTTTTCAGGGATGTACAAAGATATTTATTTGTTTCACTGTTTTCTAGAAATTGAAATTAATTTGCTTAATCCATAATTTCATACATCCTCTCCCCTCCCCTTCACCATGCTTGTCACTTTACAGCCTCCCTCTATTCTACCTAACATCCATAACTTCTCAAAAACATTGATTATTGACACTGAGGTTCTGTTAGCAAGATCTTTAAATACACTAATACAAAGCTAAAGAGAGACTTGAGGTCAATTTGAAAATACCTGACTTAAGTACTCTACCCTTTTCTTAACTGAGGTCAATGCATTAGTTTCCTTATTTTACTGATCTTTTGCAGTAAAGTCTAGAAGGTACTGCCTTCCTGACACCTTTTAGTTTTCTCACTTTACAGTTAGAGAACCCTTTCTATCTCATACAATTAGTGGGCTTCTAGAGTGATGTGGAGGGGTTTTTTTTATTATTTTGCTTGCTAGTTGCATTTCATTTCTTGCTCATGTCTTTTTGATTTTGTTCCTACATGCTTCTGTTATACTTTTATTCTCAGCCCTAACAGCCTAACCTGTTTTCTCCTTCTCTATAGGTTCGTTTCTTGAGTTTGAGTGATTTAGCCATGCTGGTTTCCCAACTACAGTTGCTGACTTGACTTCATTTCACAATGAAAACCTATGTTTGTGCTCTTAATATTAGCAACTCCTGTGAATTCACTTGTTCTTTTCCATTTATCTGTTGTACAAGCTTCCCAGGGGACCCCTGCCTTCCCCTTCTCCAAGTTCCTTGAAAGCTGCCTTTCTGAATTTCAGGGGGTTCATTTTGATCCTACTCCTCGTTCTGGTCGTGCAGATCACTAACAAACTCTGCATGGACAGTCTCATCTAATGTTTGCCCTGACCTTGTCAGCTAGTTGCTTCTTATTAGTTGTCATCAAAGCTAGGATAGCCTCATTGCTCTGTGCGGACTTCTCTGTGAAGGCTCACCTGTCTCCAGCTTGTGTGTTCATGTGGGTATTCACATTCACACCTGAGGAGGAGAAAACAAGGTTGTGGCACAGGGACACTGTGTAGATTACATGCGCCATCTCATACAGCTGAATGTCTCATCTGCATGGTTCTCACAGCTGGCACATATGACCCAGGCAGACACAGTCACGGTACCCTTGATGGGAGCACCCTTCCACCCACCTGAAAACATGAGACCTTGTCTCTCCCCAGCCACTCCCATATCCACAAGGGAATTTCAGGTTAATCACATGTGAGTCATGTACTCTGGAATACCTAAGTATGACAAGATGGAAGTTCTGGCTAGCAACACAGCCTGTCATGGCCTCAGCTGTTGCTGACACTCATACATCAATAAAGACGTATGTAGGCACACCTCTTTGCAGTTCACTCACTTCTTGGAGCGCTTAAACTTCTCTTGGCCTACCCATAGCTGCCGCTTGCACAGGGAGTTACACAACTTCCTACCGCAACTGATGTGGGCGCGGTTTCAAAACGGTGCTATAGGGGCTCTGAATGCAAACCCACTCTGAGATGTTGTAAGCAGCAACTCAGTCAGGACCGCTATTTATTTTGCTTACATGACATGACCCTGGTGAAGTAACCGGCAAAACCTTTCTTACAACTCTCCTCAACTACACCTCTTTTGTTCAAGTGCCAGACTGAGAGACTCATTTGCCCCACCCATTCATTTAAGAACCGTCCCCTCACAGTTGTGGTCACAGTCTTAAAGGTTTCCCAGTTCACAGCCAGCCTGCCCCCAGAGCAGGGTAAGACATGAGTCTTGGAAGGGGCAGAAGAAAACTTGCACTCCTGCACAGCAAGAAAGTGAAGGGACGAGAGGCTGAGATTCCCACACCCAGACACGTCTAGGAAACAGGGTGACATGGAGCAGTCACACTAGGAACATAACAAGCATGCTGCCATTGGTCTCAACCTGCCACTCCAGTTTGCAGGGGAGCACTGTGACAGTCCACAAAGCAGTAAGACAGATAGAAAGTTGAACAAGCTGCCTGTGGGCTGCAGTGCCCCTGTAGACCACTGGGTTCTAAGAGTGCCCAGTAAATAAATCTCCAGACTCTACCAAAAGACTGACATGGTTATTACTTTTCCTTTCTTCACTGACTTATCCAAGGCCAAAACATCTAGCTGCCAGACTGCCATAATACTGAGGTCCAGAACCAGGCAGGAGAGGCTCAGTTGATGTTAGGATTTCCCCCCCACACACCTCAGCAACACCAACAGCTCTTCCCAGAGAAACACAGATGGCAGGACTGTGGGCAGACTTCCTCATTTACACATCCTGAGAGCTGTGTAAATCTTCAGTCATCTGGCCCTACTCAGGCTTCTGCTCAGGCTTAGCCACAGGTAGCTCCAACACCTGCAAGCTCCAGTCCCTGAGGCAGCTGACAAACATAAGGCTTCTCCCCTGCAGAAGCATGGCAGATAAGCGAAGTCCTCCGGGGACAGCAAGGCATGGATAGGAGCTCCCAGGGACATCCTATGACAGCATCAAGGTCCTCTTGCCATCATGAATAGGTTAATTTGCAGAAAGCAAACGCGTTTATTCTGCTTTTTCCTTGTTATCTTGAATCCCTGTAAAATGTCAAAATAAGGTGGCTCTCCTTTTCAACCTCAGCTACCTGGGATGCAAGGCTCAAATTTTCAGCTGAAGTTATGCCTGAACTAAAACATGGAGAACATGTGGAGCAGACACTCAGGGGGAAAAGGATCTGAGAGCACAAGAATCAAAGGGCCTGCAGAGGCTGTATGGTAGTCAACTACATGCTTGCTGAAAGCACCACAAGGATGCAACCGATGTGAGCCCCTTCTTTCATGAGCTGGGGTGCCATCTTAGCTTTTGCTATCAAATCAGAATAGGCATTGTATAAGATGTTTGCCAGTTTTATCACTTTCATATAAATAACAAGCATAAACAACCTTTTCCCCTCAGTCTGTACATACTTGGCCTGGTCATCCTTCTCTGTGGTTTTGGCTCAGACTGATTTTAGCAAGCCATTTGTGATGCAGCTTGGAGGAGTACCTTATTAAGTGGGTCATTACAAAAAACGTGGGTGGTAAACACTATTGCTCTCTTTTTATGCTTCATTAAGTCATAGGCTTTAGCTGACAAGTAGCTACTTCTGTTGGATCAAAAGTAGGACCACAAACGTAATACATATAATACAGAAATTCTGTGTATTTGAAGAATATTGACATAGACAACCCCGAATCTTAAACAGCTGAGAACAATGATACTTAGTGTGAACTGACCTCTAACACAGATAGTCTCAAAGTTGTTATGTGAAATCCAGAGTAAGCAAGATGGCTTTGACAATCAAACTTCTGTAATGTCATCCAGAGTCTTTTCCTTAGCATGGAGATTGATTTTTTTTTTTTTTAATCTCAGTCCAGGACAAGGAGGATTTGTGAGGTCAGCTGAATTGCTTTTCTTCTCCCAGCAAAGGGAACTTGTTTTTTCTTCTGATGCTAGCAGGAAAAGATATTTGCCCTGAAATAAAGTATAACAAAGGAAGCTGTAAGGATAACAACAAAGTGAGCAGATTTCTGTTGTTTTTTAAAAATTTTATTTTATCACTGTGAGTGAGGAAAGTCTCTCTGTTTCAACCTTACCTATGTTAGATGATGGGATCTGAAAATAAAATTCTGGCTTATAATAGCACCCTCTTATTAAAGACATTAAACTAATTCAGTAAAGAGGGCCAGATGCAAGTCCCACTAAAAATCAACATAGAGAAGCGAGAGACTAAACAGCGGCAGGGACCATTCCCTTAGAGTCAAGAGACTTTTTCAGTGTCCAGAAAGTTATCTGATATACAAAAATGGAAAAACTCATCTGAACTATTTGTTTCTCATTATGATACAGCTGTCCTTCATTCATTTACACCACAACATCAGCCAGCTGATGCATGACCCTCTTTTTTCTGATTATCAGCAATATTGCAGTCATTTCTTCATGCACAGAAATACAGCTGATTTATCCACATAATCAAATCAGCTCTAAAGAAACCAACTCATTTCTATCAAAGGCTGAGAAAAGCAACAGAAAGGGGGGCTGCTAAGTGGGAGTGGGCTACTCCTACACTTACATTCTTAAACAAATGTAACCAATTAGTGCTTATGTGAGCACCACTGAATTAAAATCACAGAGCTAATTGTGTCTAAACACTTGCGTGTTCCAGGAGTAGGGGCGTAAATTTTGCTTATGAGGTTTTAAACTTACTATTCCACTGAAATTAAGAAAAAAAAAATTATAGCATTCAGAGCTATTGTTCCAGGCTGTTTGGAAATTCTGGAGAGCATCACTGCAAATGTGTGCCAGTGATCATATACTTCTGCACTCACAGATATTCACATTTTTGGTAAATAAAATCTTTCAGAGCAATAATAAAAAACAAATACACTCTCCAGAGAAAAATGTCAGCTTGCCAAACCATTGTGACACAGCCAAACAAACTTTAGCTGAGATTGTGTAATCTCAACAATCACTGTTGTTAAAATGGTTTTTGCTGAGAATAATTTCAGCTATTAGCAAATTAACCTTATGCCTGTTATCAAAGGACGTCAGAAAACAAAAGAAACAGTAATCAATCTTCCATCTATTTTTCTAAAGTGCTTCAGCTCAGCGGGAAAATTCAGAAGAAACGCAAGACTTAAAAACTTCTTGCCACTCCTTGCACTGACTGCACCTTGCTGCTTTATTTCAGTTCAGGTTTGTTGACTGTTGTTCTTACGCAGCAGAGTAATAACACAACCTATATTGTGAGGCTAAATGCTGTCTAAACCAAGCACATCTCTTTCCCACGGCATCTTCTTCCCCAGAGGCATGGCTGTGCTTCAGTCTTTCAAAACACCTGAAAATGAAAATCGCAACAGGCGTTCGACTCATAATCGTTTTAGGGATAACATTTGTTACATCCAGACCTGCTAATTCGCTTATGACATGTAAACCCAAACACAAACAGCTACCAACCTGAAAGCCCACTGCTGACTACCATTGCTGCCTGCTCTGCAGGCCCTGCTAAGCGAGCTGGCGGAATGACCTCTGTTTGTGGAGGGGCTGAGACTTTCGTTCGGGGTCTGCCACCTCTCCTGCCGTACTTGCCAGCCCTGCGCTGCTGGCAGGGACCCTCTGCCACCTCTCCCATGTGCAACTGCCCGGGGTCCAGCCCCCCGGCTGCTGCGCCGTACATTGCACAGCGGGGCAGGCAGTGGGAGGCACAAGCACCGGCAGACATGGAGCAGCACCGTGCCCCAGACTTCACAGGGCAGAGGCGCTCCCGAGGATGGTGCAGCTGCCCACAGCAGAGCGCCTTCACCCTCTGCCTGACCGGCAAGCCCCAGCCTTGCGCTACCGGCAGGCGCTACCGGCCTATCATAGAATCATAGAATGTTTTGGGTTGGAAGGGACCCCTAGAGGTCATCTAGTCCAACCAGGGACTAGATCAGGTTGCTCAGAGCCCCATCCAACCTGGCCTTGAATGTTTCCAGGGATGGGGCCTCCACTATCT
>NW_009259965.1:111698-120366 GCF_000687185.1 Egretta garzetta | reverse complement strand
CCCCGCAAGCGCCGTGCCCCCCCGCTGCTTCACCCTGGGCGTGCGGGCCTCGTCGTTCCTGGCCCGGCTTTTGCAATTGCACACCTACCTATGTGTATGTGCGCGCCTTTTGCTGCCTTCTCTGCTTTGGCAAATATGTGCACGCTCTTACTGACACCTACCCTTCCTTTGCACCCCAGAGGCCAGTGTGCACATGCCTGTAAATACTGCTGCCCCTGCTTTTCTGCGCCTTTGCAAGTCTCCCTGTACATAGAAATACCCTATCTTCTTATTCCATCCGTTCTATACGTTCACTTAGATGTAGAGCGGATGGGAAGGCTTGTCAGCCTCTCTGCCACTGTATCGTCATTCGTCTACGTAATCCTTGATACAAATAGGAGATGAGAGCACATCTTTGAATTATAGGCCTGTATGCTGTTGCTCTAACTTTCCCCTTTTCTAGTACTGGCGACCTACCTCATCTCCAGCTACCTCTACTAACCTTTTCTTTCACTATCCCAAGGCATTCACATCTACCAAAATAACTCCTCTGGCATGTATTATCTTGCCCCTGTTCTTAACATATCTCCCTAATACTTGTTTGTAACTGCTTACTCACACCCTCGATATATGACTTCATTATAGCTATTAATCACTCCTCTGCCTGAAATGGCATAGTTCCGCACTGTATCTTTTGCCTCTGTATATTCCAGTTCCATAATAATCAAGTTACAAGTGCTCTTCTTTCAGTCACATTACTCGTGTATGCCTTCTCATACCTTGCCTTTCAGTTTTATTTCTCGTGGTACACTTCAGCTTCCAGTACAGACCTGTTCTTATACCCTCCCATTGTCCCCAAATATATTGTCTGTCCTCCTTTATCCCGCTATAGAATAAGACAGTCATCCTATCTCTAAGTGTTCAGCAAACATACTTAATACGTCTGCTCGTCACTTATCTCCCAGTTTGTTCCATCATATTTTATGGTTCTAGTCCAAAAAATACTCTGTCAGAAAATATCTGGCTGTGCTCTAGTCATACATGTGCTTTATCCCCTCTGTCACATGTGTAATGTGCTTTGTATGCATTGTTTACATGAGTTTTCCCTGTTTCTCCATCCTTTAAGTATTGGATGATGTATCTCATTGCTGATTGCCTGGCCCTCAAAAACTCATTTCTTGCCTTCTCTGTCTTCCTTCTCTCATAATTAAGTCTTGTGTTATTTTGAGAAATTGCACTTTAAATTCTTCAGCTCCTGCCATGAAAATCATGGTGTGTATTCATGACTTCATATCAAGGATGTTACTATTTGCATCTTGTTATGTTACATGTCTGTTCTGTGACCTTTCAAAACTACCTGCATTCTCAGTCTTGTTCTCTTTTTAGTCCTTTTTCCAACTTCTGGCTTTGGTATTTCGTCTTATGTATTTTGCTTCTCTGCCAGCTCAATCGGGCCAGAACTGGACTGTCCATCTCTTCCAAACTCCCTGCAATGCCTTTATCCCCATATGTACACAGCATTCTCTTCTCAACTATAAACTTCAAAGGCTTCCCTTTCAAAGCACTGTGCAGTTTCGTCTGTGCTGTAACTGTGCTCTCCTCCTTCCCTCAAACTTAAAATAGCTTTTTAACATAATCTTCCCCCTCACCCCGCCTTCTGCAACATTACCCGTTTGAAACTACAGTCTCACCTTCTTGGTGCTGTGTTCTTTCTGACCCGTTCACATTCATAAAATACACATCATTTGTAAAGTCTCTTGTTGATAGTTTACGGGTTTTCTAAGTAAGAGTCTTAAAATAGCTCTGCCTCAACCTGTTTTGTTTGTGTGTTCATTCAGCGCATTAGCCTGAACTGTATTAGCTGTCTGGTTTGATCACATGGAGTGCTGAGTGCTGCGGAGACCATGCCAAGCACCCTCAACTTCAGTAGCCTGTCAGGATTGCAGGACGGTAACACTGGATGATCTGGATGTAGGGTTAGGAGTCACAGGCTAAGTTTTCAAAAGGATTATGACAAGTTCCTCATCACGGTTTGCTCGGCTGGATAGCTTTTAAAGGGGGCTGATTTTCAGGATGTTGTCAGTGTCCCCCTTCTGAACAATCCGGCCATTTGATGTGAAATCTTTCAGAGTAAGCCCCCCAATTCCCTAAAGACTTCTAAGAACAAAATCTCATCCTTTTCCATGAATTCAGAAAGTGCATCGAGCTTTGATGAAATGTTAGGTGCAGCAAGTTGTTAGTGCTTTTATTGGTCTGTTTCTAACGATAGGCAAAATTAGCATTTCTTCATCTTTCCAAGTTGAGCAAAGCTCAATACCCCGGAGAAATGTATAAACAAGTGAAATGCATTAAATATTTTTGGATTTAAAACTCCATGGCAGTGAGAGGAAGAGTTACAATATACCATCAAAACCCTGGGTTAAATTGTTAGTGACAGGTGTATAGGAAGAATAAACATGAAGATTACTTTACCACTTTGAAAAAAATAGCGTGACTCAACTTGTTCTGCAACCTGCTCAGTTTGTTGAAATCCGGTAACTCTGTAAGTGTGGTGAAAACAGAACAGCAGTGGCTCAGTTATTCTCTAGAAGATCCCAGCTGAAAGATACTGTTGCCATAGTCCTAACTTTTAATGAGACTATTAACTAATAAAATATTTTGGTCTTCGTCCTGGAAGGGATTGCTCAGGGAACGTGCCACCTGCTAACTATTTCCAAATCTCTTCCCAGCCTTGGACCTTCTCTGCATAAGTTGTAGACATGCAGACTTATGCCTAGCATAAACCCTTTGCCAGTCTTCAGTTCACTTCTACTCACTCTGGATTCACTGGAGCTGCTTATGGCTTGTAATATAAGTAGTAGTAGCAATTACTAAATGTATCTATATATATGGAAAAAATCCCAAACCCGGAATGCTAGGGTTTCCCCCCCCTGAGGTAAGTGAAGTAGATTTCTTTAAAACAAAAATTGTAAGGGATCTGTATTCACAAGCCTTCATCAAAGTGCCTGTAAGTGGTCTGTAGTCCCACAAAATAATGGCTTGGAGTAATATGTGAAAACATACACGGCAACACCAATAATTACAATTATTTTTGTATTATCCTTCAAGCTTGTTTGTATTACAGAATTCTTTTTATAATTGTGAAGTGAGCTGTTTGATTAATTAAAAGAGGAATAGTTTATTTGGCTTAACAGAGCCTGTGTCGGCCTGTTAGTAGGATAGTTCACAGGACTATCACGGTGGTACGTTAAAGCATAATATTACAGCATGAAGGGATGCTCTCAACTCAAAATTTTTGCTAGATTTTTTTTGCTCATTACGTTATTTGGGTTTTAACGCAAGCTGAGCGGATAGACTGCTGAAAGCAGGATCTTGCTTACTTTTCTCTATAAAAGGAGACTATTTCTAAGGGCCTTTCCTATAGCACGGGCGATGGACAGCAGGTCTGGGACCTACAGCTTGCATTTTTAAAGAGGGAGTGAGATATAAGCGCAGTGTGGTAAGCATATGTGGGAAAACGTTGAAGAACGTTTCCTTCCTCTTTTCTGGTTTTGTTGTTTTTACTGGCAGGGTTGTGTCAGTCATAGCTTTGGTGCTTAACACCTTTTGCGTTACATTTGTGTGCTCATCTGAAAGTATATTTATGAGCAGGTTTTCAAGCATTTGTAGGATTGTTTCAAACAGTTCTCCTGTCCTTGTATGAATTTGGGAAGGGAAAATCTATGGTGATCAGGAAGATCTCTCTTCTCCCCCAATATAGACTCAAGGGAGAGAGGAAAAGATGGCAAAATTTAATAGGAGCTATCTTCTCGTTCCAGTGGCAGAAGAAAAGATGTTCATGGCAGTGTGGTTGTGGCCCTGTCCCTGGACAAGGAAGTCTCGTCTAAATGCCCCTGTGAGAGGCTTGATTAAACACCATAGGAGATAGAACAGTAATGTTCAGCTTTTCCTGGCTGACAACCATAGGCAAAGATTATGGAAAAAGGTTTAAAAAAAAAAAGTGCAGTGAGTATATAGAAGTAGATGATCTGTTCAGCTCTTTTTACTTGGTTTTGACTACTCTTTGGATTCCCTTACTTACGGGTATTTTTTGACTTGGGCTTAGGACAGAAATTCAGAGAAGAGTTTCCTTGTTAATTTTTTTTTCATTTGCTTCACCCATTTCACACTGGTCCTTTGTCGTTATACGTAATGTACTTACCTTTGCGAAGGGGATTTTTACATTTCAGGTAGACCTTATTTATACATTTACCTACTCCTTTTCAAGCTCCCTCAGTTTAGCAGGAAATTAGATGACAGAACTGCTGGCAAGGAGTCATCGAAGGACCACAGCCTTGGTCAAGATTGGTCCATGAGGTGACAGTGAGGCCCCTGGACTTTCTTTCACAGTTTCAATACAAACCAAGTAAAATTAGGGCATCCCATACCTTTAATTTATAATTCAGCAAATAATGTTTGTGATTTTTCAGATAATTCTTTAGTTCTTTGTAGTTTTTTGTGGTTCCTGAGGGAGACTGCCTTAATAGAATCATAAATCTAGAGGGGCAACTAGCTGTGGGGTTGCCACAGTGTTGGTGACTATAAGTCGTTGAAGAACGCAAACTTCAGCCAGTGTTGCATGCAGTTGGGTATATTCAAAGATTTTAGGGCCTACTAGGGGACTGGTAGGCCCAGTTAGAGACCTACCCCTACAAAAGTAGCTGTGCTAAGAGGATCTCTGACTTTTCTGAACTTTTATGGGAGAATCTGAACAGCTTTCCCAACCGATACATTATTAAAGTGTCTTTTCTCTTCCCTCTTATATAGTGGTTTATGAAGATTGCCTGTTGAGAAAATTTTGGTTCTCATGTTTCATAACTTTTCAGTATTTCCTTGCAACTCTGACATTCTTTCAGGATAGGTTTTTGTACATTGACAGCCAGAGAGAAGAGGGCATGGGAGGAAAGGTGAGCGTCTGTGTTTGCGTTGGCTCTGAAAGATCCAGATGAGAAGCTGAACAGCAGGAGAGAGGTCAGTGGAGAAGAGAGATTTGTGAGTCAGTGAATCTGTGTAAGGGAATGAGGTCAGTCTGGAATAAGGTTAAGAGGGTAAAAGAGGAGGATTTTAAGTGACACCAAGAAACCATGGTGAGGAATGGCGGAGGAGGAAGATGCTCTGAATGAGTTGTAATAGAAAACTCAGATCATAGGAGACTACAGAAAGGAGGGGAAGATACAGGCGTTAAAATGCATTCTGTAACAAAAGATGCAAGAGCGCCTATTGCCTTAGGGAAAGTCCACTCATATATTGAAGTGAGGAAGAGAAGGGTATTGCAATGAGGAAAAAAAAAGAAATGGGGTGGGTTAGTCCTAGCAGACTATTGTAGAATAGTTTTTCTTGATTACATTTAGTAACTGTCATGGTGACACTAAAGGCTTATAAATTATATTGTACCTTTCCATAAGGGGACATTTGATGCAATGGCTTTTTAGACACATTTAGCTTCTTGCCTATTTTTAAGACTACTTACACTTCCCTGACATCTAAAGCATTTGCAGTTTAGGTGTGTACACAAAACAGTCTGTTATGAAAAGGGTTGTGCACTTCTTAGGTTGTCCAAGAAGTGGAAATGAGGCTAGGTAGCCCAAAACGTTGAATACCAGTTCTTGAAATTTCACATAGGTAACTGTTAGTCACTCTAGGTGACTATGATAAAGGAACACAACATAGAAGCTGTTCTAATGATCTGCAGTGAAACAACCCATCTTCGGTGTGTGTTAACACTCTAATACAAGGAGGGTTGGTGTGTAGCGTGTTTGGAGCTAAGGGAAATAATCATGTGCTTTAGATAGGCTTTTACCTATGTTCTTATGTGGCTCCTTATGGAAAAATGAAAACATCCATCTCAGTTGTGACCTAAATTGTGCATAATATGCTATCGAATATAAACAAAAGATACGTGGGGTAGAGGGTGGGTGGGCAATGGTGCAGATTTATGGGAGGTGCCTGTTACATGTGTGTTTTGTTCTTGTCCTGCTTGATGGAACTTGGGCACGGTCTGAAATGTGGGCCTGTGTCATGGTAGGTATGAGAATGCTGGCAAATAAGGTTTAAGCAAGGTTGAGGTTATGCAGTATCTGAAGGGCAGCAAGAGTACATAGTGGACGGATAAAATGAAAGTAGTAGAAAGTTATGCAACATCTGAAGGGCACCAAGAGGAAATTTTCATTTTCTTTATTTTAATTATGCTTTTCTTCACAAATTCCTAATGCAGCCTGTTGCTTGTAAAAACAGTTAGCAGCTGTGGCAGTGCTATCAGACGTGAATTACTGTGGAGGAGGCAGAGGGATGTAGGTCCTCAGTGGTACCTAACCTGTGTGTTACACACGTGATCTCTGTCACAAGGTCGAGTAGTTTTAGTGGGACTGTGCAGCTCCCCCTTTCCTCTGCATCTTTATCTCTGTATTCTTCCATACCTGGTCTGTAGTTGCTAATAAGATTTTTTTCTCTAGGTTGTGTTTGATTTTAGCTTTTAAATCAAAATATAAAATAATGGGTCCTTAAAAGAGATGGAGGAAATGACTGAGGGCTTGCTTAGCTGGTTACTGTTAGCAGTTAGCGGACTGTAAAGTTTTTAAGGGGAAATGCCTTTATGTTAGAGAGTGTTGTAAGTTAGGGAGGAACGGTGTTTCTGAAAGCTTGTTAGAAGTAATTAGTTCTCTGTTCTGCAGTATGTTTGTGGCCTGACTTCAACCTGACTGGAGAAGACTTTGTGACATTTTGAAGGACGGTAGGACACTGCCCTTGTTTGTAGATTTGCAACCTATATGGCAGTGGGCAGTAATAGGAGTAAGTAATAGCTGTATGACCACATGCATGGTTTCTCTATTATTGCACACAGGCTTAAATGGTTTCTTGCATTGGGTGCTAACACAGCTTTGTAGGCAGTGTGAGCCTTACGGATTGCAGGCGTGGGAGGCAGATAAACTGCATTCTTGTGGTACCTACTGAAAAAGCACATACCCTGAAATGGACACCTTTGGGTACAGCTAGAAAGGGGATGGAAGAGATGACAAAAACATATAAAAAGGATACATATGGATTAAAAAAAAAAAAAAAAAAAAAGGCAATACTAGGAGACAGAAAAGAAAATGGGGAGGGAGCCGCAATGATGCATGGTATTCCAGCAAGGCATACCTGTGGCTGAAGTTCAGGATGGGAGGGAGCAGAACTGTAGGTCCTCTCCACTGCCCAAATGCTCAGGTTGCTCAAATGAATTTAAATAATGCTGTAAACTTCAGTATCATTAAAATAGCCAGAAACTGCTCATTGGTTATGGATACACATTCATTATTTATATTCTCAGGTTAATTTTGATAAGTGGTAGTCCTGTTCAGCACTGTTAATATAAATAGAGACAATAATTAAATTTTCTTCTGAATTTTTACATTAGTTCTGATGTTGAATGTTCTGAATACAGAGTTCAAAATGCAGTAAATACATGAGGAATGCATTGGTTTTACCTCTGACCCAGTGCAGCAATATTCTGCAATAACCTCTCATGGGCTTTTTATTGGAATGGGGCTGATGTACATTACACTTCCTAGAAATATTATGCAGAGGTTTTCAAAACATTCTATTTTAATGTTACTGAGGTATCCAAGAGTTTCACAACATCTAATTGCATGGAACATCTTGGCTTGAAACTCTACTAAACAGAACTTTATAGGCAGGGTTATAATGTCATCTGGGAGAAAAAAATTGTTTCCTTTTTAACCCATTCAAAACAATTTACAAAAAAAAATACAATTTTTTCAGTCACCTCATAAAAATGGTAAACAGACATTCGTTAAAGGATTGAGGTTTTTTGTTCCTATGCCATACTCCTAATTCATGCTTCTGGGTCTTGCCTCTTTAGTATGCTCCTCAAGGTCTTTCCCTGAGGATTTACAGCATTTTTGGTCTTTTCATGCAATGATTAGGAAGTGGAACATGGAATATATTTCTTCTCCTGATGTTTTTCTGCAACTGCCAGAGCCTAATTTTAGTCCTAGGAACATCTCATTCAAATTTTTGTTGAGGTTGCTACATCTGACTTCTACTATACGTGCAGAAGCTCTGCCCCTGGATATACAGCCTTTGCAATAACAGTTACTGTACATAGATTCTGTATGCCTGAATGATTCTGACAGTATTCATTATGCTCAGAAAAGTGAAGCGCTAAAGAACATGCTGCACTTTGGGGACAGGAACGAAGGACTACAAGGACTCCTAAAATTGGTTATGCTCTTAAAGCTCTCATGAAACCATATCCTGGGCCTTGTTCCTGAGACATCGCTGCCCGGTTAAATCCACACTGACTGAGGTCATGAATATATGTTACTGTCTGTCAGTGGCAGTTCTTGACTTAAAATCTTGCCATCCTCCACCTTGCCTTGCTAGTCTTTTTTTTTTTCCCCAGCTTGTTAGCGTGTAGGTCCGCTGGTTAACTGTTTGGCTTCTCTGTAGCTGGGTCTCCATAATTATCTGGTTTAAAACATAGTTTCTTTTAAAGCTGAATCATTTCACAAGTCTGATAGAGAGCAGCCACAAAACAGTTGAATTGGCAAAATGGAGGGAATAAATAACCTTTTAGATCTGATCTGCTGGTGGTGAGGGTGGCCTGAGATGCAGGTGTTACATCACCCACTTTACCGCATACTGACACCAG
>NW_009259965.1:57308-111672 GCF_000687185.1 Egretta garzetta | reverse complement strand
TCTCAGGGTTGGGCTAACACACAGACTTCCCTGTGTGTTTTATCTGTCTCATTTTAAAAATTGGCTTTCCTTGACTTAACAGACTAACACTGCATATTAACTGCAGTCAACTACTTCTGTCAAAGGTTCAAGTCTAATACGTATTTATTTGCTGTGTCTTGTTCTCAGCTTTCACGTGATAAACATATTTTTCTAATTTCCTAAACTTTCCAAATTTAATTAGGAAATCTGAGTTCTTTCATGCTAATCAGTAATGCATTCTGTCATTTTCAATTAAATGTGCCTTGCTTTATAGTTTTTACTTCATTTTGTAATTAATAAAATCTCACCATTATATTCTTACATGTTCTTTGAATAGAAGCAGCATTTATCTTGGTCTTAAGAAGTAAATAAAATACATTCTATACACTAAAATTTTATCCACCCCAACTTTCCCTCTCATAGCAAGATATCTGCTTTAAAATAGTGCCAAGCTTGAATGTGTAATTTTCTTGGATTTTAAATGATTACAGTTGTTGAAATGCTAAAGAGACTGCTGGCTTGTCTGAAACCATATAGGAGAACTTGAACCTGTTCGTAAAATTAAATCCATGATGCTTAAGTGACATCCTAATTTTAGTGGTACTATGTTATGCATTTTAATTTCTTATCACTGTGTTAGCAAATAGAAAAATGTTGTCAAATTTGATTCAGAGATATGCAGTTCCAGTATATAATAATTTTAAAACTTTCTTGAGTTGCAAATAGTTGCTACTTCTGTATCTCCTCAAGTTTACTTTTCAATTTACTGGAATCTTAGAAACATGTTTTCTTGTTCTTTCACACACTAGTTTGAAATAGGTTTAAGGCATTCTTCTCCAAAGTATTTTTTTTCCCAGTGATTTGTTAACCAATCTACATTCAAGAGAAATTCTCCTGGGAGTAAATAAAGAACAAGATGGCACTTGGATATAGTGAATGCTGAAAAGAAAAGTATTTTTCTTTACTTAAATAGTAGCTTTTTTGTAATGGTAGTGTTGCTGGTAAATGTTAATAAAGAAGCATTAATTCTTGCCATAATCAGTCATGTAAACAGCACTCGGTATTTTGGTATTGCAGGTCATTAAATTATTTAAACGGGGAAAGAAAAGCTTATTATAACTTAGCTCTATCTTGGACATAAATTAGCCAGCTGTAAACCTGTTACTTTTCTCTGACGTTTTGACACTCAAAGTTCTATTTGACTGTATCATCCTTGACTGTTTCTTTTGCTTCGTGTCGTTTCAGGTGATTACCTGGAAACTTGAAGTTTAGTAACTAAAAACCAAATTTGCTCTGAAAACTTGGTGGTGTCGACCATGGAAGAAACCACATCCTACTTACCTCCTAGGCTTTGTGTAGACTGCTGCTGATGCAGAAAACATTCATTAAACAGACTTTATTTCTACTGCTCCTCTTTAAAAAAAAAAAAAAGAAAGAAAGAAAGAAAGGAAAAATGTTCTCAGAGCATTATAGTAAAACAGTTTTACTTTTAAAATTGGCACTTTGCCCTAAATTTGATATCTTGACTTCTTGCCCCATTAGGAATACCTAATGCTCCTTTTCACTCCTTCTGTTTTGCCCATTCTTAGTATTTCTATAACAGTTTAAAGGGCTGAGTGAGTTGCTTTTCCCTGCAGGTGGTTGCTCCTTTCTTTCAATTATTGATCTCCTTTGAGTGTTGCGTATGGATTAATGATAATATTTGAGTATTTAGGGTTTGTTTTGATAAAACAGAGTGCTCTAACCTTCAGTTCAGCAGAACGCTTAAATATATGACTAGATTCATTGAAGTACAATGCTTAAGTGTCTTTATGTGATGGCGTTACATGAGACTGTAGAAGAGGAAGCCTTACAATGCTTATCGTATTTAGATTTCACTACATTGGCAGTTCGGAATTCCTTTGAAAGTCCAGTACTTCAAAAATATATGCAAACAAGGTCAGAGAGTCTGAGCTGTCTTTCCATTAGCTTATCTTTGTTTTTCTGTTACAGTGCAAGAATTCTCTTAATTTGGGGCTAGTTCGAATTGATGGATGTTCATAACCACCATGCCAGCTGGATGGCCCTGAAAATCACAGCGTCATTCCTCTTGGTGCTGGGCAGAAAGAGTACGACAAATTCTCTGCATTAATTTGATTTTATTTCCTTCCTTATAAGTATCTGGAATTCTGAGAGTCAGGAGAAGGGAGGATTAGGGTTTTTGAAAGATCAGCTCGATTCCAGTAAGATTTAAGGGTAAAGCTTGAAATGGTTTATCAGTGAGTTCACTCAGTGTTTCAGCTTTTTAAGTTTTTGATCTTCTTCCCTAGCTAAAACCTTGGTAGTTTGCCACATTATCTTCACAAATTCAATTCAAAATATTAAATCTGTTCATTTGCTGAGAGCAAGACAAAAACAGATATGCAGCTCTGTCGCTCGTGCGTTCAGTTACATTCCTGTAATCCTTTGCTCGTGAGTTATTGTGTAATTGTTGTATACCCTGAGCTCTGGCTTCCCTACTGATGTCATTGCTAAGTCCAAATAATCTTCGTGACAGGAAAGTCTACCCTCCATGCTTCTGTCACTGATGTATGTTTCAGCACCTGTTTCTTGGTCTATGTTGGGAGTTCTGGTTACCTTACTGACTTCAAAATTCTTAGTGAAAAGCTGATTTTTATATTCAGTATTGTAGAAAGATCTCTGCGTGTCCTGTCTCGGTGGGTCAGCAATTTTTGACAAGTCATCATGTAGCAAATGGCGTTGCTTTCATTTACTCGGATTTAGTGGAGTTCTGTTGCTCACAGGGTTTTTTTGTTTTGCTTTTTGGCGACACAGGCTTTGCACAGGTTATTACAGCTTGCTCTACAATGGTGGCGTACATGGGAAAATATCCTCTGTTGAATGATTTTAGGCTTAATACATCTTGTAAGCCATGCTTTCGTATAACTCTAATGTGAATAAGTAAATTGTAAGCTTGAAAAGTGAGAGAATGAGCTCCATATATATCTACATCTATATCTCTTAGACAGAGTTATGAGCAACTTCTGCTGAACATTCATTGAACACCTTTACATGGTAGAGCTTCATTTTTTAAATCCACATTACAAGCCAGAAATCGGGTAGACTATTCAGCTGTTTGAGTGCATCCCTCAGTGTTACAATAGATGTTTTCGATTCTTCAGTATTATCTAAGCTTTCATGAGCTTTTTGTGGAGTATGTCAAATTTGTAACTGGCTACAGATCCATCAGTTGTCTTGCATGTAATCAATTCTCACCACGCTGAATAGGATTGATTTAGCTGACAGAACGGTAGTATCCGAGTTACCCATTTGCCACGTTCTTCATCCAGTTTGACCTAATTAGTGGAGGTGGATGGGTGGGACAGGTTCACTATGCTTCTGCCTCTACTTGGTCCTCTGTTCTTTTGAAAGTTACCCTCGAGCAGTTCAAGCTGTGCTGTGACAGCAAGTTCTTGGTTCAAATTAACATTCAAGCAGGTAAGGAAAAGCATCCTCAGTTACATTTTACACAACGTTCATCCGTTCTTAACTCCTTCGATGTCTAAAGATAGTAATAACTAATTATTTTTAAAGAACTATTTATTTATTTATTTATTTTTATCCTTTCTTATGCAGGGACCCAGGGAAACGGGATGCTTGCTCCAACTAGCCAACGTGCGTGCTAGGTCCAGGCTGGTGGCTTGGCCCCTGCACATAGCAGTTGCAGCTCCACGCTGTCAGATGTCTGTGCCTGTGTCCCTTTTGTTTTCATTATTTATTACTGCATTTGCTTGCCAGCATAGGCTAGTGATGGTCTTGCTCACCTTCTAGCCTCACATGGATCACCTTGACTTTCTCCATACCTAAAGCCGTTCAGTGCGTGTCTCAGGGGCTTTTCTTTCTGGTCTCCTGCCCCAGTCGTGTTAGAAGAAGCATGGAGATCTGTTGGCAGAGAGAGCGACTTCTTTGACCTCCCGGCAGGCCAGGAGCCCCCCACCTGCTGGGCTCTGATTTTTCTGGCCTCACGTATACTCCAGACTTTTTCAGGTGGCTGTGAAAAGTGTGACTGACCCCAGATAGGAGATGCGAGAAATGCTCTGCCCTACCGATTATTGCTTATTTTAGCATGGATGTGCACACCGGTTTATGTTACTGCACGGCCACAAACGAATACAGTGGTTAAATTCCACTGGTTATGTGCCTCGGTAATTTGACATGTAACGCCCATGTGTACTATCAGTATAAAAATGATAGAAATTTGGTCTGTCAGTTGCCAGATTTCTCTCACAGTTTTTGATACAGCAAGCAGCTAAGCCCAGTGGATTTCTTAACTCCTCAAAATACAAGATTCCACTTTTTGTAAAAAGAAAGGTGGAAACAGTGTCTGGGAAGTGGTGGGTGGTGAGAGCAGAGTGGGCTCTGCCTCTTCTGGCAGTGGCTAGCTCACTTACAACATGAAACTACTGCTGAAATCTTTAGTTTTCTTCCCTATCTTAACTCCGTTGCTGGTGAGCACGCTGTCTGAAAGGTCCATTGCTTCTTTTTTGACATTACATAGCTCTTCTAAGTTTATATCACAGAAATAAAAATGATCGACCAGATAAGCAGTTGACATTCTTGTGTACATTTAGAAGATGTATGTAGCACAGATGTACAAAAGAAATGGTACAGCCACACCCTAGTCTTCCAAAGCTCTCGGAGAAATGAGTCACATAAATTAAATAGCTGATTTGTTCTCCACACGTGAAACACATCTAGCAACGTGGTAAATCATTTTTGGAAGGAGCGGTGAGGGGAACCATAGGATTAAAGGGAACTAAATATTTTCTTTCTAAAATAACTTTTCTAGAAAGTGATCGCTTTTCTTGACAGAAAGCCTTCTTTGCTTACTCATATAGTTCAGCAAGTACAGAATGGCTGAATTGCAAACATAATTTTTATTTTAAGCATTTCAGCTTGCTGACTGTATTTGTCAAGCTATATGTGTATGGGATGTCTCTTCTGAATGAAAATAGTATTTATAAACAGTACTGATAACTAACAAAAGAAAAAAGTAGGCATCTGTGTTACAACTTTCCCATTCTGATACAATTTTCTAAATATTTTTCCCGAGTATCCAGGTGTCTTCCTGAGACTGGGAAATAAACTTCTGGGACTGTGAACTGTAGATTTAATTTTTATTTTACTGTGGTCCTATCTCTGCACTGTCTTGTTGACAAGTTGCAGCTGTACATTCCTGTAAAAAAAAAAATCTTTAAAGAAATTTCTTTGCTGAATCAGTGGTTTTGCCAAGAAGAAACATTTCAGATAGTTTTGGCTTGGAGGAAATAGTGACTGGGTTTTGTGCTTCTGACTTAAGAATTATGAATGAAAATGCCTTGTTGAGCATGTAGTTAGCAGAAGGTTTGGCTCAGAAGGGTGGTGACATAGCTGCTGTTTAATAATTTACCAGAGTAATTCATAACACTGGACACAATCAGTGATATTGTTAAGCTCAGATTTCAGAGTTACTTGCTGGTGAAATTGCTTTTGGCTGGTGCAAGCTTTAACCTCTCAAAAATCTTACTTTTAAGTAAATGCATAGATTAATGTGGAAACAAATCACTTGGATGCCCATTCCTGTAAGATGCTGAGTTCCTTCATTTCTTAGGTTGTGTGAGGACATGACATGGAAGAACATGGAACTGTCCCTTCCCAGTCCCTCAATACACAGTTGTAACGATTCCCACGGTCTGGTGGTTCGGGAGGGTTATTTACAGAACAGCCAGACACCCGTGTGTTTCTCAAAGGAGTAAATAATACTGAATAGCAGTGGGCATGGGTGATTGGATGATAAATCCTTTTTGATCAGGTATGCTTTGGGTTGGTTTTTTTCTTGATATCCCCTAATATGTTTCTGTAAATCTGAGCCGTGCTGCTTGCAATTGCATCGTGCATCCCCAGAAAGCCTTCTATGTTGTAACATACACTTCAGTAGCAATGGAGCTGGAGTAGCTCAGCCCCTTAAGAAGGTGGGGAGAAGGTCCTCTGGATAAAGAACTTGGGGGGCCAAATCTGTAATTTGTTATTGATGTGTTGTGCATACTTTGAAAAATCTGGCATTGGTAACTTCATAGTCTTTTAACATTAATTGTTGTACAGTAACACTCACAGCGTTCAGTCCTGAAAATACTATAACTAACTGGAAAGCAGTTCAGGGTAGGGAAAAAAGCGCTGAAGGAAGTTTATTGAGAATTTGGGGACCTTATCTTCTTCCCTATGAGGAATGGTCTGGGGTCCTGCAGTAGCAGCCTTTGAACTGATAGTCTGAGCCACTTCAAAAACAGGGAGGGAGGGGGGAAGAGGATTCCATCTTGAAAACGGGATAAACTAGCACCCAGGAAGAGCTGTACCCAGTTGCTGTGTCCTTTGTAGCACCATCGGTGAGGCAGTGCTGCTGGCTGAGTCACTCCCCCAGCTCTCCTGGTCAAGCTGGTACTGCCAAGATAGCAACTGGCAGCTGGAAAAGCAGCTTCTGTCGGGGGGATTGAAATCACCATCTTGTTTTCCTCCAGGACTTTGTTTCTAAGTTGGTAATGAAGGCCCTAGGTTGTTTGGGTTTTTTTTTTTTTTGCTTTGCTAGAATAAACCTGCTTATTCTTCACTTTCTAAAATTTATTTAGCGTATGAATCAGTTCAGGTTAGGCTGGCAAGCACGCGGTTTATCTTCTGTCGGGGGGATTGAAATCACCGTCTTGTTTTCCTCCAGGACTTTGTTTCTAAGTTGGTAATGAAGGCCCTAGGTTGTTTGGGTTTTTTTTTTTTGCTTTGCTAGAATAAACCTGCTTATTCTTCACTTTCTAAAATTTATTTAGCGTATGAATCAGTTCAGGTTAGGCTGGCAAGCACGCGGTTTATTGCTTTTTTGGAAACGGTAGCTTCATGCAGGGTAATGTGTGTGCGGGCAGACTTCCAAGGGAACTTGAGAGGAGGCTGGAAACCCCAGTGATTGCGTGACATATCCTGCCAGGCTTGTCGGGTCGGCCTGAGGGCTGGTGTCTCCAGGTTCTCAGAAGCAGCCTGCTCTGACGGAGACAGATCAGTACACTCTGACACGGAACGCGCAGTGGAGGAACGGCGTGCTGTTTGAAGAACGCCCCCTGATCATGACACCACGTTATAAAAGTCAGGAGAAAGCGAACTCCCTCCCACCATGCACTCCTGTCCTGCATGCCCTGTAATTTACATGGGTTCTTTTATGAAGAGCAGCAAAAGAGATGTCTTCAAAGCATCAAATGGTGCAAAAAATTGCCACCTTGCTCAAGAAATTTTTATTCTGTATTGCTGTTGTAGGTTAGGATGGTTATTCAGCTGGCTTCCTGCCTGGTGTCCCACATCACTGCTGCACCTTAAAGAGGCTGAGGGCAAAATGCTAAAATGTAAGTCTTTGGGTTTTGATAAGATCTATAGATATAACTAGATGATTGTCTATAACATTAAATGTAATCAAAGAAGTTTCTAAATATGGCTTTTACACTGTGATGAACAGGTTTAGAATTAGGTTTGCATTGTTCCCTTATTTAGATATTTGACTGTAGGCTCTCTCCTTTGAAAGGGAGCTCCTATTTAAAACTGTGGTTTCCATAGAATGTACTTCATATTTTATCAGGCTTGTCTGGCAACATCATTTTTTTTCCCCCTCTTCCTTCAGGTATTGCAAGCACATACAATAAACAATATGTGTATTTATCTAATGGAAATAAAATATGGACACTGACATTCTCTCCGGACCTTTCACATAAAACTCCGCTTGTTCTCCTGCACGGGTTTGGAGGAGGTGTTGGACTGTGGGCTCTCAATTTTGAAGATCTCTGTGAGAACAGGACCGTTCATGCTTTCGACCTCTTGGGATTTGGACGTAGCAGTAGACCACACTTTGACACTGATGCTCGGGAAGCAGAAAATCAGTTTGTGGAATCTATAGAAGAATGGAGAAAGGGGGTGGGGTTAGAAAAAATGATTTTACTTGGACACAACCTAGGTGGATTCCTGGCTGCTGCTTACTCATTAAAATACCCATCAAGGTATGTGAAAATAAAGGAATGAAGGAATTCCTTTTCTGTATTTGACTAGTGATTTTAACACAGATTTTATTTCATCAGGCTCTTTACAGATTATCTTCACTTAAATGGCTGTGCTGATTTAAAGAAACTTGATACTGAATTTTGAACCCAAAATATTAACTGAATGGTTTGTTTCCAGGTGGACAGAAATAAGTAGATATGGTAAACATGCTTTTCTGTGTGCTTTTCTGTACCTCTTTGGTTTTGTTCAATACTCCCTTGCCGTGTTATAAGGCGAAATAGCAAAGATCATATTTACAGGTGAATGTTCTGTGACATCTCTGATCAAACATAGGTTTGTGAAGGGAAAACAGGCCTGTTTCTGCCAGACTTCCCATTATTGTGGGTAACATTGAAACTTCTGAACATAATTCCCCTAGGTAGTTTATGCCTATATGCTAGCAGTCGTCCTGGTGCCAGCATGATGATTTTAGTGACTGTTTGATTTAAATTGCCTATATGCCACTTCATATTTCTTTGCAGAACAACCCAGCTGCAGCAGTCCTGTAATTGTATTTCATCAGCATTTTCTGCACCACATTGTGGCCAACAGCTTAGCCATTTTTTTTCCCTTAAACTAATAATTTTACTCTTTTTTGATACAGCATCCCATGAACTGAGGTCATTCTGTATCAAAAGAGGACATTGCTTTTGTTTAGATACACACAGTGGACTTCCGTGGAAAACTCTGAATATCAACGTTTAGCTTTCCACATCTTATGGCAGATTCTATATTATATAAAACATATCTTACTCTTTTATGGTCGCATCAATTTATACCATATACATTTCTTTGTCTCTCACTGGGACATTTTGAAATCAATTCATACATAATTTTTTCCTAAAACACTTTGCCTCTTTCTTTCCAAGTGGACGACAGCTGGCACGTGCTGCTGGAAATGATGTGCAAAAGTAGGCGTGTGTCTAAATCCAGAACTGCAATGAAGAAATACAGTCCCCTGCTCCAGGGATGTAAACCTGTTATCCTTTGGGGCATAAAACAACTTTTAGTTGACTGAAGTTAGTTTCTTGTAGGGCTTGCTTGTAAGTTCCTTACCCCTTTTCCTGAGGTATCCATACCTTGCGCTACCCTATCCCTGTGGGATGGGATATTGTTTCTGCCCCCTGCTGACTTAATCGAAAGTGACACTTTGTTTTCGTGCCTGACTGTGCTTAAGTTGGGGTTAACTAATTTTTGGGGTGTTTCAGTTTGTGCTCTCACTAATGTTTCTCTGAAAGTAAACAAACACCTTCAGATGAGCAAATCACCTGGTAGGATCTTAAGATAGCATTGAATCAAGTGATAAATATAGCACAGCTTTCAGCCGGATTATCTAACAATGCATTAGAGGCTTAAGGGATTCTGGGTACATATTGTTAGGAAAGTAGATCTGCTTCTCCGAGCTTAGATGATCCGTTAATTTACTATGTTGTACCAAAGTTGTTCATGGGACATCTGAGGTTACTAATCCAAAAAGATTCCCATTTAGAATATTTCCGGGTGGTGGTGGGTCATGATTTTCAAATACTGCAACTTCTGGGCTACTACTTTTGGAATGATTCTCACGGTCGACTTCCCATTATCCTGGGTTACGTTTTGGGCTTGATTACCAAAAGGAGAAATGCCAAATGGGAAGGAAAGTATTAAGAAAGGAAACATGGAAAAAAGCTTACTCTATTTTTATTCGTGTGTTTGCTGTGTTATGTTTAATGCCATAGCTTGTGCACAGAATGTGTGGCTGTCCTGGATGGCTCCTCATTGCTTGAACTCCTTAGCCTCTAGTCTCTCCTGCTTGGTTTGTATCGTTAAATTCTACCCTGCCCTCTCTTACCATTCATGTTTGCTGCTGTGTGCAAATATGCTTGTGGCTGAGCTGACAGCCAAGAAACATCTTTGTGAGGTAAATCCTCTCCAGCCCCTCGTTTCAAGCAGATTTTTGGTTTCCTAACTGAATATAGTCCAGAAATAGCCTTTGGAATCACTTCTGACATTGTTTTAGGCACTCAGAACTTTGCTGTATTAAATATCTAATCTCATGGCTTTGAAAGAGAAGGAAGTCATGAAGAAGAAAGTAAAGATGATGAAGCTTGCATGGAAAATCACCTTAAATATGCAAAGCTATAGTTAAGAGTCAGTTTTTCAGAAATCGGCAGTATCTAGGACAGTTAGAGTAGGTGTTATTATGGGATTAAACAGAAATGGATGATTCCAATCTACCAAGATGAAATAGATTTTTTGCTTGAGGGGGACTCGCAGCGTGAAGTGATTGATAGTTGCATGTGTTGGAGACTCCTACTATGCTGTCTGTACTGAGAGTCCTTTGAGTAATAATTTCATAAATTTGCTCTCTGATGTTTCTTTAATGACCTAAAATCAATAAATCTAGAAAACATCTGTTAATTTTGCCCTGCCTCTCTCAGTTCAAATTTTACTTTGATAAGATGGTTTTTCAGATAAATTGTATCTCTTCTTAGAAAAGAGATCTTAGAGGGCTTGGAAAAGAAAGGCTTTTAGCAAGTATACTTAAATGAAACAAATACAGTTATCTACTTTTCTCTCAAGTTAAACTGCTCCTGCAAATAATATTGACTGAGCATATAGATCAGGCTATTTTTAAAAACAGAAACAAGGCTGGCCTTTTTCTCAAATGCTTATGACAGTGACTGTCTACTGAACGTGACATAAGCTCCCAAGTTTCTGGTGTTCATACATATGATTAGTTGCAATGCAGTCTCCCTCTTAATTAGCAACTGAAAGCAAACCCATTGATGACTCAGGAAGTAGATAATAAGCCACTATGATAGAAGTGACTAAAACAGGTTTCATAGTCCACAGATAGCACGTTTCTGTCATACTCAGTCGAAGAAAAATTAATGTACTCTGAACTTTTTTTGCCAACAGGGTCAAACATCTTATCTTAGTGGAGCCATGGGGTTTTCCAGAGAGGCCTGACAATGCTGAACACGAAAGACCAATTCCAATCTGGATCAAAGCACTAGGAGCTGTACTGAGTCCATTTAACCCATTAGCTGGGCTGAGGATAGCAGGACCCTTTGGTGAGTTTTAGCTACTCTTAAATACCGTTTCTGTTTATGCTAAACATAAACATGGGGCAGATACCACATTAAGAAGTTTTGTTGCAAGCCCATATCGCCCACAGAGAAAAGAGTTGGAGGAGAAAGTGGGAGGGGTTGAGGAAAGGTAAACTCTTGAGGACAGGAAGGCAAGCCCTTTCTATTAGAAATACTAGTGCAATAGTTTATAGCAACCTACATTGTATTATCGTAGGCTACAGTTATAGTGAGTCACATTACATGGATATCTGTTGGGGAAGCCTGACAAAGAAGCATGAATGTGAAAAGGTGTTTTTTTTCGGGTTGCCTTCAGTCGCAGTCCATTTAGTTTCCCTTGCAACTGCATTTTGATGGACAAACAGGATTTCCAGATTTGGTTAACATTAGAAGGCAGTCTCTCATAAACTCATTTGTCTTTGGCCTGAGTTCAGAGCAGTTAAATTGAAACTGGGTTCTTTCCATTAGCTATTTTCTTATTACTCTAGCAAATTTTATTGCTGGTGTCCTGCATTACAGTGGCAGTCTGTTCTTCATATTTCTAAGTTTCTTCAACAGCACCGATGAGTTGTTAGGTAAACTCTATACACCCTAATGCTAGGACTAGGTAGGGATGACCAAAAATACTATGGGTTTAGTTTATGTGGGGAAAAGGGTGTGATCAAAGCTTAAATTCATCATATGTATTTCTTCTAGAGGGGAAAGAGGTTATCCATCTATTACTCTCTGTGCTACAGGAGCATCTGCTGGAGAGGCTTGGAAAAAGATATCCTCTGGGCCCTTCACAAGTTACAATTAACTCACGTGTTCATCATTTTTAGTATTCACTCTGAGGATAAACTAGTGACAGTTCTAGGCTTTGTTTACATTTAAACCACATCTGTTTCCTAAATCTCTTTCTACAGAATGTATATTTTAATATGCTGAGCTATTTGATTGTTTTCAGGAGTGTGATAAAATTAGCTTTTCAGACCAGCAACAAGTTTTGTACAAACAGTTTTTTGTTTGGTTGTTTTTTTTTTTTGAAGTAAAATGCTAATTCGGTTAACAAAACAACCTGAAGCATATTGAGTGAAAAGCACTGATTTAATGCCTTTTATCCAATAACAATTGCATGCATAAATCAATTCATGTGGAAGAGTTCAAAGCTGAAGTTGTCTCCCTTAGCAAGTAAGCGCAGTCAAAACTATGCTGCAGAGACAGACCCTGTCTTGGCAAGATACCCCAACCTAGCCTCGCTTATAGGTTGCTGTGGAGGGCAGTGCTTTTCAAAATTTTTCATCCATTTCTCACTCCACATGTTAAAAAAAATTTTAGTCATCAGCTTCACGTGCAATTCTTGACACGTGAAGCACAGTTCTTAGAGAAGGGTAAGTTTAAAGACGTGCTGTGAGGTAGGCATCAAACCCGACCTGATGAAGGCACTGAACCAAACCCAGGTTTCCTTCTGCATGCACGTGTGCTTAAGCTGCTGGGCAGGTGTAGCTGTCTGATCCTCACTATAAAGCCAATTGCTCTCGTTCAAAGATATGAGTTAGGCACTTGGGATATCACAACGGTATCACATGGATATTTAATCAGACCTGCAGGCAGATACTTAAACCTGGAAGAGAGACAGAATACAGAGAGATCTTTTTCTTTGAGTGGTTTCCAGTTAGTTGCTTTGCGTGTTTTTCTTCACTTAACTGGAACAGTCACCCAGGAGGCTCACAGTATAGGGGTTTTGGTGCTTAGATTGGATTTGTGAATTCTATTCCTAGAGCTGAACACCTAAAATTTCCTCAGGACCACAGTAATGTCGCTTGTGACTGCACATTTTTTGTGGAACTCAAGAGTCTTCAGTGTTAGTATTTCTTTCAGCACTTCCATAGACACTGTGGAAGACATCAGCCAGTCAATGGACAGTGCCTTCAATAAACATTACGAGACTGACCAGTGTGATTTCATTCCAAAATTTGTTCCAAGGTGTCTTGACTCCTTGTTTCATTCTCCCTGGTAAATTCACAGGGAAGGAGAACAGTTTTGTGATTCGACCCACAGACAAAACACTTTTTATCAAAACAGAAAGTGAATTCTAAAATTCGGTACCTTTCTGTCCCCTAGTTATTGGAAATGGGGATGCTGTGGCCTCTATGGTAATAGCGGGGGAAGACACAGAATTAGTCTCTTTCTTCCAGGTACTCTTATTCCAAGACAGCTCTATCATTTTTGTTCAAAAAAACCCCAAACAGACAGGCCGAAAAAGACAGAAGTCCAGCAATTGAACTCTCTATAGAGAAAATAGAAGCAGCAGAGCAAATTGCAGAATGTTTGCAAAATCTTCATCACTTCAAGACTTAAATCACTGTTTCATAAGGGCATTATTTTCTCTTGCACTGTATTAGTTTTCTAAATTGATTTAAAGCATACATATGGGTGTGTTGCAATAGTCTCATCTCAAGGTTACAAAAGCATAGATCACTGTGACAAGGTCTACATAAATAGTACCAGGCCTTTGGCCAGGGATGGGTGGGAAGAAGTGACATCATCATAATTGCACAGATTAACAACAGTATTTTCAGTTGATTGACCCAAGTGGTAAACTGTGAGTCTGTCTCTTCAGGGATGAATAATATTCTTAGACTAAGATTAGCCTTTGGTGAGGCTCTTGTCCCAAAGATCCGTCTGGTCAACTAGAATAGGCTTCTTCCTTAAAGAAGCGATTCAAAATAGGAGCTTAACCTTAGAAAGCCTGAACTGGCCCCTGAAGGGACCCACTTCTCTACTTTGGCTGTTAAGAGAGCACGGGGACAGTACCAAGTTAAATCTCTCCTTTTTTACCAGTTCTTGTGTCCAATACTCGTGTCAAGATTTCTACGCCTGTTTTTCAGCATAGGCTTCTGTTCTTTCAGCTAAACGCTAGGTAGATGGACTAGCTTCAGAAGACAACTGTTCTGTAAAAGCAGAGCACAGACTTGTATCTAAGGAAGAAAAACAGCCCAGCTTTTCAGCAGTGCCTTCTGGTTCTGAAAGGCGGAGTGCTTTTGGCCCACCTGGTGCTGCCAGAGTAAGAAAAAGTGAGTTGGTATCATGTGAGACTATAAACTGGTGGCAAAAAGGTACTCTGCTTAGACCTTTTTCTGGTCCCCTTTGCATGTTTCTGCTGTCGCTGCAGTGGCCTTTCTCAAACATTCCCTATATGTATTCAGCAGGGATTGAATTGCCCCTCTTCTGGTGCAGAATAAGATCCTTCAGAATATTTATGTTTCATTCCTGTTTGGTGTAATGCCATTGTGTTTTCCTAAGACATGCAAGTGACGAAACAAAACACTCGTTTAGAAGTCATCAGGCTTAGCCACGAGTTTCAAGGGAATGTGTTTGGAGAGTTGTAATGAAGAGAGCTAGGCAATCTGATAAAATTGTCTATACTAATTCCTCCTCTAATAGTCTTTTCTGTTTTAACAGGATTAAGCCTTGTTCAGCGTTTAAGACCAGATTTCAAGCGAAAATATTCGTCGATGTTTGATGATAACACTGTGGCTGAATATATCTATCACTGCAATGTACAGTCACCCAGGTGAGTATGGGTTTCCCAGTGTACGTTTTGAAGTCTGTCTTTCATTTACTGAGAGCCTGCTACTCACTCCAATGGCTATGGCAACAGTGTGCCTGATTTAAAAAAAAAAAAAAAATTAATACTTATTGTATTAATTGAAGAAAAAAGTAGCATTGCACTTTTTCTGAATTCTAGAAACTGGCAAACGTAAAAGCTATCCTAATTCTGTATTTCTTCTAAGCTACCTGTGTGTTAATTCTGAGAGAGTTTGGGCACTGATTTTTAATTTAAAAATCGTTAGAGTGTAAAGAATTTGTTTAAAATGTTTTAAAAATAAGGCATGTCCTTCTTCTAAGTGTTGTCACTCAGTACTGTAAAAACATAGGCTCTTCCTGTTGAAAATTACATGCAAACCTTTAATTTCTTTATAGTAAAAAATCCCAGCCTCATGTACTGTTGCACTCTGTGCTACCAAAAGGCACAAAAGCAGATCCAATGGAAACTTAATTTTTTAATTTTTTGACTTGAAGTGGTGAAACAGCTTTCAAGAACATGACTATTCCTTACGGATGGGCAAAAAGGCCGATGCTGCAACGGATTCCACAAATGGATCAAGACATTCCTATCACTGTGGTCTATGGAGCACGTTCATGTATAGATGGCAATTCTGGCAGCACTATCCAGTCTCTGAGACCAAATTCATATGTGAAGACGATAGTAAGTTGACTTCTAAAGCGGTTGTTTGTTTATTGCGTGGATTTGTTTAAATCATATCTATGGTTTTTTATACCAACTTTGGAAATGCTGGCCCTTTGATTTAAAGCCTGGGGTAATAACCTTCTGATTTCTGTAACAGAGAGAGAGAAAACTAGTGTTAGATCAGAGGAAGCCTACACAAAAGAGTATTGAGTTCCCAGAGTAAGAAGGAAACTTACTGTAGCACTAGAAGCTGAATTAGATCTTTGAGCAAGGTCATGCTTCTGCTCTACAAAATATTTTGCACTACCGTGTGCTAATACAAGTAGTTATTGTGGTCACTGCTAAGTATCTGGGGTTTTGTCTGTGTTTTAAACCACAGCAGTCCTAATGTCTGTATAAATATATATGACATAGTGAGGAGGCTTTCATAAACTGTTTTAATCTGTCTGTATAATGCTTTTGTTTCTCTAATAAGAGGGTGGTTTGTACCTGGTGCTTAGGTTCTTGTAAGCGTCTTTAAGTCATTAAAAAAATACTTAGTGTTGTCGTCCTAGCTAATACATTCTTGTTTAGAGGCATGGCATTATCGTTTGAAATGTGCATACTTGCAACTTGATGCAAATGTGCACATTACATTTTTTGTTGGATTTCTATAAAAACAAACGAATTTAAAAGTATTCTTCACGCATTGTCACATCAGTCAAGCGTGATAATTGAATATGCATATATGTTACAATGCTATGAGGTGATAAAATGTTTGAATAAGCCAGCTGTCGTCCTACTGATGTCTAGATCTATCTGGACAGAAGTGTACAATATGGGATGTCGATGGCATACTATGACAAGTCATTCAAATAAAATTTTTATCATCTTGATATAGCTGACATCAGGGCTGGAACTCAGAGAAAAGACATTGTTATTGAACTGTTTACATATGTTAAAGAGCACAAATATGTTTCATAAATGTTGACATCCAGACTGAAAGTGTCACTTAACTGCTTAACCAGAGAGAAAGTTGTAATGAAAAGTCACTGTTAAGAAGTGTCCAACAGATTGCTAGGGTAAGCATATACCACTCAGGCAGGTTTTTCCAGTCTGGTCAAGGGCTTTGAGAAGGGACTGTAGAAAACTTTATTGTATTCCAGGTTAAAATTTTGTCAAGCCAAATACGCATTCTAAAAAGTAAATTGGAGTGGCAGAAGTTACAGGGACATTCAAAAAACCATAGGAAGGAAAATGTTCTCATGAAGCTGAGACATGGACTGGCAGTGCCATCCTTGGTAAAATGCACACAGGTTCTGGGGTTTTATGATGTTTGTTTACTTCTAATTAATTTTTACTTTGAGTTTCTGGGGGTTTTTAACCCAATAATAGAGCTATACTTTTATCAGCTTGAATTAGAGACTTAAGAGGGAGTGTTTTCATGGCGGGAGGGGAAAAATACATTTAAATACAAATTAATCTTGGACCAATTATACAACAGAAAGAAAATAGGCCTGGTACCTTTGCTGTAGACTATGGTGATGAATTGCTTCATGCCAGTTTTGGCAGAGAATGATGAATTATAGAAAGGGGGTAACCACCCTGTCTGTGGTTACTTAAGCCATTAACTAAACATAGTTACTGTGAAATAATCTAGGTCACAAATGTGGAGTTTCCTCCCCATATATTGCATCATTTGGATTTTACTTGTCCCTGCTTAACACAGTAATCGTTAATTCGGAGGGCTGAAATCTGCTTTCACAAGTCTTGAAAATCCCCAGCAATTTAAGCTTCTGAGTTCTTAATAACTTATCCTAGTACCTTCTTTAGTCTCTTCCATATCATTTTTATGATAAGGAACGCAAATGATTTGATGGTCTCTCTAATGCAAACACTTAGAGAACCAAAGAGCAACCTGGCAGAACTATTTGAGTGGAGAACAAAGGGGATGAAGATGAATCAGAAGCTTGATACGTAAAGCACGTTCTCCTAAGTTTGTTTTGCGGTGACTTGTGTCCGCTTGAGTGGTGGGTGTTTTTCAACAGGGTGTGCAGCTGAATAAGCAGTAGTTTCACCCTTGTTTTCCTGTGTACCAAAGTTCCTTCAACAAGTGAAACAGCTTTTGTTTTTCCTTAGGTTTACGGTCCTTACTAGGCTGTACATTCCTCCCTGCTGCAGTTGTGCTAACTGCATTAACACAGGCTGGGTGCAAAGGAGATCAGTTCCAGTTTTGAAATTTGTCTTTTTAAGTAATAATGCATTGAGTAGGTAATGTGTAAAACTCAGGTTCTTGGCATATCCCAGTACTTATTTATTTGTTTATTACATTCTCGTGGGTTTGACCTGTTTCTTCACCTTTATCCTCCAGGCGATCCTTGGCGCAGGTCATTACGTGTATGCTGATCAACCCGAAGACTTCAATCAGAAAGTGAAGGATATCTGTGATTCTGTGGACTAACTGTCTTCTGTTCTTTAGAAAGTCATGCCATAGATAACATTTAATAGCAATACTCTCTAGGAAATCACTGAAGAATGCGGAGCCGATGGAACGGGCTTTGTTTGCACACTGTTTCTTCTAAGAAGCCATTTGCACACTTAAACCACTTAGTGCCTTTTGGGGGAGGTATAGGGAGATTTGAAGCAAACTTTGTACAGCTTTGTTTGAGATTGGTCTTTAGCTTATTGGCCTGTCATATATGAAATTACATATAGCTTTTTAAACTGGAATTTTCTTCAAAATGTAATTGAATTTTGCACATGTTGAACTTATAAAAGATGCTGAATTCTCCACTAACACAGAGAACTGTATCAATATGGATTCACAATGTTCAAAACGCAATTTGGTTTCTCTATAAACTTTCATATTTTTTAATTGATGTTTCATAGCAAGACTATGAAATTGCTTATACATTTTGGTTTTGGAATCCAGAACTCCATAGACAATATTTTAAGAAGGTGTATTTTTTTTTTTAATTGGAGTGATAACAGCTTACAAAGCTGATTTTGGGAAGGAACAGGGTCAAAATAATGAGCGGTATCTATCACTGAAGTTTGTGTGTAAGGGTGTAACGAATTGGGGCTCTATACCAGGAAATCTTTCTTCTGTTGGATCTTATTTCCATTGATCTCAAGGCATCTTTTTCCATCTGTGCAACTTTTACAGAAGGCTCAGTTTGTAAGAGTCAATGATGTCACCAGCACTCATGCTTCCATAAATATTTTGATATGTAGATTTCAGTGATTTAAAATGCAGAAGATGGCTTGTTAGTTACTCCATCTATTTTTAACACTTTACTGCAAGATTTGTTACTAGCCGAAACCCCTAACAATTGTAGATAAGTTGACAAAATTTTGATTAGGGCTAGGGAATGGCCATCTGGATAGTGGGCATAATTCCCTTTTTCTTCAGGTAGAAAACCTAGTCCACTTTTTACTAAATTTGGGGTGGAGGAGAGGCAGAGGAAGAACATTGATGTTCTCTAATTGAGAACTACAGTGGGTTAGTGTATTTTAGTTAACATGCAGCCTCCTTATAGGAAGGATTATTACTGGAATAAACAATACCACTGTAACAAATTATAATTATATTTCTTGGAGGTTCTTTATATAATTATGTATTTTAATTGAGTATTTCAGTATCAGAGATAATCCAGTCTCTGCATCTTTTTGAAATCGTAGTTTGATGTTAGTGCTTCACATGCTTAGTAAATTATATTAAACAAAATACTTTGTCACTTTAAAGCCAAATTATGTGGTGGTTTGTTTTTTAGCAAGTTTACATAAAACTATTGATCTGCTTTTGAATATTAAATTGACTACTGAAGAGTTCTTGATACTTTTATACATGGAGAATTTGAATTAATGATAGCACCGTCTTAAAGCTTGAGTGGAATTCTGTGCATTTTGTTCTCAAATTAAGGAATTGTTGCACATATTTATGATGTGGAAGGCAAAGATACCTAAAATATTCAGGAAATACTCTGATTGTGTTCCCAGCCAAACATAATCTCTCTCTTTCTGAAGGAGACATTTATCTGTACGGTGCTATGTAAACATCAAACAGTCTTTGTGACTGCCTTGACTGATGGCACTTAATATGTAACAAGCTAAAGATTTTAATTAAAATTAATTATTGAATTAAATCACTTTTTCAATTAGCAGATGATGGAATTTTTAAACAATATTTTGGGTTATTTGCTAAAATCTTGAGTTCAAAATGGAAAATCAGAATACCAACTGTATTTTTTAATATAAGCTATAAATTACCAGTCATGCCACCATTTAGGTGGATGCCTTCACTATGTATTTTTTCACCCCCTTTCAGTGTCTAATTTGTATTTATCAACTTAAACAGCCGTTTTAATTGTGTGTAAAAACCCAATGCAAAAATATGTTCTGAGTCTCCTCCAAATAACAGAAGGTGAAAAAAACTAACTAGTGGTATTTTCAGATAGCACTTACTGATGGGAATTCTAGATTTCACATCAAAAGATGGAAGTAGGGATAAAAATTGCACACTGAATGTGAATATTCTTTTAAATATCCCTTGCTTATTCAGTTTATTGTACTAATAAGACTTACTGCTTAAGTTTTGCACAATAAAAAAAAATCTTAAATGTTATGTTTGATTAATGTTAAGACATGATGTTGCTTTTGTAAAAATTGTGTGTAATTAAGCCCTGGAAATCAAGAATAATTAGTAAGTTGAGCTAAACCATCCAAAATACATCAAAAATATGGTAATGCTTATTTTCAAATGTCTCAATGTTCTTAGACTTTCTTGTACTTAACTGAAACTGGTAAGCATTTGTCAACAAGTAGCTGCAAGCTCAGAATGCTGATTGTATATACAAAGAAAATGTTTGTTGGTTATCTTCCAGGCAGCATTAGATACTGCTGTCAAGGTCAAGATGGAATTTTAAATATCCTGTTGTGTGCAACATAACCCAATAAAGTTACTTTAATAAACGTCCTAAGAGATGCTGAACAGAAAATGAATGGCACGTACTGGAAAGACTTGGGAGCTAGACCTTTTGTGAGTAATCACTGTCTAGGAATAAGCTTGGGTTTTCCAGAAATCCCCGTTTCAGTGCAGTGGCCAGTTGCTTAAATGTACTGCGGCGAGCACTGAACACTGACGGTGCTATTTTTATTACAGCGCTATAAAATAATGCAAGAATCGCAGGCATAAATGCACCCAAAGATCCATCCCGTTCTAGCATCAGAATGAAGATGGCTTTGTACCAGAGGCCAGGGCATAACAAAAAGAATCCAAAATATTAATAAAATCCAAGATTAACTGTCTAAGTCTCCAGGACACGCTCTTCTTCCTGAGGTTGTTGCGATAAAATTTTATTAAAGTAACTTAGTAATATTTTGTTTGCATGGCTGAGTTAATCTTGTTACTTATTGAACCCTGCCAGATTAGATTTTACTTCTGAAAAACTGATTTTCAGAGAAGTAATTTATTGATAAGACTCTATAATAAAACATTCACAACCATCACAAAAAAAGTCCCCATTTGTATCTGATTGCAAAATGGAAATGGAGAACGTGAAGTCGTAGGCGTTGAGCTTGGAAAAAATGGGTCCAAACAGGAGAAATGCCCTCATCTGGTTTCACTCGAATTAAACCAATGCTGGCATTTCATTTTAAACCTTATCTTTTTAAGGTTGCTACAACAGTTCAAGCTGAACCGATGTGACAGTCTCTGTCTGAAACTCTCCCCGTGGTCCACTGTGGTTCCTCACATTCCCAGCCCTTCCAGACCACAGTTACTCAGCTATTTGTCTGGGACTAGGACAAGGTTAAATACAATAAAGCCATCTGGAATCAGTGTATGGGCAGACATATTCAGGATTGCCTATTTTGCTAGCCTTCATTAAAATGGGAGCCTCCAGAAGCCTAAGGCTACTAGTCAAGTGCTGTTTAAATGGCTAATTTCTTAGGGCTCCAACTATCTGCCATTTCATTGGGTTCCATCGCGTTGGCCAGTTCACCGTCAGCCCATCCCGCGATGTTTAAGCATGGCAGCTCATCCTCGTTGCCAGATGGCTTCATATGGGGATTTGTTTTGTAGCAAACACAAGTGAAACTTGTCAAAGGGTGAGCCACTAAAGATAACTGGAGAGAGACACCTTTTAGCGGGGACTGGTGAGCTGAGATCAGGGCACGATTGTGTGCAGCAACAGCTTTCTGGTAGTAGTGGCAGCAGATGAAAATGGTTGGAGACTTCAGGTTTTCAGGCAGAGGTGATGGATGGACCAGTGGGCAGAGCAGAGGTACATAACTGGAATGATAACAGGCACCACAAGGAACAGTAAGAGCTGGAAATGAATGATGCAGCTGAAAAGGGCAAAATTCAGCTGAGGAGCGGGGAGACGTGAACGTTTGCTTAAAGAGATGGTTCGGCTCTGGGTGGGGGTAAGGGAAATGGTGGGGGAAAGGCTCAGGGGTGCTGAGAGCAGAGAGAGAGTGAGGGCTGGCAAACCAGGAGGGAGAAGAACCTGGCTGAGGTGCCTGGGACGAGTGAGAAGTTCTGGGCTGGCACCGAAGCCACCTGCTGGAGATGACAAAGCCCCAGGCGGCCAGCATGTGTAACCCAGTTAAGTGCTAAACTGAAGCATCTTCTCGTCTCATCAATTCCTCGTTGCCTCCCTGAAATCTTTGTCTTAGCCATATCTTTCCCTCTGGGTGCTGGAGGTAGGCAGTGAGCCGGCGTTTGCTGTTTACATCTCCAAGCTCCCTTCTGCTCGGTTTTATTTGGGCTTAGCTAGGGCTGCCCCACAATAACTGCTGCACCAGCTAGAGGCAATACCATCAGGCAAGCTCAGATCATGGGGCACTGTAAAGTTTTGGTAACCCTACTTTGATTAAAGTTTGGCCTCTGCATGCAAGTGCTATTTCACAGCTGGACACGGTTGCCTCAGACCGGTACTCGGATGGGAAAGCTTTAAAGAATGGCTGCCTCCTGCAGTACTCAAGAAACCACAAGAAACTATTCTCACAAGTCCAAAAATGAGCTGATGGCAAAGCATGAGGTAGGGGGGGACACCAGACCGCTAGAGGTAAGATGAAAAGTCAAGAAGTACCAGATGACTTGTCACTAAAGATCGTAAATCCACTTTTACAAGAGAGAGTGGAGGGCCTTGCCTATGTTCCATTTTGCCTCATTGCATTTTGATCACAGGAAGATCCAACTTTTAAGATTTGGAGGCAGTCAGTAGAATGTAGCGATATAGAACATGGAAGTATTTGTCACGTATATTTTAAAAATAAGAAACACAAGTAGCAGGAACGTACTGCACTGGAATTTAGACATTTTTTTGGACAGGTACATAATTTGCGGTAGTAATTAGCAGTGAGATGAAAGTGGTGCCAACACTAAAAGTTAGGTGTTGACTCGTATTTTATGCTTCACTTGCAGAGGAAAGGTAGCAAGCTGAAATGGCTTGTTTTGGAAAGCGGGGTGAGGGCTGTGAGGTGGAGCGTGACCCTAAACGTATGCTAAGAAGTAGATGTGCTTTGAAAATGAACTCCTGCAAAAGCAGAGTCTCCGTATATCTGCGGGTCCATTTCTGCAGTCCTGCATTCACCGATTTGATGTGTAAATGACTGGGGCTGTATGTGGAGCAAGGTGAGGCTATTGCTTCCTTTGTAGCCCCATGATGTTTAAGTGCTTGCCCCATACCCAGCAGCCTTTCTGCTTTGACTTTATTGAAAGGCGTTGGCGTTCACTCAGAGCTCAAACCTAAAAGGGAGGCTGAACGGCTCAGTGGTTGCAAACCCCCCCAGCTAGACTCCCCCCTGGAAAGGGCATTATCTCTCACATTTACCCGGGGTTCACGAGCTCGATCTCCTTCGGCTCGTCCTGCTGGACGCCGAGCCCCTGCGTTTGACCACAGACTGGTGGCCAGTTTTGCCTCACGCATGCTCCCAGTAAATGCTTTGCTAGATATAAGGTTAAGGAAGATAACCGTTCTGCAAGCACTCCTCTGAGCAAGAGCGTGCGGGTGGAAGGAAGACTCGGGTAGTGGGGTCATGCATGGGGGGAGAAGGCCCAGCACACGGTGATCCCTGAGAGCGGTGGGATGGTGAGCCCCATCCAGCCCATGGCTCTGGCTTCTTTCCAGGCTTGCAGGCCCTGAACACTGCGCCACTGTCGTCGCTGCTTGTTGCACGCCCCCGACTCACAATTTAATTCCCTGTGCCTGGCTGCCTTGAGCTGTCCAGTGGAACCTTTGAGCCTCTTGGGCATCTCAAACACCTTTGTCCAAACGCTCCACCAGCGGTTAGCCTGCTCGCAGCTGAAGCCTTCAGGAATACGCGGCTGTTTCTGCAAAGAAACTTTGCAGGGTAATAGCAGGTGCAGGTAAGGCGCAGAGGAAACCGAGGCAATAACCTGCCAGTCGGCTCAGCCCCCCGCACTGGGTCCTGCCCAGCTTTCAGCCCCTCTCGGCTCCCTGCAAGAGGCTTGGCGGTGCAGCAGGTCCCCTGGTCAGGAACACCTCTCCCCGGCCACAAATCCTTGTGCTTTCCTTCATGGAGATCCTCTGTGCTTCAGCCCCCGTGCCGGCGGCTGCTCTGGGCAGGTGGGATGGGGCCACGCTGGGGCTTTGTGCATCGCCCCGATGCAGCTCCCAGGCTGTGCGGCACCTGCCCTGGCTCCTGCCAGCGAAAGCCTGGGCCGGTACCTACCGTGAGTTAGGGTCATGCCTTGTCCATAGAAAACAAGAATTCAGGTGTGCCACAGAGACAGTTGTCACCAAAACCTTGCATAAACTATTTTATTTTTTTAAATATTGGCAGATCTCAGCAATAGTTTGGGGGACAACAATTATTAACCACACAGCAGTGTTTGCCGGTTGTAGAATGGCTATAATTTGTTTTTAAAGGGATCTAAAAATAGTTTTTACTAAAATGCTGAAGGGTTAGTGAGAAGCTGCATTTATTTTTTTTTCCTGGCAATATCTGGAAACATGAAAATCCAGCCAGGTGAATGAATCCGCCCTCTCATTGAGTCCCATCTTTAATTAATAGGCAAATGATTACAAAAGCCTTTCCCCTGGCTCCTTCAGCGCATGCCAGCTCCCAGCTGGGGCCGTGCATCCTCACCACCCCGATATCTCCGTGCCAGCACCGTCATCACTTCTGCGCAGACCCCACTAGAGGGGACATGGTGCTCCCAAACCACGCCGGCACTTCCTCGGGGCTCCTGCTTCTGCACGGCTCTGCCTTGAAGGAAAGAGCTGCGCCGCAATTTCTTGTCCCACATCTGATTGATTGATACCTACAGGTACAGGCAGAAGCGAAATAGGAATTTCATCTATTTGGTACACCCCTTTCATAGGGGAAAGGGAGGGTCGTGGAAGGGGTGTGTGCAGTGTGGTCCCATTAACGCAGACCTCTGTAGCACTGCATCCTTGTCTTATTTATCCTAATGTCTTTTCACAAGGCAGAAATTAAACCCACGCAGCAAGACTAGACATTGGGAAGAGGAGGGGGAGCAGAAATAAACCTCCTCTGTTATTACAGCCCGGCCCCAGAATGAGAATAAATGGTGATAAGAGGAAAAATAACTGCGACAGAATTATTAAATAAGGGGCAACTTTTAAAGTGGCTCCAGTCTGGCTTCTAATTTTGTTCCTGTAATTTGATTGTGGGTTTAAATGGGACTGCTTAGACATTAGCTACTTGATCTGCCAGCAGCAGCAGGTAAGCAGCGCAGAAGTATGCGCTGGGGCAGTGCCATGGGTACGCTCTGCCAGGGTCTGTGGCTGCAGGGCGGGGGGCAGCTCCTTTGAGTTCAGTGAATCTGTGACGGGCAGGTGTTGAGACCCCCAGAGAACAGCGGTAGCAGCTTTGCTGCTGCTGAGCTGCAGCGCTGCAGAAAATTCTGTAGGAGGCTTTACATGCATGCATGCATGGGCGTACTGAAAAGGAGCTCGAAGAAAACAATGCTGTACAAAACAAGAGCAAAATTCATTGCAGAGATAATATTGTGCCATTAGTAAAAAATAAAAATAAAAATAAAATAAAAATAGAAATAAAATATAGATAAAAAAGACGGCTACAGAAACCTGTGAGGTGCGGTCACCGGCCCCAGCGGCTGGGGCGGAGTGCAAGGGTGCCTGCAGCCTCCATTGCAGCGTGCCACCACTGCATGTCACTGTTAGGACAGAGCGCCACAGGAGGGGTGGGCTGAGGTTTGTGCAGCTCTGGTGGGGACAGACCCCCCTGTCCCCAAGGTAGGGACCACGCCTGTGGAGATGGGCTGTGGGGAACCCAACATCCAAGACCCGTTGCCCGGCGAGGGCAAAGCAGCTGAATGGCTTAGCATGCCCTGCAAAAGTAGGTTGTCCCCAAAGTGGTGGAAACAAGTAGTCTGAGCTATGTGTTTAATTAAAAGGGTAGGGTTTTTTTCTGAGAGAGGCACCAAAGTAGCACCCGGGGTTAATAACTGGGGACAGGGGAGTAGGAAGTGCCCCCCTGGCCATTCCCAGTCAGCCCAGTCCCTCACTGGGGCAACTGGGGCTGCACCAGCTGCTGCCAAGGAGAAAGGACAGTTCACCAGACGTTACTGATGGGGCTGGTAATGGTGGGAGCTGGGGCAAGGTGAGGCTGATTCCCTCACCTCGGCTCCCCCACCCAGGAGAGTGACCAGCCCACAGTGGGGCGCAGGATCCGGCCCCACTGTGCCTGGGGTGTGGGGCTGGCCGGGGTGCCGAAGGGTGCTGAGGGGCAAGCCTGTGAGGCTGGAAGCTCATCCCACAGTTTAGGGGGTTACTGCCACGGCCAAACCCACGCAGGTTTTGTGCTGCTGGCCGTGGCCACTAGGCACCGGGTGCCTTCCCAGCCTGGGTACTGATGGTGTGAGCAGAGGTGACACCCCAACCCTGTGCCCCCTCCTTCTGATCAGAGATGGGAGCATGGCAACAGACCACACAAGGGACAACGTGTCCGCCCCAAAAGCACTTGTTGCAGAAACAGGACGCAATTCACACCTCAAGGGGAAAATTGAAATGCCAGCGTGTGCCAAGCATCAGTCATCAGGGGGCACGGGTGTAAGTAAAAGAGAAGCTCTTGCTCTCCTCTCTCCATGTGCTGCCAGACATCTAATGACACCCTCCAGAAAAAGGGATTTGTGCTGAGGCGGGGAGAAGTACCTCAGGCCAGAGGGCTGTGATGGGAGATACAGAAGGAGAGGTGACGTTGCTGCAGCCAGGAGCGTTTTAAGGACACAGACTCATGGTGGCCAGCAGCATTGTCACATGTGAAGCCATGTTTCACTGACCCAATGTCTGTATTCATGCATGCCAGCTCCAGCTAAACAGAAGCATTAGAGTGCCCAGGTGGCATTCCAACAGATCATGTAGGAGATGTCCACGACACCCTATCAGTCCTTGGACTGACCTTCTCAGCACCTGTAACATCATCTCCCTGTCCCACTGCAGTCCCTGCCCTCCCATGGTCTGTCACCAAGATGCCTGACCCAGACCCTGTTGGCCGTGTCACATCTCTCTGCGGGAGCGGAGGTCAGGACAGAGGTGGCCTGGCAGCCCACCAGATGCTGCAATACCAAATTTCTTAGGGCATCTCAGCCTGAAAGATGCTTCCTAACGGGGACATTTGAGCATCTTCCAGGCTGAGATGCTCCAAGACACTCGGCTGCTCAGCAGGTCCCCCCTAGCACACGTGCACGGGCTGTTTGTCTCAACAGGATATTAAAAAGAAGAGGTTATAAAAGCAAGGCAAGATACGAGGCGAGGCTTAGCTCGCAGTGCCGACATTTATCTCCTCTCTGCAGCTCACGTTCAGAACGCAAGAAACATCTGCAGCCCCCACCGCCCCCTCCTCATGCCCCCCCTGGGGCTGCCACAATCCCCCCAGGGGCTCTGGTGCTGTGATGGGGGTCGAGTACCCTGGTCCCACTGGGTTTTTTCTCATGGGGGACCAGGAGATCTCTTTCAGCTCTGGCTGGGGCACCCAGTCCTGCCTGCACGATGCTGCCGGCCGCTGGTCCTGCCTCCGTCATGGACTGTGGCCCTGTGCTGTGGGTGGCTTCTCCCTGGCGCGGACACCTTGCTGATACATTGTCACTTGTCTCCATCCCTGTCTCCTTTTGCTCCTGGCTGGATTTCCTGGTAGCACCCCGGACCTGGCTCACTGTGCCAGGGTCTGTTGATGGTCTCCAGGTCCAATGCTGCTACACCAAATCCCCATCACTGGCTGAGTTGTGTTTACTCGGTTTCCAAAAAACTCCTGAAAAAAAATTCCCCTTTGCTATTTGATTCCCACCGGCTCCACGTCTTGTTCAGCACCCAGGGCAAATGGTGTTTCCCATGACTTTATCAGGGAAAGAAAGAAAGAAGATCAGGGTTCACATCCTGCTGGGCTACAGGCACTAGTGCTGCCCCTGGCTGGGGCAGGGTGCGGAGCGCGAAGCAGTGGGCAGTCACGCGAGGCTACCCACTGCGACATGAAATAGCATCTCTCAATTTTAATATCAACATAGCTGGCTCTACTTCCTCCACGTGTGCAGGGACAAGTTAAGATAGCTTTCTGTCCGACTCCTGATCCCAGAGACCAGGCAACGTGTGCACTCAAGCCTTCTCTCTGTCATGGCTGCCCCCTCTAATAATTTTTCATTCCTATTCCCCCCCACCTCCCCAGTCATTTTTTTCTCCTTTCTCCTCCCTCTTGGTTTTACAGTTACTGGATAGACAGGCTCATGGGCTATTTTTAGGTCTCTAAATGATTTTTCAAATCTATTCTAAATTTATCTCCCAATAATCTGAAGTCTTGACTTTGCAGGAGTGGGGATCATGTCCGCAAAAGAAGGAGGAAAATGTTTAAAGCCTGGCTTTACTGGGCTGGACTCCTTTGCTGTGGCAGCTTTTTATTCTTCCTCCTCCTCAGCTCTCACCTCTCCCACTACACGTCCCCTGTCTGCCCTGGCCAGCTTCTGCCTGGGCAAGGGTGGTTATTCCCACCCGAGCAGTGGCAGGGGGCTGGGAATGCGAGACGGCGTTTGAGACTTAGTCCCATGTAAAGTAAAAAAAAAAAAAAAAAAAAAAAAAAGAATGTTTTTGAAAATTAACCAAGAAATTGGGTGTTCTTGAAGCCCCAGGCAAAGCTAGGAAGAGGAGGCGGGAGTCCCGGGTTCCTGCTGGGCAATTGCTGCAGGTTGCTCGTACGCAGAGCTAGAAAATAGGAAAACTTTCAAATATTCCTTTGGGGCTGGGAGCCCTTTGAGCCCCTGCCAGCTCCTCCCTGCAGCACCTGAAGGATAGACTTTTTCTTCCCACTTCTAAATGTTTCACACCCCCCTCAACCAACCAACCGACCCCCAAATCCTCAATAATTGCCCCTTTCAAAAATCACGTGCCAATGATTTTATCTTATGGCCTCAGACAGATGAAACCTCAGGCTGTCGGTGTGAGGCTGCGTTCCTGTCACTCTCAGCCACAGAGAGCCATGAGGGCTTGAACGCTCTTAAAAATAAACTATTTCCTCCTCTGCCCTTCCCCCCAGCCAGTTCCCAGTCACCCCAGCAAGAAGATGCACTGGACCGGGGGAAGGGGAGAGGAGAAAAGGAGGGAAGGGGTTAACCCTCTTCCCATGGTAAAGCAATGAGGCTGCCTGCCAGTTTCCGAAAACCTGCAAGTCATTCTGCCAGGAGGAGGTTTTGAAGTCTCTGGGATGCTCTCACGAAAGTACCGCAGTACAACCCCAGCCGAGCTGTGGCAGGCGGGGAGGCAGTGGGGAGGGGACCCTCCCAAGATGGGCAAGGGGGGAAAGAAACCCCAAGCAGGAGCATCCTGGCAGGACTGCAAAAACGCTGTTGTCTTCACATTCCCTTCTTCGCCTGCCCCTCTCCTTTGGCCCTCATTCTTCACGTGCCCCAGCCCTGGCATCCCAGGCGCTGCCCACTCAGCCAGGAAATTTGGGGAGTGAGATGATGCTGTGAGCCCAAGGTGGGAGCGGGAGCAGCCACCCTGGCCCCGGCTCCCCAGTGCACGGCTCCTGCGGGGAGCGATGAAAACTATTACAGCTTTCGGATACCCTCTGATGGGAGGAGAAGTCTGCCGGGCTGTGCCAAGCACTGCCTGCCCGGCCTGGAAGGAATTGCATTTTGCCTGGCCTCCTCCTCCTTCCCCGCTGCCCCAAATAGCCCCTGGGCATCCCCGCTGCTTTCCAGAGAGAAATGTGCTGGAGTTGATGGGATGTAAGGGGACATCTTGCTATTAACACCCGCTTCCTGGGAGAAAAAGTCTTTTCTTGGAAAAATAACAGTCCATGGTGCATTACAGGTGGAGAGAAAATAAGTAAGCCACCAAGGTAAAATCTTGGTTGCAAAATACAGGGCTGCCCCTGGGCATGTCTCAGCACGGTGGCTGCACTGAGAAGGTGGTGGATGCACAGAACGATGAGGTTGGATCAGGCAGAAAATAAACCCTTACCAAGCGGTGCTGCTTCGGAGCCCAGATTTGCAGGTTTGGAAAGAGAGGCGGTGGGACGGAGGAGCAATGGGAACCCACTGAACCACAGTGTTCCTGTTTTGGGGAAAAAAATCCCCCTTGCAACTGGGTCCCACCTTGATTTTGTTGCTTGGCAGCATAAACCCCACCCGATTAAAGGCACGTAAAACCACCAGTGTAATTTCCTGGCTTATGTTTTTATGTTTAGAGCATATTACATCCAGCATGACCCAAGCTTTTGAGGGAAGCTTTGGTCAATTAAGATTAGCTGTCGTTTCGCATTTATTACCATCATTTACGAATTCTCCTTGTTGCCAACAGGCAGAAGGAGAAGATGGTGCACAGAATAGATAGATAATTGACGGAGAAGCTCATCAGGGCCCTGATTTCTATCCCCCTGTCATCTGTGGCTCAGCTCTGTCCTATGAGTCAGCTCTGGAGGGCTCTGGAAAACCATCACCGTTTCGGCATCGCTACTAACCTGCACATATATTCTCCTGCCGGCACTTGGGGTGAGTCAGGGGCTATGAGCGAGGGGCTGCCTGCCAGTCGGGGTGCCACTGCCCCTAATCTGTACTGGTCCCAATGGCACCGAGCCTCTGCTGTACTGGGCATTGCGGGAGAAAGGGGACTGGGCTGGAGGGACCACGAGGCTGACCTGGCACAGGGGTTTCTGGCTATGACTGCTCAGGGTGAGACCAAAGAAGATTCCCCATACTACGGATGGGTGAGCAGGAGGCGCAGGTATTTTGCAGAGGACCCTCCTGGCATGGCTGCAGCCTGGCACGGGGAGAGCAGGACCCTAAGGCACCCGGCTTGCAGGGCCAAGTGGCCATTCTGTGCCCCAGACTGCACAGGGGCTGCACAAAAAATGGCCAAACTGGGAGAAAGCGTGGGGAATATTTCAAACATATATGCATATATATACATATATATAGGACAGTCCTAAAGACCCTGTGCTCCTGGGACTGCATCAAAACCTTCTTTGTCTTTTTACCCCGTTAGTCCCTGCCTTGCTTGTGCAATTGCATAATAACAAAATGACCTTGAGAGAGAAAAATGAGCTACTCCAGGATGCTGGTTTAGATGATGAGAGCTTGTGTAACACTGTATTTCTGGCAGGCCGTCACTCCAAAAATGTTTGTCCCTAATCAAAGGTAGATTTTTAAAAAACCTACTTCTCCCCTCTGCTACCACAGCACTATTTGCAAGGCCTGCATTATTAGCAGGACGTTGTTGGGCAAAGGGGTTAAATCTACACGTCTGTTACATCGCATGATGCCTACCTATCATTTCTGCATAGATCTGGAGCGAGGATGAAATAACTCATTACTCATCAGTGGCAAACAAAAAGTACCATGAATCAAATTAATGGTCAAAGGGGAAAAAGGAAGATTATTGGGTTCCCATTGTTCAACGTCTGCCTTATCTTGCAGGAACGCCAAGGAGCAAACAAGCCTCCCGGCTTGTGCAGAGCACCTTCCCTGAGCAAGGTGCTCCGCAGTAACCTCCACAGTAAACCCTAAGCTCTTCTGCATGGTTAATAATTACAGAACCTGCTGAAAGCAAAAGAAAACAAATGCCGTTTGATTTGGTACCTAAGGGGGAAGGTTAGGGCCACTCTTTGTGTTCCTGGACAATGTTGTCTTGCAAAGCTCACAAGAGGTGGTGCCGGTCAGGGTGAAGATGCAAAGAACCACTATCAGCTGACCTTATCTGGTGACCCACCGCGCGAGTGGGGCAGGGCTCCTCGCCACCTGTTTGCTATGGGCTGCACAGCCCACCCAGGCGCAGCCTTGTCAATGAACAACTAATGAAAGGGCAAGAGCCAAATGGGGCCCAGCCTGGAGGCCATGGGCCAAAGCTCACTTGGTACCAGCCCTGTGCATCCTTTTTCCTTGGGAGGGAAGACACCACAGATCTCGTCCAACGGGGTGTGGAGGCAGTGGGATAACCCTCCTGAGGTCCCATCCCTCCCCTGGGTCTGCCCCGCAACTATATCTGTTTCTGAACATTGACTGGAGTTTTATCAGACCATCTTCAAACGTATGTGTGGTCTCCACATCGTTTCTCACAAGGGTAGCCACAACCTCCCTCTCCCCACAGCAACAAACGTTCACGCCAGAGGACTTTGTTTCTCCTTGCATAATTATCGTTCCGTGTCCTTCACTTCAGACATTGGTCCAGCACTGAAGTCTTTCAAGTAGCTGGAGACAGGACAAACTAAACTTGGAATTACACCGACTCTTCTCCAAATCCTTTTTTGCAGTATCACCTCTTTGGGGTCACAAGAGACCTTCGGTCGCACGGGGAAGGACTGCCGCCCTTGCTTTGAGTTGTTGCCATTGCTGATGAGGTGGTCCCAAAGCCTTTCTTTGGAAAAAGAGCTCCCACAAAGTACGGGTGAAGAAAGACAAACTTTCCCTTTGTTATAGCTAATGATTACGTATATATTGTATATGACAGCTACCTTTGACCGCATGGAGATGACTCCCGATAGCAACTTCCTCTGTGGAAAGCTGTAGAAATTTGGTCAATTCAAACCCCATGTGCTGCCTGGGACCCTGTCCTGCTCTGTAACCCACAAAACACAGGTGCCAACTCCTCTGAGCCACTGAGGGGACATGGGGCAGCCGACGCTCAGGGGAGGTCTGCTGCAAAACCTCAGCTACCTCCTGTATGTCCCCCGCCACAGTATATGGCCTATGGGTGGAGTTACACATTAATTTCAAAGCAAACTCCCTTCTACCATTTTTCTCTTTCAGAAACACGTCCTACTTATTCCTCCCACCCTCCCAGGAGGCCTTTGGCCATACTGGGAAGCACCATGGGCAGCCGTTTCCCTGGCTTTGCAGCTGAGCTATCACTTGGTTTCCTCCTGAAGCCCCTCAGCTCTGGGTGACTCAGGGAAACCTTTTGCTTGCGATGCTAGGAAAACTCAAACCAAACCAGTGTGTTTTGCATGATGGGGATGCTGCCGAGAATTACATTTCTTTGCGCTTGGAGAAGGTGGTGAGTGACTGGTGCGGATGCAGCAGATCTCTGGCAGAATTACAGCACTTACTCTTTTGAGTAGAGGATGGGTTTTTCAAATAATTTGCAAATAAATTGGATAATTTGCTGGAGTTAGAAGTACTTTGGAAAATACGCCCTTTCACAAATTTAGCAGCAGTCTTCAGACTTCTGCCTTCTCGTGAGTGCGCCAGAGGAAACGTGTAAATGTTTCTCCAGCATTCCCTTAGGGGCGAAGTATTTCGCCCAGGCTGCAACCACAGGCTCTCCAAGGACTGTAGGCGAGTCCCTCTCCTGCCATTGAGCACTGAAGCTTGGTCAGCCTTTGGGAAAGGAAAAGGCAATAACGTCTGTCCCAGAGATTGCCCCATTTTATAATGGATGGAGCTCCCTCCTGGGAGAAGGGGGGTCATGATTGGGCACAATTCATCCAGCCCTTAGAGAAGAGGAAGGTGGAAGCACATGTCTGCTCTGAAAAGGGGATATTTGCTGGGGCAGGAATGGACTTGGTGCAACCAAAAGCATTGGGAGCTGACATATCTTTTGGAAAACACGAGGGCTGTGAAAGGAGCAGGAGAATGGGGTGGGGGTGGGGGGACCCACACGCCTGCATGGGCCTTGTGTGCACCTGGGGAGAGGATTTGGGCAGGAGGATGAGCTAGGGGCATGTGAGGGGACAACATAAGCTGCAGAGGCAGTGGGGATGTCTGCAGGAGCTCTGATTTATGAAACCAGCTTCGTTTCTTTGCGTCTCTGCAAGAAGGCCAGAGCTTACAAATGAGCATACTCACGAAAGACCGGCAATGTCAACACAGCCGGCATTCTCCAGAGTTTAGTCATTACATTTCGGGCATATAATAGTGTTCTTTCTGCATTTCATAGTCAACTGTACAAATCTGATGTTTTCAACCTGGGCAAAAGAGGAAACTCCTCAAACTGATACATACACACTAATGTGAAATGCATCCATGGATGCATGGTCAAAAACCAGAATACCCAAATCGCACATGCTGCCATCCTCCTCTCCCCAACCCCTGCCATTATAATGAAGTGCAAAGATGGAATAAAAACATTTAAAAATTTGGAAAGTCACAGTTAAGGCATCCCCAGATCCCTGACTCTGCCCAGTATTGATAGCATCAGGCAAGATAAAAGAGGATCAAATAGATTATATTTTGGAAATCAGGCTCATCTAGTGCTGGCCTGAAAAATTAGCTGAAATGCCATCATTACATGATTACATTGCAGTGTCACTAAGGGGCAGAGTTAAGGTTTGTCTCAGCCTACCTAATATACAAGTCCTTACTCAGAATGAGTTTGTTGGTTTTGTTCTTAAATTTGACAATTATTTATGCTTTCAGGATTAACACCATTTCGTTTTGGCAGAATTAAAACATGCCAATGACATACTTTTCCTTAAACATGGATGCTCTACCTTATTCCCCACAATGTTATAGGCTTTTTAGTTTTTCCCTGTAGGGAATAGAAACAAGGAAGCCTAAAACTGTGCTTGGGGAGTTAATTAAGGCTGTATACAGTATTTTCATACCTTTTAAGGTTTCTCTAATGCAAATCCCCTCCCCCACAGGGGCAGCAGCTGGCTGCGAAGCGGCCCCGAAGCTCTTGCTCTTCTTGCTCTCAGTCATGGTTCTCCATTTCCCAGGGAACTGCGGAATGGGAGGATGGACTAGAAAGATGCTTGCAGGAGGATGTATGCCCTCGTGCCTCTCATTTATGGATGCACATGCAAATCATAGAATCACAGAATGTTTTGGGTTGGAGGGGATCCCTGGAGGTCATCTAGTCCAACCCCCCTGCAGTGAGCAGGGACACCGCTAACCAGATCAGGTTGCTCAGATGCACGCGTATTTGTCTGCATGACAGCATAAATGAAAAAGCTTTCTTACCCTTTCCGTCTCCCACCTCCTCCTTGGGACTGCTGCTGTTGTGTGAGCGCATGTAAAGGCACCACGTGGGAGGAAAATGGGATGAACCACCTGGAGGCTGTCAAGATTCAAAAGGGAAGACTATATGGGGAACCAGCCCACCTCTGATTTTCATAGCCCTTGGTGTGAACCAGTGGTTTCAGCCCAGTAACACCCTCATGGGCACGGTCCTCGCCACCACCTGTGAGCGATGAGTGCGATCCGAGTGCTGTGCTTGCTGGGGTACATCAGCCCCACGGGGATGTGGTGTCGCGTGGAGCCAGACATGGCCCTGTGGCAGGCCCCACCGCCCCGGGCTCCTCTCCCATTGCTGCCCCTGCAGGCTGCAACACACCCCATGACACCCTCCCACCTCATTTCCTTTAAGCTAAGAAGCCACCCATCTTCTTTTTGGTGGTCTTTCCCCTCTGGGCTTGGGGTAGGACCCCCCATCCCTGCTCTTGGTGTGTTGGAGCTGACCTCCCAGGAAGGCAAAGTGCTGACCACAGATCTTCTCTTCCTCCTCCTCCTCCTCCTCTGCTCACTCTCCAGCAGTAATGCACATGTGCTTTGTCCATAAATATATTATTTTGTGTTCCTGCCAGCCCAGACTAATAGGGCTAATGTTTCCTGAGGAGCAGCCCAAAGCTACATTAGCCGCAGATGTTTGATTGATTTAAAACAAAGAGCCCGACCGCCAAACTGCTCCATATGGTTTCTCTTCCTGTCACTTTGCCTGCAGGGTTATCTCTGAAATGCAATTAAGGTGCTTAAAAGTACATTTTCAGGAAGATGCAGAATTGATGAGGGTGGGTTTGCCGATGGGTGCCTCCAAATTGTTCGAGCAAGAGCAAGGAAAGTCATGCCCTACCCTTAGCAGCTGCACACATGGTTTTTCCGCTTACACGAGGATCTTAAATAGGAGGGCAGGCCAAAAAATGCCCCCATTGCAAAGACTTTGCCATAGATGTACTTTGCCAGTAGTCATGTCTCCTGATATTCTGCTCATTTATTATTGAAGCCAAACATTTCTCTAATTAGATATTTACTTGGGAACTTAAGTGCTGCAGAGATTTCGTTCAGCCCCACCTCCCCCCTGCTCCCACTGCCTGGGCACCAGAGATGAAACCCTTCTCCTGCCTATCTCTGTCAAAGACCTGGGGTGAAGTTGCCAAGGATGAGCCAGGCTCTGCCTGTCGTTTGCCACGAGGAGGGTGCCGGTCCTGCCTGAGCACCCGGGGACCGATGCCGTGCTGGGGGACACCCGTGCCCCCGCTGCAGACCCGGCGTGACAAACCTGGCTGCTGAAACCATCCCCTGGTCTCCCGCGGGGCTGAGACCTCTGCTCCACCCAGCTCCCACCAGGACCACAGCCTCGTACACCCTTGGGGGGGCTGAGATCAGCAAGGGAAAGTTATGGCTTTTTTGGTTGTAATGCAGAGGGCAGATGTTTGTAGATGAAAAAAGTGTGCTCCTGTGTGCCAGTTCTCCGTCTTCTCCTTAGTTCAGCTGACACAGACAAGCAACAGCCCCTTACACCCCATTTTTAAAGAACTTGAATGCTTTGCTTTCTGAAAACAGAACTTTTAAAAATCCTCTTTCATGAACGTTCCCAAAATAGGTGCATGACATCCGGCATCTCAATCTACATCTTGGTGTTTAAGGAAAGGAGAGTGGGATGAGCCACCTGAAGGACTGCCACATCCCCTCTCTGGACCACTGACAAAAAAAAAATCCATGAATCTGAGCAGGGAATCCCAAGCTACGGTGCAGAATTAATTTCATATTATGGAAACCAGAAATAATTACATTGCAACAGGTCTGAAGATTCATGGCAGCAGTAGATGCTGTAAATATACAGCAGCACATGCTGTAAATATACAGCAGCACAGGATAATTATCTGGTGCTTGACTGCCTTCAAACTAGACCTCTGTTAACCTTGTCCTTACCCCTTTCAGAATTAAAATCCTAAGGTAATTCATCATAGGAATTCTTGGTAACTTCAAGTATAATTGCTAAGTAATTTTCAAGCACATGTAATTACCATGCCCGATTAATCTCATCATGAGTCTTAAAGGCAGGTTGTTTAATGGGCCTTAGACCTAAATAAACTCTGGTGTGTGTATATATATATATGTATATATATGCATGTGTATGAGCCTGTTTGTACTGGATGGAGGAGCGGCCCTCAGAAATGCATCTTTCTCTGTAACCTGCTTTATTCCCTAATTAGGCCTTTGTAGAGATATTACCCTGGCTACTGCATAGTCCTTAAATTCACATGTGTGATGAACATTATCCAGATCTCCATAACCATTTAATGTGAAGTTTTTCACAGAAAACTGATTGTACAAACAATGCCATATTGCACCATGTTTATTTTCTTTCAAGGGCTTCCAGAGCAAATGTTCTTCAGCTCCAAAGGAGAGGAGAAGCTTGCTTTCTTTTTTTGCTCATGCTGCAAAATCAACCTGAGATCTGAAACCTCAGCTGTTTTCTCCTCTTGGCTTTCATATCCCCTCAGGGTAGGGAAACACGGATTAGAAGAGCCTACCCAGTCTTCGCTACCCTGGAAGATCAAGCAAATGAACTTAGCTGCTTTCTGATTCATCCCTATACCACTGATCACCAGTAATAAAACAGCGGAAAGGCTCAGCCCTTACGGTGTTAATAGGTTAAACAAGGTGTGCTGGCTCCCAGGGCATGCACAAGCACTGGCCCCCGCATCTTCGTGGCAAAAACATCTTCACCAGCTCACACGAAGGTACCTGCTGTGCCCACAATTTCTTGCTCCAGCAGTGAGAGCAGAGACCTGCTTCAGCTCATGACCGCAGGATCCAGGTTTTCGGGTGGGAAGAGGGGACCTTGCCTCTACGTGTGTGGGAAATGGGGAAAGCACCATGGAGGGTTTGGTCCCTTCATGGGTGGGTGCAAAGCATATCGCTGGGGTGAAGGACCTTCCCGGTGGCCTCAGCAGTGCTGTGGGAGAACTTCATTGGTGGGGAGGCTCCATCCTTCCTGTGGATGCAGACCCACGTCCCGCATAGCCGGGCCGGCCGTGGTGGCAAACCAAACATGCAGGCAGTCTCACAGAGTGGCAGTGTCCACCCTCACCGGCTGTTCCCATGGGGCAAGGTCATTGCCAGGACCACTGCAGGACCAGCCTCTTAGGGCCAATAACGATGTGACCATTATAAACAGCTCAAGGATAATGTTCAACATGCAGTTCATAAATGAAGAGAAGTTTTGCCTGCAAAGGTCTTTATTTGGTCACTATTATGTTACAGCACAGAGATTAAGTACCTGAGGCCTGTGGTGCTTGGGGAAGGTGTTAGAATAATACTATGGGTAACTGGAGTCATCCAATGCAACACCAATTTCCCCCCACCACTTTGCCACAGCTATAATCTGAAGACATTTCCTCTGGACTGGAGACACCCACAGGGACCCAAACATGCAGCTCAGAAACCTCCAAGCAAGAAAAGTATTACTGGCCTGCGTATCTGTGATCCTCAGAACTGAGCAAGTCCTTCGGGCTTTGAATGCATTTTATAGAAATCAGTCTAAACCGACTTCCTAAAATGGACAGGGAGCAAGATTCACTGCAGGAAATTTGAGAAAAACATCTGAAGACTTTTAGAAAGAGAAAGATGATATTTTTTTCTCCTGCATTCTGCAGCTTCACATTTCCATACAAGGTTGAATCTGCAATTTCCTGCTGTTTCTCCTTTCTTCTGAAAAATATTCTTTAAAGAGAAGTGCCAGGAACATTGCCAGCCAGGAAAACGTAGCACGAGGCGTTATTTGCAATGCGCCTCCCCAACCCCTGCAGCCAGCTTTGTCCCCTGCCTTCTCGCCCTTGCAGACGCTGAGCTTGAGTAATACCCATCCTTGAATTTTGCTGCCCTCGGTGCCTGCTGTACCTCACGCCAGGATCCCAGGTCTCTGGGACAGCCCTGTTGCCAGCTCTGCAGAGGGATAAAGCCTGATCCTCCCCCACATCTGTATCTCTGGGAAAGTGTTGCAGAAAACTCTGTGTGAGCATCTCCTTCCCACCCGGAGGAGCGGATGCGGCGCCGGGAGCAGACTGCCATGAGCAGCAGGATGCGTGGACACGGTGGGAGGCTCGTTGATAGGAAGTAGCCGTGGCACTGAGCCATCGTCCGCTTTGGACCCTTCTCTGATTCCTCTCCAAGCTACGGCAAATTCAGCTGGTTCTCAGAGCTACGCTTTATCTCCCCTCTGGGAGGTTTCTGGGTCAGCTGTATTAAAATGCATTTATTCTTAAGGGGGTCAGTAATCTGACACAATAGTGATGTATGAGTGAATGGGGAGAATACATAAATTTCTAACAATGCAGAAAGAAGAATCCCAGAGTTTTGCTATCTGTAAAAAAGGAGCATGGGATCTGTCACTTCGTGTCATGACAGCCAAATTAAACAAATGAAAGCTGACAGGAGGAAAAGAAACAAAGGACTTCTATCAAATTACTTCCAGAAGAATATTAAATTACAGGGGCACTTGCTTTTGTGTTAGCAAATAAGTATTTAAATGGACCTAAAGTCCTTCGTATTCTGCAAGTTGGGTTTATCTGCATAGGAGAAACAGATGCCGTGGACACTCGCTCCTGAAAGGGAAACGGAGGGCAGGCGGTGCCTTCACCGGAGGCTGTAGGCTGACATGTGTGGATGGCATGGCCTGGAATGGAGTTTCTACAGCTGTTGAGATGAGGAAGGGGGCGGCAAGAACACCTGGGCATCTCATTTTAGAGGCCTCCATCACCGCTGCTGAAGCAACAACTTCAGAGTCTCACAAGAGCCCTTGAGACAGAGATGCCTTTGCAAGCAATAGCTCAATCTCCCTACTTTGTAGCATGCAGGTCGGTTGACTTTGGTGACCGGTAGCACAAGGAAAAGAAGTCCACTTTCTGCACTTGGAATTGTCAATAAGATGATACGTGTGGCTAAGCCCTGACATGCTGGGGGCAGGCAGAGCTGCTAGCGCTGACGTGTGTCGCCGTGGAGGAGGGACTCTGAGTATCGCTGGCACAGAGACAACAGTCTGGGGCTTTCTGCAGCAGAGCCCTGAGAGGTGCAGGGAGGAGATGGGTGGTCTCCACAGGGCATCATTGGGTGCCAGCAGGACACACAGCTTGATCACCAGCCAGGAGGAAGCACCAGGAAGGAGCCATGGCTGGCTGTACTGCCTGTCTGCAAACCACGGTAATGGTGGCTCCACATATATGTGGAGCAGGAGGTGTCTCCCATGCAAGCAGGACACACAGGGTACAACACAGATAGTTCAGTGGAATCATAGAATCATTTAGGCTGGAAAAGACCTTTAAGATCATCAAGTCCAACTGTTGACCTAGCCCTGCCATCCCACCACTAAACCATGTCCCTAAGCACCTCATCTACCCATCTTTTAAATACTTCCAGGGACGGTGACGAAAGGTTGAAAGAAGAAAAGGTTGACCCTATCATCCTTGCTGTGTGCCTTGGTCTCTCTGGCAGGAGGCTCCAGGCACTCCTGCCAAGCACTGAGTAGGGTTGGGTGCAGGCTGGGTTGAAGATGGCAAAGAGTTGATGGCCAGACTGCAAGGACCAAGTGTCCCGTCCTACCTCCAGCATCAGAAAACGAGGAGCAGCGTATACAGATGGGGACTTTGTTTAAAGCAGGCTGCTCAGGGATGCAAGCAAAAGTAGAGCTGGCAGCACAAAATACATAAATATTGCGCTCCCAGAGACAGATCAGCCATAGAGAATATTTCCTGTTGGAACAAACAGGGGTGTGAGATGTTTGCAAAGAGTACAGCAAGGGACAGAAGAAAGCCAAATTAAAGCCGTGTGAAAGCTCAACCTGACCCTAGGAAAAGGTAAGCGTGGACCTGAAACTTCTCGAAGATTGCAAGATCAAAGTGGGCTGTTTGACCAAGTCTGCGAGACGTGGACTATGCAAAGGCTCCTCTCGTAAGAAACATGGTTAGGAAAGACAGATTCTGGCAATCTCGGGCATATCTGATGCACTGTGCTCAGGCGAGTGGTCAGAGCAGCGTGCATGCAGCAGCACTGAAATGCGTCACGGTGGAACAGGAATGTGAGTCAAAGACACTTTCCCCTGGGTGTGCACAAGGAAAAGGAAGGTGAAAGTGTCAGGAAACATCAAGACACTCATGAGAGAGAGAAAACTGATGCTGAAAGACAGCTGTGAGCAGTGACGGATGATAACCACGCGCTTTCCCAGGGTGCAGGTAGCCGCCCACTGGCACAGCCCTGGGGACCCCCCTGTATAACCCATGAAGGCCTCCGGCAGGAGATGACCTCAGCCTGGCTTACACGGACAAGCCTGGGGAGCCCCAGGGTGAAGGTCAGTATCCAGGACTCAGGGAGCCTGTGCCAGGACAAGGGTGCAACTCTGGTACACAGGGTGCTGAGGGGAGGTGCGTGACCAGGGGAGCAGGACAGCGGCTGCCGCAGCTTTTTAGCCACCTCCATCTCTCCCAGCAGTAAGCAAGGCAGGGAAAATTGAGAGTGGGGAGTGGGTAGATCAAAGCCCCTGTATCCCACCCTCCACAAGGACATCCTGGCCAGTGCTTCACCAGCTATCTGTTTTGCAGGCGATGCAGGCACGGTGGTGAGTCCCAGGCAAAGGGAACCCTTTGCTGGCCCCTGTGCAGGCAGTGGGCAGACGGCCAAGGAGCAGCTCTGACCCTTCCCTGGCAGAGCTGGGAGGGCAGCAGCTCTGGCAGCAGGGGGACCTCTGTGTCAGACCTCTGCACAGCAGCAGCCTTGGCCAAATTTTAGGCTTATTTATAAATTTTCCTGCCATGTTACCTCTGCCTGTGCAAGTCCAGGAGTGTCCCTGTTTAAGGAGAAGCTGCAGAGAGCTGTTTTGGATCACGGGCTGGTATGAATGACCAGACCCTTATATCATTGAAGATTAAAGCAGGGAGGAGGGGGGGAAGAGAGAAGGCCAAATTCCTTTGTCGCATACCCTGCTGTAAGTCCAGAGTAATTACATTAAATGTAATGAGCCTCCACACTTCCTTCCCTGCTCCCACTTGGGAGCAGTCATTTGCTGCTGGCCAATTCCTGCAGCAAATGATGCTCCTACCTACCAAGCTGCAAAAGCCTCCTGGCCAGGGGACTGCAGAGAGGAGCAAAAGCTGCTGCCCTGCCTTGCCTTGCCTTGCCCTGCCCTCTCCTCCTCCTCTTCCTCCTCCTCTTCCTCCTCATCCAGGGAGAGAAGCAACGCTGCCCTTCTACTAGGGCATTTAGCAAGCCAGCTTCAATTTTAACTACACACGGGCTTTACGTGCCTCTCGCCGGTGCTGCTAGTCCTGGTTCCGACACCAATACACCTGCATAGTTGTCCTCTCCACCTACCTGAAGGAGGTCCTTACCTGAAGAAACAGCTCAGCAGCTCTCCTGCAGGCTGGTGGTGGCCAGCACTCAGCTCTCCCGTGTCACAAGCCAAGGAAGAGGGAAAGCCGGGAAAAGAGACTCCGGTTCTGCTAAGAGGAGGTGGTGAAATGAAGAAGTACAAGAGCAAGGAGCAGAGCAGGCTGACCTCCCTGAGGCCAGGACTAAATGGGCAGTGCTTCAGGCAACCCTCAGTTTTCCAGATCCTGGGCAAAGGCTCTCCTGCTCACCCAGGCATAGCCCACTGCAGCCCACGTGGTGAGGCGCTGGGCACCAGGAAAGCATCCTGCCAGCTGGGCAGGTCTACTCCAGGCACAGGCAGAGAAGACCACGAGCAGCAGATAGAGGCATTTAACCCTCCTGCTTTACATCCCTTAATCTGACCCCTGTTGCGTCAGTCCCCTGCATCCCCCTCATCGCCTGGGGGCTTCTTGGAGCTGCTCCCCCCAGCCAGGAAGCCTGTTTGAGGGAGCTGTGGAGCAATGTGTAATAACTGCACAGTCCCATATATTCATCTGACAACCTGGAGAAGGTGACAGCAAAGGCCCTATGGGGGTGATGAGTAGCTGTATTTAAGCTTATCAGTTTCACCAGAGGAAGTTTTGGGACCTTGGCATAAGAGCAAAGCTGCCTTCAGCACTTCAGCTTCCTCCCTGCTTTCCTTCCCCATGCATGCAGGGAAACATTTTGAGGCATGTAAATCAATTCTTTTGTGCTCAATCCCACTGTGCATTTAAAGCGTCAGGGTGGGGATGCATCCGCACTCGGCACAAAGCAAAGGGGGGGAGGAAGATGTGATTCCCCCAAGAGCTGCATTTTGGGAAGAAAACTCTCCAGAAAAAAACAGCCCGCGCTCAGCTTTCTTCTGATGGTGCAGGCTGATTTGTGCTGTCTGTAATTGTAATCAAAGTTAATTTAATCCTGGTGTGGAGGTTGCTGAGCAACTGAAGACATTTATCCAGAGGAGACAGGGACTGTAATCACGTCACCTGGAGTAAAATTGGGAGGGCAGCCACATAACCCTGGTAATGCCCGGGCCAGAGAGCTGCGGGTCATGGGAAAGCACTGGTATTTGTGGTAGGGAAGCCAAGGGGAAAGCATGAGGGTTGTGCCAAAACTGTGCTTTCTCCCCTCATTCATAAAGATTGGCTCAGATTGGGGATTGGGCCCTGCACGGATGCGACTCATGAAAGCACGGCTTCCTGGAGGATGAGCAGTGAGTGCCTGCCCAGACGTGTTGCTGTAAGCAAAAAGGAGGTGCAACATCAGGGAAATGGTCAGTCAAGTCAGTTTGTGCCACGGGTGGCCCCCCAGTGCCTTCTTTCCTCCAAAATCCCGGTGTTTCTTCACTGTCCGAGGAGTGACGAGCCCTCCCGCTCAAACCCGGTCGCTCGACGCCTGCTGTGCCACCATTTGCCGGTGATGAGGAGATTTCGTGCGGCCGCCTTAGTGGGCACCTGCTGCTGGGGGCGGGGGGGTTGGCTGCCAGAGGCGTTGGGGCTGGCCTGATTAAGTGCTTCGGCAGGGAAAGAAACCTGCCGAGGAGAAGGGGTGCTGCCATCAGCGCCTCAGCAATCAAGCAGAAATTTTCCTCCGCTTTTTCTTTTTTTTTTTTAATTATTATTTTCTCCAAACCCAAAGTGCTTTCAGGGAATTTAAAGGCCTGTGGGCGTGCCAAGGGTGGGAGGGGAGCCCGCCAGGGAAAGCGACCAAAGCATGGTGGCATCCCAAGCACGCCAAGAGGCGCCTCACCCCAGCTGCTTCCTCCTGTCAGACCCCCTCCAGCACGGCATTTTTGGGGAAAAGTAGATACCACAGAGCGGCCAGAGTCCAGCTCCTGCTGCGCTGCCTGGGCTGGCTCTGAAACAGCAGTTGCAGGGGAAAAAAGGGAATTATTTTGCCTTTTTAAATAGGCACACTGGGTTCCTAGCAGAGAGAAGGAGCAGCTTGCTGACTTAGGAGGAGATCGTGGCTTTACAAAGCAGATCTGTGCTTGGGTATGCCCAAGTCACTAAAAAGTGGGGCAGACGGCAGGGAAAAAACTAAAAAGACAAGGCACTGAGCAGCAGTATCGCTGGACATCAGAGCTCATGAGCCAGCGACAGCTCAGCCCAGCAGAGGCGGGTGAAGCCTAATTTCAAGTGGATTTCCCGAACGCCAGCTTTTCAAAACCAAAAGGGCTATCAGACTTTATTTAGCTTTTTTTTCTTGCGCTGAGAAGTTTGCTGCATTTTCCATAACTTTGCTCTTCTTCCCTTGCGTGTTGTGCCCCAAATGGGTGAAGCTGGGTCATCTGGTTTCCATCACAGAGCAGCCATCTCTGCCTCCTTCCTCTCACACCCTTCAGGGGGGTAAAGGCAGAAAAGTGCACGACACGTTGGGTATTTCCCTGACTGCTGCCTGCACCAGCACCCTCCAAAACATGCCCAGCCCAGCTGGATGTGGGTCTTCCCCACTGCGGAAGGCTTTGCTTCTGCTCGTCACCCGAGGTGTCGGCCAGTTCCCGCCGTTTGCTTACTTTGCTTCGCTTCAGCTACTCGGTGGTGATGGCAAAACCAAGAGTTTCCCTCCCCTGGGGAGTGTCAGCAATGCTGCAGGGATCTCAAACCAGCCACACTGCATCAGGCTCGGGGAGCGGAGAAAACACAAACAAAATAAGATTTCCTGAGAAATCTTCATTTGGGAAAAAGGAAATGTGCCATTTTTAATCAAGATGCAGTTTTGATTGAACCTCGTACCCCTTGGGTTGCCCGAGGTTTACTTTCACACCCTGGTTTTGGTCAGTGTCAGGGCTGATGTTTCCAAACATGAGACACTTTGGAGCAGTTCCTTAAAGGGAACGGAAGGATGAAGAAATACAAATGACTTGATGAAACCCAATCATCAAAGTAAAAACACCCACTGATGCACAACCTGCACACCACTGCTGCCCTTTGGTCTGCAGGGAAGCCCCAAGAGCTTTCTGCAGGGTTTTTGGCACCTGGCTGCCTGGCAAGCGGTGCTGAGAGCCAGGGGGGAAGGAGCTAGTCCATTCCTGGGGCTCTGAAGACTCGCACGGGCCCTGTCTATACCTCGCGGGTGAGATGTTCCCGAGGAGGCTGAGAACGCAAGACCTACAGGAATTTCACCTGGGTGGCAGGTTTTGGGTGTCAGGATCATAGAATCATAGAATGTTTGGGGTTGGAAGGGACCCCTAGAGGTCATCTAGTCCAACCCCCTGCAGTGAGCAGGGACACCGCTAACTAGATCAGGTTGCTCAGAGCCCTGTCCAACCTGGCCTTGAAGGTTTCCAGGGATGGGGCCTCCACTACCTCTCTGGGCAACCCGTTCCAGTGTTTCACCACCCTTATTGTAAAGAATTTCTTCCTTATATCCAGTCTAAACCTACCCTGGTTTAGTTTAAAACCATTACCCCTTGTCCTGTCACAAGCTACACTGGATGTACCAGTGTAGCTTGTCCCAGACCTCTTGGGCACCGTGCTGCTTAACAGGGAGAGACGCCAACCAGCCCAAAGTGTTCCCCTTCTCGCAAGGAGATTCAAAGCCTGTTCCCACCTCAAGTTTACATTTATTCCCATGTTACAGGTTTGTTTTTTTTTTTTTTTTTTTTTTTTTTTTTACTGTGAAGGAAATATTAATTTCATGCTTGGCTTGGTTCTCAAGCAGGAGCCTTCTCCCTCCTGCATCACGATGTGGGGTTTTTTTTTTCCTCCGTGTCAGGAGTTGCTGAGCGATTACTCGCCTTTCCCACCCCTGGGGCCCAGGGGACAGGCTGCAGGCAGCAGCGCTTCATGGCCACCACGGAGCTGTTTAGCACCAGCAGGGAGGCACCAACCCACCTTCACCTTCAAACCTGACCCCGCGTGCTGACCAGTGACGTCCCCGTGCTGGAGCCCCACTGCCACTTTTCCTTAAACCTTTAAACCTACTTCAGCTTTACTTTAAACCCTGTTTCCTATGGTAGAACCCAAACTATTATTTGATCGTGCTAAAATCTGTTTGTGTTATTTGCCTTTTTTTTCCTCCCTGAACACTTGCTTCAAAATCTTCAAACATCTAATGTGCTTACAGAGCCTCAGATGGGCCATTTGCAAAAATAAATCTATGTTCTATGTATGCTCAGAAAAAAGTACCCTATTTAGCTTTTTCTTAATTTTTCTGAGTGGCATTTGCTCCTAACACCTTTATAGCCCTCTGGTTTTCTGAGATTTCTTTCTTTAAGTAAGCAAGTACAGAGAAAGCGAATGCAGAAGCAGCAGTTTCAGTCGCTGGCTAGGCTACTGAAGATTTATGCTGACATACGTGCTGTGCCGATGGCTGAATTAATAGTGCCACTGAAGCATTTGTATTTCTGCTTTTTTTCACTCCGACTTTAGAAACGGAAACACAGCAACACCTGCGCACGGGGAGTGTGGATGGAATGTGTATGGAGTCCATCTGCAATTTTTACTTGTTCTCTAAACCAGGACATTGTTGACGTGACTGGTCCAGAAATGGCATCCAGCTCCCCTGTGTTTCTCTCCTCCATAGGCGAGGATGTTTGTGGAACTGGTCTTCAGACCAGTTTGATGCCAAGATATTTCCATTGTCTTCAGTAAAGTTTATCTTCATTCATATCAACGTAACTGAGAGCAGAATCTAGCCCAGAATAAGGAACTTGATAGTTCTTCTAAGCAAATAGTTTTGCTCACTTGTTATTTTAAGAAAAACTAAACCAGTAATATTTTCTTCCATGCAAAAAAAAAAAAAAAAAATCATCTTTCACCTCCATAATTCAGTATCTGTCAGAGCCAGAATCAGCTTCCCACACAGCAACATGAACCACTCGGAGATGTCGAGCAGTCTATTCATTGCTCAGATTGTATTTTGATGCTGTTCAGAGTTCCCAGGTAAGAAAATACGCTCCATCACTTATAGCTGTGAACCACAGCGAAAGCCCAATGCCTTAAAGGGAAAAGAAGGAAGGAAGGAAGAGATGTAGGTTGTTAAGTGAAGGTGGGGAGCAAAACAGATGAAATTGATAAAGTGGAAAGCTATATTATTCACTCCAAGGCTCCATTTAGTCCCTCTGCCCTGGTAGTTTCAGCAAAGTGAAACTCTTGCTCGAATCAATACCGCTATCATTTCACAAAATTACAGTGGTTTGAACAGAAAACTAGTCATAAATCAACTTCATGCATGGACAGCTGGAGGAAATATTTCTTGCTTCAAAGATTTGGGTGCTTCAGACCTAGTAAAGAGGAATTTGGCTGTCCACGAACCCATGTGTACTGCATTACTTGAACATAGAGGCTGGTGTTGCATATTCAAACAAGGTATGCGTCCAAATAGCAATGTGGAAAAGTGCACTACCTCCACTTTAATCAGGTAAGAAAAAAGTCTGTCTGATTTCAGTGAAACTCGGGTGTTTTGGAGATGGTCCCGTTCTCTGATGCTCACTAGGCATCCCTTCAGACTAGGCTAAGAACTTGTCCTCGTTGCTTCTTTTTCATAGACCTATCCTAGATCCTGTAGATTTTGAGGGATTTTTGCAGCCCATCGTTTTCAGCTTAGTGACTTAATATGGATGGAGACTTTCAAGTCACGGCCACTGGAAGATGTCCAGTTTTCAGCTTTCAGGGAAAGGGACTAGACTTAGAGACTGACCTCATCTTCAGTATTTTGGGAACACATCCTTGAAGATCCTTCAAAGAAAAGCATGAAAAGTACAGGTGCTGCCCATCTTGGGAAGGTCTCACTACACTCATCCATATTTTCTTGAATACCTCTGAAATGAACATTTTCTTGTCGTTCTTGTTTTCCAACAAAGATATATCAGGTAGCAAGAAATTATCTCTGCAGGTGCTGGAAGTTTCACAGGTGTCATGCACAGCAGAAAAGAAGTAGGGAGGGATAATGTCTCCACATCCACTTCCTTGGTCTCAGCAGAATAAATGTCAGCCTCAGCTCCATGGCTGGAGTTGTTCGGCTGATGTGTCAAGCCTGAGGGACTCTTAGATGTCCCCATTACTGCCGGGTCCCATTTCCTCTTTCCCCAAGTGCCAGAGAGGAGTGACATTGGGGCTGGGGCCTCAGGGCAGGGCTGGAAGGACTGTAGAGATGGGGATGAGGCAGCCCTTCTTGTGAAGCCACCCCCCAACCCTTGAAAACATCTCAGGTGTCTAAAACACAGCTGGTATCACAGCTCTGTCTTGAAGCAACAGACCTTTGGGAGTGTTCATCTTTGCACAGCTCTACTTGCGGTGAAGAAGCCGGTTCACTGTGTCCTGACTCGGTGCTGCCAAATTGAGGAAGCAGAGATTTACTATTTGCTAATTTGTTATTGTATGTGAGGTAACTCGGTCCTTGTTTTCTTTCCGCTAAGGTGCTTGTGAAACACACATTGTGCAACATCTAAGCACCATATAGCTATAATTATCTGTAATGGTTTCTTGTATCTTGTGCGTTTAGTGCACTGGAATTTTCTTTTAATTTTGACAGATATTTCTGGAAATTACTTAGTTAAATTTGAATTCATTAAAGAGAGCAATCATAATTATTTGATAAATAGCATCATTAAATCCATTACACAATAAAATATTGCAAATACGAGCACAAGTAAATATTTGCAAGAGTATTCACACTGGATTTCCTCTCCTGGCATTTTGAAAAGCTCTTTTATTGTCTCACAACAGCATTGCCAAGTAGCTACAAATGTTCATGCATCATCTGTAAGCAAGAGAGAAAGAAGGCTGCTGTTTAATAAAATTTAATTCGGCCAATCAGGGAAGGGAAGGAATAACATGATGTAAACGACCAATTAGAAGACATGCGCTCTGACGACTAACACCAGCCAATTTGCTAACAAGACACAAATAATAGCCCATAATAAAAAATAATTCAAGCGACTGAAGCTAATAGACACATTTACTCAAACCATTACCTGTTCCTTATTTCATTGACATGAAAAAATGAGCTGAGGGTGTTGGGTGAGTTACTCATTGTGAAGGGCTTGGTTGGTTCTCTTTCCAGATGTTTAGAAATTCAGAGAGGAGCAGGGCGGGCTGGGAAGTGCCCCAGGAGAAGCAGGGTGGCTCTGGGCAAAGAGGGGAAGGACCCCTGCCCAAGAGGCATGGGATCGTATGGAGAGGACCTCATGGGATGACCGCTGGGGTTGGTCCTCACCTCCAGAGTGCTCTTCTACCACCAGCTCCACATTACCCCCTTCGAAAAGGAGGCGGAGAAGAGAAGAAGTGCCTACCTCTCCAAAGAGCGTCCAAGGGTGGCAGTGTCCCCGTGGGAGCAGCATCTGTCCCCATGTCCAGCTTCCCATGCGTGGTGCCCCTTGCCCCCATGGGGTTTGTTGGTGTTGTCCCAGGCACGGGCACCCACCAAGAGAGATGTCTGCCTGCGAAGCGGGGTGGAAAGGCAGCGACAGGTTTTTACAGCTTATTTCAGCCAAACAATCACACTTTGGGGCTGAGGCATTAGTAACAGCAAGCAGCCAGGACACTTCCCTAATGCTTAACAAGTCAAGCTCCACTGCACTGGAACCGAGTCAAGGAGGCAGGAGCCATTTAATTAGACCAAAGCAACTGACAGCCACTCTGCCGTAAATCTTCCCTTGCCGCCTTTCAGGCCTCTGGTCCTCTGTGTCTTAATATTAAATGATTAAATGATGAAAGAGCAGGGAACAAACATGCCTCTGCATTTTGCTCTGATGGAGCAGGACAGCAGGGCTTGTAAGTGGTCAACTCACAGGCCAGGGTAACGATGGGGGGCTCCTTTCCTCGCGAAACTCAAGTTTCCTGGGGAGCTACAAGACGATGCTTTAACCAAAAAGAGTCAACTCCAGACTCAGCTGTCATTTTGTGCATGAGGAGGGGGGAAAATACTTTTTCCAGCATGTTTGCTAAACCTCTTTGCTGACCTGAACCACTCCTTTCCATAGGCTGCTCCATCGACACCGCTGCTGGCACAAGTGCTGAAGGAGAAAAATATTTGGATAATAATATACAGCAGCCTGGAAGAGCATTGGTATCCTGCCTGATAGTAATGTGGGATCTCTTTTCCCAGTCTAGGTGAATCCTGTGATTCCTCTATGCCTGCCAAATGAATTAGGAGTATAAATACTCTGATGAAATTTGGTGTATATTGATGTAAGGACTATCCTCCCCTTCCGTACCTCATCTGAGGTATATTGAAACAAATGTGAGCACCTAGTTGTGTAAAACAGTGAGCAATGGGCATCAATTACTTGAAAACTGCAATAAAATTGCATATACTGTACACCAGGAGTGGATCACAGCTAATAACCTCACGGTGGTCAGAAAGGACTGACTCCTTCAAGTAAGGAATGTCCTATCTTCAACAGCCAACGGGCACTCGTTCCTTCAGATCCCATGCCCTGTCTTCTTGACAGGAGGCAGAGCTATTTTTAAATATTCACCGAGTTACATTGCACGCTGAAGCATCATCCACAAAAAGTGGCCTCATGGCTCACTTCTTGCCACTGATGAGGAGTCTGGGCCCTCCCAGCACTGGGACAAGCTGTGTTTCCCATGCCTCTGGCAGCAGCAGACTCCCCCTGGGCATCATTTCCACCTGCACACTCCTTTCCGTGCCGTGGAAGGACTGAGGCATATGAGCACTAGAGGGAAGCATGCCCAGTTTCCTTCCAGATCCCTTCTCTTCCATACGGATGTTTTCCTTCATGGGTCCGCCTGGGTCCACCTCTCCCCATGGTTGACACCAGTGTAGGTATCCCCCAGGGCTGGATGCAACATGGGTCACCTCCTGGCTGTCTCCTGCTTCTGGGGAAGCCTTGAGTGTCTGAGCTGGGTAAAGCATCATCTTTAGCAGTATTTGGGACCACAAGCTTCATGTTTCCTTGCCTTTTTTTATAAAACAACTTCTTACCTCTGGCCCGCTGACTGACTCCCATCTCTTGGTTGGCTTTGGTGAAATTCTGATTTCCTGCTCAGGCTCTGACCCCACAGGATCTGTAAGTGCATTTCAAGGTCTGGAGCCTCTATTGCCTTCCTTTTTATTCCTGTCTTATCATGACAGCACCCAGATCATGCCCAGGATGCTATGGTTCTCAGTGGTCCAACCTTGGGAGAGCACCACCATCCCCTCCCTGACTCACAGACGCTGCAAACCACAGGCAAGGTGGTGAGTGGCAGCGATGCCATCCTGCCGCTTGAGGGATGGCACGCCGTGAGGCTGCAGGCGCCAATGCCCTTGTCCCCGTCCTGCTCCTCCCACCATGTGGCACCTCCACCAATATATTATTTTCATGCAGTCAACCTACAACACCCTTTGTTTGAGGGATTTTTTTCCCGAGGCTCCTTCCCTGGGGCCAGCACTCCTCCCACACACACTTTGGCTTTGCTCCCGAAGTAATTTCCCTGAATTTTAGGAGCTTCTGAGAGCTTACATCAACTGAGGACAGGAGATGTCTTCTCATCATGTGCTGCCACAGCCATTGGCACTCACCTACCCCCTCAGCTCCTTCCCACAGCATCCTTCCAGTCCACAGAGCTTTCCAAGGGCTTGCTCCACCCGCCCTCCCAAACTCAGAGCCCCCCTCTCCCAGCCTTGGCCCCTTCCCCATCCCTCACCGCCCTTCCCCATGCCTCTGAGTAACACTCACTCCCTCTCTGGCGCTGACCCATCCAGCGTATTGGGAATTATCTCTGCAAGGCACTGAGTCACCGTTTAAATGTGATATTAAATTTTCTTTCCAACCTTTAGCCTGTGCATTCCTCACCCCATAAAGCATTCAGTAGATACAGTGCATTCAGGCTGATACATATATATGTATATGAAGGAGGCGTACGACGTTGCAATGCATAAACCATCACATCTTGCCATCTCTCACAGCATTTTTTCCTGCTTGTTCAACACTGGTCTTCTATAAAATGATTTGCAAACAGCACGTGGGTTAAATGATAACTTCTCAAGGCAACCTTGCTTAGGAGGACACAGAAAGATCAAGCCTTCTGTCTTGTCACAGTCCCTTTTTGAATTCCTGAGGTGTTTTCATGCCTAATGCCAATATAACCACCCGGGCAGGGGACATCGCCCTAAGTATCTGCTGGAGGCACATGGTTGGAAAAACCAGCTTTGGCTGCCACTGGAAAAACATAGCCTGAGCATCTGCCCTGCCTGAGCCTTTGGCCAGCCCTGGCTGGTGTGGGCTAGCACAGTCCCCAAGCTGCAGTACCAGGAAAAAAATAAAATATTGCGTGAAGGCAGGTGACCATGCAGACCCTCCAAGTCGTATTGCAGCAGGCGGTAGAGGGGCAGCAAGAGTGCTGTGGGAGGTTGCAAAGGGTAAGGCACAGGGACTTAGGGACTCCTTATGCTGCAATGCCTGCCACTCCCCAGTGATTTTACGGCCATAAGACTTTGAAGCACCTGAACAGCCCCGGACTGAGGCCAGCTGCGTGGTGCAAACAGACTTTCTGGAGTGACCACTGTTTGGTGTAGCCCTGCATTAAAATATCATATATAAAGCAATGGTGAAGGTGGCCTGCCAGTAAAATCACCACCAACAAAGACACCGCATCAAAATCTTCAGGGAGAAAGTTATTTTTCAACCATTTTCTATGGCTCACCCCGTACAGACAGCTTTACAGTGACAAATTGTTTTCCCTGCAAATGTCAATACATAGCCAGGCTTTCAAGTGCAGATAGACATCTTGCCCGTTTGTTTATCCGGAGACAAGAGAGAGGCAGGGCTCTGCTAGCTCCAACCCAGCCAGGCACCACCGGAAGACCACACCACAGCGTTTCAGATGGCTTCAATCCCCTCACAATATCAAAATTGAATAGGCCAATAATTGCAGGGGCGCTGGTCAAACTGCAGCTCTTGCAAACGGTGTCAGCATTTCCTGGAGGCATGGCAGGAGATGGTCCAAGGAATTTCCCAACAGACAAGCCGTTCTGAGGTGAATTTGGGATGCCACGGCTGTCATTTCCAGACCTGTTTTCCTTCAGGGAGGAGGGCATCATCCAGACTTTCTCCTGGCTGTCCCCTCCTCGCTTAGCCCTCTGAAGGAATGGCCTGAGCAGCTGTAGTTACTAATTTTTCCCTTTTGCCCTTTGCACAAGGCATCCATCCTTTCCACAGAGTACTACACAGTCAAAGCATAGCTCCAGCAGGCATGAATTTTTATTTTTGGTGGTGGCTCTCCCTGGGGGACCTGCAAGCCTCCCTTGCTGTGGTGCAGAAGATGGTAAACAAGCGGGGAAAGCCTAGGCAAGCAGGTGCTCTTCTCTTGTCTGATGATTTGAAATAGCATAGGCAGTGCTGGCATGTATCTGAAGCGCAATCATTATATTTCCATAACTTTATCTGCAGAGGACATAGGAGTTACAATGCAATCAGTGCTATACAGTTTAAAGTGTAGCTGAGATGTATTATAAAGTCAGCTGTGGCGAAGAACATATGGTACAGCTTGCCACCCCACTATAGTATTTCTTCAAAAGACATTTTTCTTACAAAAACGAAGACATTATCAGTCAAATTGTAAGCAATCCATTTCCATTTATAGTGTACAGTCTACCCTCTGAGTCACACACACGATCGGCAATAGCAGCTGTGAGACTTCTAAAATTTGGGTGGTTGGTTTTTTTTTTTTTTTTCCCTTTTCTTTTTATGTTCTTGATTCTGAAAATGTTTCTGCTTGAGTGGCGAGTCTTCCCTCTTCTCCACTGTGAAAGCCAAGCATCGCCCCAGCTGCGCCTTGCCTTGCCCAGACAGGCACGCACGGTCCAGCTGCTCGCAACGCTCGGTTGTGCCTGGAAGATCACATGGGATGGGCCTAAATAGGGGTGTGTGTAATGGATACCCCGCTACCCAGTGCAACTTTGGAAGTGTTTCTGCTGTGGCTGGACTGATTTAGCACATAAAGCCCCTCAGAGATTTGGGGGAAGTCGCCTGGAACCACAAATTATTTACCACCGTTACTGAATCCTTCCTCCCACTGTCTGCGTCACCTGGAAGAACGAAGTCTCCCTTTCCTCTCAGGAGCCGACGAACTCTTTGCGACACTTAGCAAGACCTTGGTGCCTCTTGATGTGAAACTGCTTTCATTTATACCATGTTTGGTGTTTGCTCTTATTCCAATGTGTTTTCATTCAGAAGCC
>NW_009259965.1:45558-57251 GCF_000687185.1 Egretta garzetta | reverse complement strand
GAAAGAGGGCAAGAGGAAGGTCAGAAAATGATTTCACCAAATAAATAATGTGCTGAATTGTCAGAAAAGTATTGAAGCAGAGCAGATGGGCTGTGCTTGCAAGCTCATTTGCATCACGAATACGTTGGCATCGCCCAGATTTTACATAAACCTTCCCCTTAATATTTTGTTACCTTACGATTGTCTTTGTGCTCCCTTACACACGCACACTTTTCAAACAGATCCAATTTAGGACTCGCAGATGATGGTGCAACTACGGTGAAGAAGGACTGTATGTTTAAGAGGCTTGAGACAGTGCCTGTGACCATCACCTATAGCCCTAGAGCCATATCCCACAGGGTGTAATTAATAAGGGAATTTTTATCCAAAGCTTGTTTATATCTTGAGCAAAACCAGGGTCTGAAGCTGCAGTCCCACCTCATTTGAAGGAGTGGTGTCTATTGTTTCCACTGGGGGGAAAAAAAAAAGCATTATTTCCTGTTTCAGACACTGAAATAAGATTTGGCATAAGGAAAAGTGTTGTAGAGTCCATGATATTGCATTGTGGAGATAAAAACCATGAAAATGCATGCAAAAGAATATTTCAAATCCACAGTGCAACATTCTGCTGACTCCATCCTTGTCCTTTTCCCAGGCTGAATCAGCAGAATGGGGTTCCTGAGTAACACTGGAGTGGCCAAGGAGGGATGTCCAACACTCGAGAGTCAGAGGCACACTCCAACCTCACCAAAGACCTCCGTGCTGTAAACACTGCCCTCATAGCGTTATATTCTTCCACGATGGATAATCTCTTAATTACAGAGGGGTCAGGCTGTGGGGGCTGGGTTGCAGGAGAGCCTTTGAGCACAGCACAGCAGCTCAAGTTACAAAAATCCAGGGATTTTTGTACTCAATGAGGAGCACGAGCGATGGTGAAAGCGCTTGGTGTGGTACAAGGGCAAATGCTCTTTGAAACTGAAGCAGGCGTGAGAATCCTGCATCGCCTGAAAACTGTGCATTTCTGCAGGTGGACACCGAAACTTTGGACTTCAATCCTCTCCTGCTTATTATTCCTTCTTAGATCCCACTAGACCTCATCAGAGAAATGAGCTCTACCAACCGCTGCACACATTTCCCAGCTTATCCATCACCCTCTTAAAAAACGCCTGCTTAAAACTATCTGGGAAGAGACGGTAAATTGAGCTACAGCCTTTCAGGGTGTTTGTGATGCTTATCAGCCTCTGGTTAAGGAGAGCGGGGAAAGAAAAGCCTGCGACTGCATGTTGCATGCTATGCCTGTGCCCACGCTTTACGCTGCTGCAAGGCGCCTGGGCAGGGATCTGTGCCGCCCTCTCTGCTCAAGAATAATGATTGCAACACACCTTGCTGCAGCCATTTGTTTATTTTTTGTTAAGAAAGTACTCAGTGGCAAACCTGGCTGCTTTTCAGCACAAAAGATCTCAGTGTATAATTCACGGATTCAATAGGCTCCCGAAAAAAACTGGGGAGAGGGGTGTCCAGTCTTCGCCTCAGCAGGCTTTTAACTTCTCTAGAGGTAGCTGTAAATGAAGCTGGGTAATTATTTTTGCACTTGCTTGTGAGAAGGACTGCATGGAGTTTAGGATAATCTCCTTGCGTGAGCTATTTTTCCCAAGAAAAAAAATAACGGTTGGATGCAAAACCCCATGTCCTGAGTTTAAGACCTCAAGTCTCAAATGAGATCGTATCAGTTTTGTGCAAATGAACCAGCACCTGAATCTGACTCCAAGGAAAGAAGCAAACTGCAGAAGGTACCATAACCTGAGTTATGCCTACGAACCGGTAGAGAGAATGGAGCCTAACCCAAAAGTTGCCCCCTTGCCCCCCTTTGTGGGAGCCCCTAGCAGCAGCTGATGGGCAGCACCCTGAAGGCTTCGGTGCCAAAGCAAGGGCCAAAGCTCATCTGCACAGACCCACCTACCCATGACAGCTTTGTAGCAACCCAGTGAATCTGAATCTGGCTCCTCTGCAACCTACAGCTCTGAAACCTCTTAAGAGGGTGGAGAATTTATCTGGAATGGATCCAGGGATGGTCCAGGACACTGGGCTGAAGCTGTTCGCTCCTGGCACTCTTGTGCACCGCTCGCTGCTTTCTACCCCGGCTGTTTGCTCTAATAGCTCGGGCAGTTGCCTCTCTCCCCTCTGGAAGAGCAACCAGTGTATTTCTATTTGCATCTGGATGCAAATCCTTCACATGGCTGTGCTCAATTAGTTCTTCTCTTGCAAAGGACGGCAGACAATATAATGAATGAAGCTATTTCGTGGCACGCAGTTTTAATTGAAATATTTGCTGCTGTTGTCACCATTGGATTAAAACAGCAGACCTTTGTTAGCAAAGAGATTAAGTTAGTTTGTATCTGCAGAACAGGGGTGAGAGGAGTAATTGGAAACTATAAAGAGAGAAAAAAAACATCGCAATTCCAGCATCATGAATGGGGAGAAAGTTTTGCACTGCTATTGGCACATTTAAGCAGGTGCATGAAATAACAGCAGCCCTCCCTGCAAACTCTCCTGTCTTGCACTAAGATTTGTACTTGCACATCCTCCTCCAGTCTGGAAACAAAAAAAAGCCACACTTGCAAAAAGTTCCTCTTCATATCAGAGAAAAAAATTTGTGTTGAGACCTTCCAACTCTACTGACACAAAATTAAACCCACATCTAAAACAGCCTTTTAATGCCTTCCCCCAAAGTGAAGTCTCTCTCCTAGCTTTCGTGGCTTGCTAGCTTGTGACTAGCATATGTTCTTTCAGCTGAATCGACTTTGGGGGATTTACACCACATGAGAACCTGAGCCTGTGAGCTCGCCCTGGGTTGCAGTGATCACTAGAGAGGGAGGTGGGTTTTATTCTGCTTTGCAAAGTCTTTTGCAACTTGGTGTGGTGCAATCGTGCACAGGCTCTGCAGGGTGCTCAGCCGCTGTTCCTACGTGCTGCCATTTGCGAGCTGAAGCCCAAGCTCAGAGGGGTCTGCCTCGCTCATGCAGGAGATGTCTTTCCTGCTCTTTTTCTTAGGTCTTTTTTTTTCTTTCTTCCCTTTAGCAGACAGAAGACTTGTTCATTTCCCATCCCCGCCTACTGAATTATTCATCCAAAATGTTCCACTGGTATCTTCTTGTCTGCCAGGGAGCTCATCATCCAACAATTCCTCTTTGGTCTTGCCTTGTAATCAGAGCAATTAGCAAACCATTAAAGGTCTCAGCACACCCATGGCTGTGGGGGTATGGAGTGCAACCCAGGAGCGGGCCCACTCTCCGACTCCGAAACTCAGGCAGAAGACCCACCGGCTACAATCTGTTGTGAAGAACAGCAAGCCTACATACAGCAAGAGGAGGGCTTGGCTGCTAAGAATAGGAGTTTGCAGTCGATACAGAGAAATCACGGCAATCAGCGCATCGGTTTGGACTGATCTCGGTGGAGAGAGGACGAGGCCCCAGGCGCTGCCGTGGTCTGGCTGAGGTGCGATAAACTTCTCCTGTGGGCGCTCAGCCGGCTCCAAACAGGGTTGCTCACTCCCAGATGTATGGGGCTTCCTCCCCGCATGTAACAAGCCTTTTGTTGCTGGAAGGAGCCGAAAAGGAAGATGAAGGGCTGCCATTGATTCCCTCTGATGCTCTGAAAAGGATAAAAAATGGTAACCAGATGGCAGCAGAAAGCAGGGTAGTAGGGCCAGGCCGTTCATCCCTTCAGTGGGCTGGGTGAGTCTAGTTTGGGGAAGCCCACGGTGCATTTGTAGGCATCTGATAGCTGCTGCCACTCAAGCCCAATGCACTCTGGGGCTGCAATCCCCCTCTTCTGCCTCTAGAAAAGCGCTCGACCCTGGTTCAGAAAAGGGTGCACAATTCCTCCCTGTCCATGAGCTTGCCAGCTCCCACGGGGAAGAAGGTGCAGAGCCACAATCTCTCCCTACCTGCTGTCCGCACCGGTGATTGAGTAACCAATACGTTATACGAAGTGGTGCACGACCTCAGTGTGAAAGGTCAACGTAAACAGCGTCCTTATAAACGTTCCCTATGGAAAATAGGTACATGGGTTTCCTATTCTATCTTCCAATCTGCGCCGGGGACTTAATAGGTCAGGACCGGAGCAATTCATCACCTTTCCCTGTCCTTCGCCTTCCTAACGTATTGGAGATGCTCTCCTGCACTTCTGGGCTCTGGCTCTGCTAATGTCTCTGGAAAGATAATCTGTAGAGAAAGAATGTGAGAATTATTAAATCAATAAACACTGCTAACCTTTCAACTGGCCCGTCCAAGGAGATCTCGCCGCTGCAGCAACGGCTTGCTTTAACAGATTGAAAGCAAAGTGTTCTTATTACACATGTCAAATGAGACAGGAAAACCCATGCTCTTTCTCCGCCAGGAGAGCAGAGGTGTCCACGGGGGCTCACGGTGTGTTCTTCCTATGCCCCAAGTCCAAAAGGCTTTGTGGTGTTACGGGGAAACAAAAGCCCTAAACTCTGTGTGAGATCCTCCCGTGTACAACCAGCTGCTGTTATTGGGGGAAGAGCAAACACATTTACACAGAGCCAGATCAAAATACATGAGTAACTCCTAAAATTTTTGTAATGACTTTTGGTAGATTTGGTGGGGGGTTCTTGAACAGGAAACTTCTGCATTATTTTTTTTTTTCCAAATCGTCTTCTGGAAGCCAAACGCAGAACTGTGGCACGTGCTTGAGCCTGAGCCTGCCAGGAGATGCAGGGAGCTGCTGGGCCATCTTTCAGCTGCTTAATAGTGAGGGGATGGCTAAACATTTTGCTGTTCTCATGAAGGCCAAGGTCTCCGATAATTTCATTATATGGTTTTAGCGAGTTTGTTTCTTTAGTCTGCACAAGAGGTATCTGTTCTCAAAGCCAGATTCACCCTGTGGCTCTGCAATAATGACTGGAGAGAAGGATTTTGTTCACTCAGGCAATTTCTCCCTCCTCCAAATATCAACAAGATCCCTCAGCTTCCTGAAAAACACATGAATGAACTGTTAATAGGGCTTGTCTCGCATATTAGAGAAAAACATGATATAATTTGTATAGATCTCGTCTCTCCTTTTAGAAAAAAAACATGATATAATTTGTATTCGAGGATCATCCCTGTTTACGTCTGCAGGAACTGAAATGGTTTTCCAGTCGCTATTTCCAGATACCACCAGCGTACATTCTCCTGACTTAAAAACACTAAACTCACTGTTTAAAGTGCAGAGTGAAAATCCTTCTATCTGTAAAAGCGATCGTATTTACGACTTTTATAGAAGTGTGACCCTGGGCCATCTTCATGTTGCAGCACGAATGGGCCAGGCTCCCGTGCCTTGTGCATGCGCCCATGCTGTACCAGTGAGCTTCCCAGAGACGGCAGGAGAGGGGTTGTCGGGCACAGTATTATCAAAGCTAATCCTTTGGGGGAAAAGTACGCTGAAATCCACAGCAGCTCTGAATGATATAAGTTGTAGCAAGAAGTGTTTGGGATTGGGTTTTTTTTTCCCTTCGCGCATTCTGAGGAGAAGCAAAAGAAAAAAATCCCCTGTGTGGTTTTTTTGGTAAGAGCTGGTACCATGAGAGTAACACAGACTGTGAACCGCAGGGCAACACACAACATCATTTCCATGGCGCGGAGTCCTTTCCCGGCATCTGTTGCTACCAGCCGCAATGCACTACACTGACTCACTTTCCCTGGCTCGGCCTGGCTGCGGAAACACGTTGATGTGACTTAGCATCGTCACTCCTCAAGACGTCTTACTACTGAAAAGATGTACCAAGCCCTTAGTCATATCCTGCGCACAGCACGGCGTTGGAGCTCCACAGGCCAGGCCAAAGAAGCAGTAATTTGTTAAATTGGTGAAACATCCAACAAAACGGATTAGCGGTCCAGCAGTAATGTAAGCATGCCAGATGTCTCTCAGGCTCGTTGGGGACAAGCTGACGGAGAAAACTGCATTGAGCCCGCCCTCAGCCTCGGTGGGACTTGCCCAAGCTCCCAGGGCAGCCATGCAAAGTGCCTTCCCCTTCATTTAATGATTGCATGATCCCACCGTGCACTTGAGCCTCTTCCAAGCAAGCAGCAAAATGCCAGGACGCTCCCTCCTTTTTCCCTGCGCCACCCATAGGAGACACCACCCAGTGCCCATGCCCACCTCACCGGGGCAGAGCCAGCTGGCTCAGCCCCTGGGGCTGGAGGCAGCGATGGTGGGACCCAGGAGAGCATCCTCTGCCGCCCGCTTCTCTCCCTGCTGGGGTCCTGCCCCAGGACACAGCCAGTTTGGGGGTGACGGACATCGGTGTTGCAGCAGTGTCTGTCGCAGACATATCGGGGTGGGCTTCTCTGCCGAACCAGGCACCCTTGCTGCCATAAGAGTCGCCGGTCGGTTGCTTTGGCAGTGCGGCATGGGGACGAGGGGGAGGCGCAGGCTGGCACAGCTCTTGCTGAAACCTTTCCAAACCCACTGCCGAGCAGCAGCACCTCCAGAGACTCCCCTTCAAACAGGAGATCCACGAGAGCTACGTGCCAAGCTGCAATAAGAAACGGAGGCTGCAAGTTGTATAATATTTACATTTAATACAATCCACTGACATCTGACATTTTTCTGGTAAATTTTACGTGGGCCATAAACACTTCTGGAGCACTGAGTAAATTTTAACTCCTCCAAAGGTCTTTTGCGCTGGTGATAGCTGCAATGAAATATTTTGCTGCCTTCCCCCCTAAAACCTTGTCCATCCTCATCTGTCCCAGCATTGGGATCTGTCGTGAGACTCCTTCTGCATCCTCTGTGTGCCGATGCTGCAGAATTATCACTCCTTTTTGTGGTTTTGGTATGATATTCCACACTGACAGTTCCCCCCCCCCCGCCTGGTGCAAACTGCACGCACATGGCAAACCCGTCTTTCCTGCGCCCCGGCCCTCAGGGCAAGCGGCATCCTCCCTCGGAGGGCTTTCCACAAGCCATCCCCCCCCTCCCCCCGGGCTCCAGCAGCACCACGCTTTCTCTTGGTGATTTGTACACAGCTGCCCTGCCCACGTAATGGTGTCACAAAGCGACACCTTTTAAAAAGCAATAAAAATTCAAACACGGGGAAAGAAAATTAATAACTGAGCAACCAGCCCACCTCTGGTAGCGAAAGAGAAAGCGGGTAGACAAGGAGAACCTGACTCAAACGCAATGGCTCCAGGCTCCAGCTCCGATCCCTTCCCTTCAGACGTTGGAAGGAGGCCAGCAGAGCATCCTGCTATCTGAAACAGTATCCAACCCTGAAGTTTGGATCAATTAGCACCCTGTAGCCTATTAACTTTTTGTTAATCCTCCCCACGTTGCTTTACATCTTGCCTTCCATCCCGGTGAAGGAGGGCTTGTGGCAGTGCCGGGGTGACTAATGGCAAGTCCCCCCTCGAAACCGGGGGACGTTCAAGTTACAGCCAGGTGCGGGGCTTAATGGGCTTTGGCGAAGCTGCCAAGATGTAATTGCTGTAAATCAGTCTGAGCCCTATGGAGACAGTTCCCTGTGTTTTGAAGTCCATTTGCCCTTATTGCTTGTTCAGCTCCTTAATGCTGAAGTAATGAATCAATACTGCGCCTGTCTGGTCTGACCGCGGAGGAGAGGAATGTAGACAACTCTGGGTGCAGGGGAGATCTCTTTTTCCAAAGGTTTCTTTGCCAATCCCAGGGGGGCTTGAGCATCTTTAGGGACCGTGGGGGCTGGTTTGCAGAAGTATCCCCCGACTTTGCACATGACTGCGGTACTCCTTCCCTCACTGCCTGTCCGCCTGGGTATATTTTTATTTGTGCCTATCAATGCTTTTCAAGTGCCTTTCTCAACTGAAATGTGCTGCATTAACAAAAAAACAGGGAGAGTATCACAGAAAGACTGAAATGCTTTTTCTTATGTCAGGCAAGCTCCGGAAATCAGGTGCTGAGTGGTACTTTGTGGCAAATCACCCAGCTCTAAGTGGGCCCAACTCTTTTGACCTTCTAGAAGGTGAGGTTGCTGGGTCTCTGAGGGGAGCCCAGACAGGTAGAGGACATGTGCACAGGTAGAGGACATCTGCAAGCAGTGTCCCTGCGGGCGGCTGGGAGGGTTGTCCTGATGCTCACCGTCCCTGTCCCCTGCTGCTGGGGCACCCAGGGGCCATGGCACCCCTCGGCAGCACAGGGTGGCTGCGTGGGGGCCAGCGGAGCTGAGCAGCCACAAGCCAGCCAGCGAAGCCGGGGCAGCCGCCGCTGCCGCTTTCCTGAATGACTCCCGGGAAGTTACTAGGCTTGCGTGCAGATGAAAGAGCCCCGGCATTATGCACTAGCAAGCGGCTCCCTTTGAGCTGGCTGAGTCTTGGCAGGGTTTTCTGCCCTCCACCCCCCTGATTAGTGCATTATAACCGCTTGACAAATCGCTGGTGCTCTATTGACACGTTTATGCCGCTGCTTTCTTCTCAGCCAGTCAAGAGGATCCCAGCTGCTGGTAACGGGAGCTCTTGGGCATTGCGAATGTCGACTGATGCAAGCGTCACCCTGTAAGAGTGAAAAAAGTAGGCATCCACGCAGAGATTATCATCCTTGTGATGCTGACATCGTTTTCATTCTGCCCCGTCCCCTCCTTTCTCATGTAAAAAAATTCAGAAGCAGGAAAACCCAGACAGAAAGGGCAAAGAGGTAAAAATCATTGCCTGGCTGTTCTTCGTCACCTAGCACAGATGAAGGCAATGAACAGTATCTACCCACCTAACGATTTAGAGCAGCGAACTGCCTCTGCCTGCCTCGGTCTGACGGCACGTCTCGTTCCTGTCCTTGTCACCAGGACAAGGTAGGGGCTGGCCTGACCTGCGCCGGCTGGCACAGCCCCAGCAGGAGGGTTGGGATGGATCTCAGCATGGGCACAGTCCAGCTCGCCTCCCTAACCCCTTCCCCAGCACCTACCCCCAGCCAGTGGGGGGGGTGGTGGGCTTGGGAACGAGGTGTCTTCAGATAACAGTTGTGAAGGTGTCTTTGTGGGGCTTCTTAGCTTGCCAGGGAGAAGGATGGCCAGCCTGGCTCTGCTTAGTTGCCATCAAAAGATCAGATTAATAAGGGGACAAAGTCTGGACCCCTGTATTTTTTCTCTCACGCTAAAGGCAGTCCTGATACCCTTGTTCTGTTTTGATCCTGAAAGATTTTTTAACCATTGCCACTTGAGAAACTCTATGCCCTGGATCAATTTGTGTTCTGGGTATTATGAAGTACCTGAAATGACTCTGCATTCTGGTGTCACCAGTAATAAAACTTATTTATTCACTCTGCTATTCTTTACTAAATTGCACGCATTTACTCCTCAAAATACTGAGGAGTCCTTCAGCAGAGGTCCGCGTCTTTGGAACTGAAGGTCAAGTATTTTGTTCCTGTTGCTGCATGTGTGACTGGCTGTCACCCAGGGCTGGCTCCGTCGGCCTGTGCCAGCAGACCGCTACATCTTCTGCTGCTGCCAGCAGAATCTACGTGAAAAACAAACGATGCTATACAATTAGCGAGCGACACTTCTTCTTGCAGGGTACAGAGCAGATAAGTCATCTCGTCACGGCGTGGCATCAGCTCCCTTTGAGGTGTGACTCAGCTCGGAGAATCTGCTGTATCAGAGCACGGGGCTCGACAGGGCTGGGGCCGTGAAGGATGCTGAGTGCAGAGGACCAAAGGGTTGCAGGCAGACCTTGTAGCAGAGGGGCAAATAGCCCAGCTTCATTTAAAAAAAAATAATAAAGCCATAGTTTTTAGACAGAGAAAAGAGTTATAATTTACCCTGTGCACCCACTGCGGATGCAGATTTGTGGCTTTTAGTATATTTTCCAGTGCTTTTCTAGCCTAGCGCTAAATAACCCAAGATTTCACTGGTCCCCTTAGGAGAGGATTTTGCAGTTCAAGAAATATCTCCGTAAAGAACTATTTCTTATGCCTCCACCTGAATTTTCATTTATCCATTTTCACCCATTCCTCCCCATTGTATAGCTCCCAGCCTTGTGTGGCCCTGGGGATTATCCTCATTCCTTGGTGCCCAACCCTTCAAGTCCTCGGAGTCAGCAATTATGTTCCCCCAAGATGTCATTTAGCTGAGTGATGTGTGTTTAGTTTAATCTTTCCCATAAATCAGCTTGTTCAACCTTTTCTCTGTCTCTCATCTATGAGTTTTTCCCCCCTCTGCCATCTTTGCAGTATTACTGAGGCATCTATAAATGAATTTAGCATCATATTTTCAGCCTTGTGGGGGAGGACCACCATTTTCTTGAACAATGAGATGACATTTACTATATGATAGGTATTTTCAGAGCTATACAACTCTCCACTATCATACCTCTTTTTATATCCATTATCACAGCTGGGTTTCTCTCTGCAGTACAGATTTCCTATTAATTACCTCCCACCATTGACTTTGCTACTTTAATTGGACAACAGGTTCTGGAACAGGTACTAAACTGTTTTTTTTGTGCCCTACACCAGTCTGAGTATTAGAGAACTATGTGAGCGGCAGCAGGAGGTTATTCGACATCTGTCTGTCTTGGTTTTCTTGTGCCTCTCTTTGAGGCATCTAGCGCTGGGCTTGCCCAGTATCCCATCTCCAATGAGGCTGAAAAATTTGGCAGTTCCTCTGATCTTAACTGAGATAATTCTTTTCACAGATAAATCCACACTTGTGTTACTTTTTTTTTCCCCAAGTGCAGAACTGAGACTGCAAAAAGGTCCACAGGTCACCATTCCCCTCAGTTACAGGCAGCTGCTTGACATAGACACTTTGTCTGGAAGAGTCCCCAGAAATTCTAATATATATTCACGCAGGACAAGGCTTACTCCACCCTGTTGCAAGCACCAGACTTGTAGTACAGAAGACCAAAAGCTACACAAATAGCAACATGCTTCAAGTAAAGAGCGATGAAGGACACTACTCATGTCCTAAATCCCCACACCAGCAAGAAATTTTTTAGCCGAAAATGTCCAAATGAAAGATGGATCTCCATCCTTACAGTATTTCTAACTGTTCTTCATTGTGTTTTACCCAAATGACTCCAGTTATTTCATAAATCACCGCAGCTCCACTGAAGACAAGCAAGGCACCAAGGCATGCCCTTGTTCTGAGATGAGCAATACTGAGTTGTCACTGTTGGCGCAGCGAAAGAGGAAAAGACTTTTTTGATCCCCTGTTCAAGGTGGGAAGTCTAAACCCATGTACTCAAATCTCTGCAAAGGCATCAGAATAAGTGACCTACTCTTAACCTGGGCAATTGTAACCCCACTTTTCAATGCCCTTACCTAGCAAAGCACATATATACCTTAGACATAGGCACAGTCAAACAGAAGCGGGTTCATAAACATCTATAGATCAGGGTGTACCTGTCAAAATGTGGTTGTAAATTTGGTCCTTCACTTGCTACACTGCAATGGACTTCATGTCCATGTACTTACTTCTTCTGGTCTGAAATTCTACACAGAACATCACCATTTGTGCAGCAACAAAAACAGTGTTTAAGCAAAGTGCTTTACATTTTACACAGCCCAAATAGTTGCAAACAAATATGATGGAAAAAGTAGCTTATAAAGTGAAATCCTCGGTGCACTGGCAGAAATGCAGCCCTTCCTGTGGAAACATGGAATTACGGTCCATATACGTGTTGTGTCGTGATTTGTGTTTCAAAAAGCCCAAAGGACGTGGAATAACAGCCTGTGTCCCCTGTTGCAGA
>NW_009259965.1:17719-45546 GCF_000687185.1 Egretta garzetta | reverse complement strand
CAGGAATGCAATCAGTAGAACAATGAAAATAATTCATCAGATTAAAGTACAAATAAATCCTGTCCTGACAATTGGATGTTATCATGTTCCATTTCAACTTAATTATTTTTGTATTTAATTACAAAACAGTTAATTGCTTCATTTTAATTATGTATCTCTTTTAATTAGATTGAGGCTAAAAAAACCCGATAAGGCTGCTGCTACCCCACAGCCCTTCCATTCTTCATTTTTTCTCAGACCATATTGGTTGCTTTCCCTTGCTTTGGTGTTAGTTTCCTGCGCCAGGCCTCTCCCAAATCCCCTGCTTCATATTTACCTTCACTTCAGCAAAGCCCTGGCATACAAGCAACGCGGCGAGCCACAGCAAGACGACGTGCCCATGCTTTGCACAGAAGGGTGTGCCGGGCACAGGGGCTTTGCCTCCACTTTCCTCCCATGCCACATGGGGCCAGACCCATTTTCCAGCCATGGAGGCTTGCCCGCACCCCCACAGAAACCCAGGGGACCCCCTCTGCGGTGGAGGGCATGCTCACCAGGGTATCTAAATGCTGGGTCTCCACAGGGCATTGGGCCACAAAGGGGAGGTAGGAGGTAAGCTGCCTGTGCAGTATATAAGAGACCGGCATTCGCATTAGTGACCAGCCCTTCTCCAAGCAGTAGATCCAGCAGCTCAGGGCTCCTTGCTCCCACAGCGGATGAGGAAGAGCCAGGCTAAGAAGTGCCTTCAGCTGTGCTGCAGGGCACAGGCGAGCAGTGGCCATGGGGGACAGGCAGCAGCTCCTCACACCCCCAGAGCAGCGTTGCCATCCAGCCAGCTTGTCCTGGCTCTTATAGTAACTTCTACATCAGCTCTGACTTTAACTTTTGCATTATCAGCTCTTTATAAATGTTGACTTTTTGGTGTAGGTCACGAACACCAAATCCTGGCATGAGTGCCAAAGGGGAGGAAGGTGGGTAGTAGAAAGGAAAGTCTCTTTTTAGCATGCATTTCGGCAGTGCTTCTTTCCTGCTTGTCAGCATAAAAAGGCATCCCTGAATTATAGAATCTTTTGGTTGGAAAAAACCTTTAAGATCATCGAGTCCAACCGTACCTGTCCACTAACTGAACTTCTCACACAACAGAAGAAAGTCCTAAAAGCTTATGAAGACACCCTCAGACTGAAGCACAGCAGGGGAATGCTCAGCTCTCTCCTCAAAATTTGCTCTATGAATTCTAGCAATTCATGTCACCCCTACAAATTTAACTAAAAAAATAAACCAAAAATAAGCACAAAAATATTGGACAAGGTTATTAAGACTCCAGTTTGCTAGGGTGTCTTAGGTACAGTCTCAGGCCATCACCAGTTTTCCAAGATCAGTATCTAGGCTCCCAGAACCAGGCAAAACCCTGCCAATTTTCCATAATACTAAAGGAGCAAACACTTTGGCCTGTTTAGTTCTACTAAAATTAAATACTAACCCAAAAAAACCCAGGAAATGGACAGGAAAACAATATCAACCAAACTAAATGATTAAAACCAGTGAAGTATTCATAAAGCTTTTACTTTAGGACTAATTCCATTCTCTTGAACTAGAAAGCCCCTTATAAGACCAGGCATTTCCTCCCCTGGTTTTTCTGGCCATTAACTGCAGCACAGGTGGCTCTTGCAGGGACACCAAAGCCAGGGCAGTAGGTGTAGCCTCCCACCATGTGCCTCCCAGGGCTGCTCATCCTACCAGGAGCTCTGAGACCATGGCAGCATGGGATTTTAGAAAACATAGCTTTTAGGTGCTTCTTTTGGTGGCAGGCTCAGAGAAGCAGTATCCCCCTGTCCCTGATACCCCTATCGGATGTGTCCCAGCCCGCCCATCCCATGAGGCAGAAGACCCCGAAGGGAAGCACAGCCTGACCCCCGCTTCCCAACCTGACTGGTGCCACCTCTGCCTGCCCTACTCCCAGCCCTTGCATTCCTCACACTGGTCAAAATGAAGTCAACATGTCTCTTTGCATCACTCAAAATAAAATGTAAAAGCCCTTAAAATCAATAGAAATGTTTAGTATAATAGAAGAACTTAAAGTTTACTCTGCTAAGGGATCCCCCAGCCCAGCATCCCACTTCCAATGGCAAGCAAAGAGGCATAGAGAAAGGGCAGACAGAAAGGAACATGCCCAGCATGATCTCCTTCTAGCACTTTTTTCCATCTCCAGCACTTACTAAAAGTGAGGGGTTTCCTGAGTCAAAGGTTGCATTCAGCCATAGCATTCCTGGATCTATTTGCCGTATATTTGCTTAAACATGTTTTTTAATTCACTTGTGGTTTGGGGGTCCACATCATCTTGTGCTAACAAATTCTTTAAATTCATAGAGCACTTGGCTAAAAAATAGGGGTGGGGGGGTGGGTGTATGCATTTAATTTTCATTAATCTGATCTCTAAATATTCCATTTTCTTTTAAGACTGATAATTTTCAGCCTGATGATTCCATTGATATCTTTCACAAGACCTGGAAGGCTGAGTAATGCCCCACTCCATGCACCCTTTCCCCACTGCTCCTGCATCTCCTGCCCTCCCCAGGGTCCTTTTGTGTCCCTTACTGGTGGCAGAGTCCTGCCCTGCTGTGTCTCTGCCTTGCAGAGAAGCTGTCTCCTGCGTTAGCCTTTCTTGCTTGCCTTCCCCTGAACCTTTTTGTGCCCTGCTATGCTCTTGTTGAGCTCAGGTGAGCTGCTTGTGCAATTTGACCTGCCATCTACACTGTTCTGGTGGGTACTCAGCAAGCAGGGGCAATTTGGTGCAATGCAATTTGATGCATTGTATTTGTTTGAGGTTTTATTATCAGCCCATCAGGGTAAATTCTAACATCAGAAGAATTATTGAAATATTTGTGCTATGCTTTTGAAGAAATGTACCTTACATTTAAGGACTGGTCCGGCAGAGGTTTATGCTGACTATTTAAGGTCCTGGGTCTTCCTTATCTACCTGCTGCAAGAAGGGACGAGTTTTGGAGAGTTTGCATTCTCCCTGGGAAGTCCCTGATAGCAAAGTGCCGGAGGTGGCTTCGTGGCCATGGGAGAGCACCAGTGGCATGCACCTTGCTCCCACCTCTTCCCCACAGCCTCTCCTATTCTTCACTGCAAGACCAAGCTTAACAGAGTGTGGCCTGGCCTGGCACCCCTGCCCTCATAGCTTTCAGGCTCAGCAACTAAAACACAGGCTGGGCTGGAGTATGACCTGGCTAGAACTGTACCAGGTCGCTTACTTCTGCCTCGTGTCGGTACTGCCACACCAGCGGCACACAGCAGTGGTACCCAAGCAGCAGCCTGATGGGTTGGAAGTAAATATAGATATATATAGATATGTAAATACAGCATCACTGTCTTCATCAAAGGGTACTGGACAGTTATAAAAGCATTCATGGTGGAGAGAGCCCACCTTTCTCACAGGGCATTCCCCCTTTCCTTTGAAGCTGATTCATAAAATAGATTTTAGGTTTTAAATAGAAAGCCCAAAGTATCTGAGATGTCACCAGATAAAGCTTTCAGAGAGGACTCTGGGCTGGGAAGGAAGAGAAGGCTTCTGGTGTTGCACCAAGAGGCAGATATTTTTGTACAAACACCAGCAGCCTTGCAAGGTGTTGGGTTTTCTCTCTTCTTCCTGGAAGTGTCTACTCCTGACCTGGGGGCTCTTTCCAGCTAAGTCCTGCTGGAATTTCTTGTCTCCAGAGATAAGGTTATGCCTTTTTGGAATAAACCTGGCCTTCAATAAAATGCCTGCCTTTCTCCTGCTAGCTAAGCCTGCCCGTAGGAGTGCAAAACAGCCAACTGCACTGGAGGGTCCCCTGGGGTGCAGTGAGAAGGGGAATTAGTGGTGGCAGCGGTGGCAGCAGGTCTGCTCCCAGGCTCTGGCAGAGGGTCCCCGAGCTCCCTGCATGCACAAATGAACAACGATGACCACAAAAGCCAGGCTTGAACTAAAGTTGTGGTTTCCTCTGCCAGCTCTCCACCTCCATGCTAAATGAAGCAGATGGTCCAACTGTCCCCAGCCCATCACTGCTCTTTTGGGTCATCCCGTCCCTAAAGGAAGGAGACAAAGTTCTCAACTCCTGACAGATCAGTGCCATAAAATTCAATACTCAAGGGGCCTTCCCTGGTGGCTTAACCTTCCTCACCTGTGCCATAAACCTTATTGCGACACGCAGCTCAGCAGGGGTTCAGGGACCAGCAAGATGATTTTGGGGATCAGAGGTCTGAATAACCCAGCGTGACTCCTTCCCACCCAGCCTGAAACCGCCTGTGCTCAGCAGCACCACGGCTGCAACCGGGCTGGCATCGCAAACAGCTGTAATCCAATTAATTGATGTGACATGGCAGGGGGGGGGAGGGAGGGGGGAGGAGGGAATGTGGTGGTATCATGAGGGAGTTTGAGTGAAACACCTTTTAGCCACCGTTTCAAAGAGCTCCTATCAAGTGCTTTATTTTTAATGCTTCAATTTGCTTTCCTCTTCTTGATTGTAATACCCTTCTTGAACTTTGCAAATAAAATGTGCTTTCCCTTTTGATTTTTGTCATCATCTCTCTGGCAAGTTATCAGACTTTTAATTCCAAGCCTCCGTTTCCCACCCCCGCCCTACCTAGACTACCAGCAGGGCGAGAAGTTAATAAAGTCTTTCTCCCGGATTCCCTGCTCTCCAGTGAATCAGCGCTGTGCCTGCAGCCCTGAGCAAGGTACATTAGATCAGTTGCACTGCTTTTCTCTTCAAGAGAAGAGGAATGAGGTGTTAACCAAGGTCCAGGACTGGATAAGTCTATTGCAACCTGGATTATACTAACCTCTCCTCTGTCAAAAGTCTTATTCAGTTGAAGCAAGGTCATAGCCCAGTGTCTGCAAATGTAAAAATGTTCCTTTTCCCCATGTGGTTCAAATGACTGGAAGGAAAAGAGGTGCCTTTGGGAGAAAACAGGCAGCTCTGAAAACTAATACCCAGCCCTTAATGACAACCTACAAGGAAGTCATGAGTGCTGAGGTGTTATCTGTATAGAAACCACAAACTAAATCAAAACTAAGGATGCTGAATTCTGATCACTAAAGAGAATTGCAACAAGATGCTCCAGGATAAGACTGGCCAGAAGAGAAACAGAGGCAAGCTGGGCAGCTCTTCTCCAGGTCATGGCTCCGAGAGGAGGACGACTCTTCCTTAGGTCTTAGCCACAGACCTGTCCGTCAGCGAGGATCCTGGCCCAGGCAGCCCCATCGAGGACACTTCTGAACAAGGCTATCACAAATGCTTAACGAGAGGAAAACAATCACAGGCTATCGGCCACTGGGAAGACCAGAGCAGAAGTTTAAGTTATTCGGTTGTGGTGAAACTCAGACTTGATGCTGGGGATGGCATGGGCACCTGGTACTCATGTTTTGGGGGGTCAGCAAGAAATAGGAAATGATGGAGCCACCACACACAACACATCAGGCAGACAACTGCACAGGACATCAGAGGCAGCAAAGCTGACCCCATCCCCACAGATAACTTTTCTGGGGCTGGGAAATTAAACTTGGTTCTCGGGAGCATGAAGACATCTGTGAGGGCAGTTAATTGAACCAGTGTCACTGAAAATGATGTGGGTAATGACAGATAGTGTCAGCTCATGCTGCTCTTTCAGTTGCTGGAACAAATGAGAAGAGAGGGCAGAAATAGAAACAAATGGAAGAGAAATTTCTACCAGATGTCTGGGAGAGGATTTTATTTTTATCTCTCCACCTTTCTTCATTCAGAGAATAAGCAGTCTGTGCCACCCGAAGGACTCTGACCAGACACACGGCATTGGCGCTGGTGCTACGCTGAGGTCCTGGCATGATGTGTTAAACACCCGCCATTGCTTCTCTGGAGCCTTCCTCTTCATCCCATCCCTAAGTGGGGAGCAAGTGGATGCCGTGCACAGGCTCCCTCAGCAGTGGGGCAGCACCAAGGGATCCCTTGGAGAAGCAGGACTGACGATCAGCCTTGGTGTGTCCGCACAACACTCTCATCTGGTGGGGAAAATGGAGTGAGGTGTGATCTCTGTCAAAGACTGGGGTTTCACTCTGGGAGTGTTGCATTTCCCTGGCTGATGCTCCTTCCAGAGGGGTTATGCTTTCATTTGCTGCAGCCATCTCCACTCCTTGGGAAGGGATGCTGACTGCTGCAGCCCAGGTGTTACCTTGGTGTACCTCCACATGAAATATTAAAATCTGACCTGGTGAAAGATAGCACAGAAGTACAAACCACTGGGGACTCCGACTGTCTCGTTCTCACTCGCTGGCTGCGCTTTTCCTGGCAGCCATCTCAAAGGAGACACAGCCTTGGGTAGGAGCAGGACGCTCACAGCGTGCTCCTGAGCCGCCTGAGACCAGAAATGGGGGCATGCAGGGGAACAAGGGAAAAGCCAGCTCTGTCCTGGGGTGGCTTTGCTGTGCATGGCAGAGGATGAGCCAGCCGTCCACGACGGAGACGGGGTCACAGCATGGCTCCCCCCCTGGGTGCTGCCCGGCAGTGAGTGAAGGACCTCTGTGCTCTCGGTGGCGCTGAGGGTTAGCCTATTTCTGGCTCATTCTGTGATAATGCAGCTTGTGTTTTGGAAGCTTGCTTGCACTTAAGCCTTTTAATCACTTGTTCATTAAGAAAAGGTTTTCAGGACACCTTGCTGAGAGGCAGCATCTCATATACCTCTGAGGAGAAAAAAACAGCCACTTAGTCAAACACTCAAACCACTCAGATCCTAATGATAGAATAGTAATGAGGGTGAAGTGTATTATCAACTTAATGATAAACTAAGAGATCTGGCACCCGTAACGTGGGTTCACTCTTTAAGCCCCATAGCTGGTTCTTGAAGGATAAGTGAGATGCAATTGGTAAGGGCTGGAAATTGTTTTTTCTGTCGGGAACTGGACCGGCTAAATTGCATTTTAAAAATGGTTTAGTGATACATTGGAGGAGTGGTGGAAGGTGGTGGAAAAAACCCGAGACCTTCCTTGTGGTGACTCATGACATAACAGGATCAGAAATCAAATTTACAAAGGCAAAAGTCTTTATGAGGTGCATATTATTTCCTGCTTACCTCTGTGTGCATCCATCTGGATGTGTAAATCGACATTTCCAAACTCAGGTGCTGGAAGAACCAAGTTTCAGGTGGACATGGAAGTAAAGGCAATGACTAAGCCCCACCTTGTCCCCTGTTATCCAGGACTCGCACTTAGGGCTGAATCCTCCCCCGAGAAGCCTCCTCTTGCCGTTGCTAAGTACCACCACTGGTAAAGCTGGTGAAAAGCTCTTATACAAAAGTCAGACCACTGCTTTAATTGGAATAGATACCGTTTATTTTTTCTGCCCATCAGTCTTCCCCTGTTCTGTTCCTGGGTCCTGACTACAGGGCAGCCGAGGTGCAAGTTATGAGATTGCCTGTCCTGCATTTACCACAGGCTTTGCTCTGGCCATGGGGAGATGAGGAGAGATGCTCATGACAGCACACCTCCATGAATATTGCATTTGCTAAGAAATGATGCAGCTTTACATGCTTACATACACAAACCTATTGATCGGTCACATATAAAGCACAATCTAATGCAATGCCATGACAGGCATTGCTCACTGAAGCAATTTGCGATTGCTTTAAAGGATTCCTTTCCTGACAGAGCGAATAATTTCTAATCCATGTAGACCTGGGCCATCTGTCATGGTTTACCTTAAAGAGTGCTCCTCAGCTTGGCCAAAAGGCAAACCAGCTCTGCTGGAGGCGCAGGGAGTCTGGAGGCTAGCAACAAACCTGGGCTTTAAAATCTCCACCTCCTCAAATATAGTGCTCTTTTTTGAGGTGACTTCATCTCAGTTACTTGGAAGTCTGACCCAACCATTCCTGGGCCATCCAGGCAGATCACACGCTGCGAAAACAAACCAAGGCACGTACTGCACCTTCTTGCATGAGCACATGGGTGGCTGCTGCAGACCGAGGGGGATAGTTAGGAGGGGGAAGGCTCAAGCAAAACAATTCTTAAAATACAGATGAAATTGAAATGGACTCCCAGCACGAGTCTAAAATTCTTAGCGTAACTCTAAAATGCTCAGATAGCTGCATTTTTTTTTGCAGAGAAGGTGTTTCAGTTTTCCTTGGACTGTGTGGTTTCAGAGCCAAAACAGACCTAAATACAGATGAAATTGAAATGGACTCCCAGCACAAGTCTAAAATTCTTAGCGTGAAACTTCCCTGATTAGGGGCAAAAAAGCACATTTCAGTCAAGCACAAACCCAGCCTGCTGCACCTACAGACATGGGCGGCTTTGGAGGATCTAGTTTAAAGATGAGGCTTCAACTCAGGACCCCTGATTTTCAGTCCCAAAGGAGCAGACGTGTAAATATGCCCCACTGGCTTGCGTACCTCATTGCGGGGCCTCAGCAGTGGCTCTCGGCAGCCAGGGGTGGGCCTGATCGCATGGAGAAATGCTGCTGCTTGTGGCAAAGCTGCTGTGGGGAAGCACAGGAGGCCCCGGGAGCCGGGGGCACGGCCAGCATCCTCGCCAGGAGATGCCCATCATGTTGCCTGTGTGACTGGGGCATCACCAGCAGCGGGGGCTGAGCCCGTTGGTAGCTGTCACGCTGACAGTTGTCTCCTGAGGCATCTTCCCAGAGATGTCGCTGGTGCCCCTCGCAGCACCCTGTCATCTCTCGTCTCTGGGATCTACATCTTGCAAAAGCCTGCCCAGCAGTGGGGGGATGATGTGTGTGCAGGCACTATCGGGTATCACAGAGGGCTTTGCTCTGGGCAGTGGGCTTCCTTCCTGGGTGGGTTGTTCCCCACCAGCTCTGGGCGCTACCTTTCCTTCCCTGAGCTCAGGCAGACACAACACTACCGCAGCAGAGCTCTGGGGCACCTGAGGGCTTGTTTTGAGGGTCTGGAACCAATTTTGTCGGAGAAACACGACATTACTGACGTTAGTAGTAAATACAATAGATGATAAGTTCATTTGTTGAAAATGGTTTATTTTTTCCCCTCAATCTCTTGCCTGCCTAAATTCAGACCTCTCAAAGCCAGTTCTATTATGTACATCACTTTAATAGAAGGGTTAAAAATGCTTCCCACCGTCATGAACTATGGGCTACAGTGCATTTATCTCCTGCGTCAATGTTCAGCTTCTGCATATTCTAGGAGGGTGGTGCTGAGGTTCAGCGGTTGGTAGCAGATGTAGGCAATCTTTTAAAGAAAAATATATGTCCAAGAAAAGTTTGGGGTTTTTTTCCAGTTTCCGTCCTATTTGCTCCGTTGCAATTACCATTATTAAAGATTTTTTAATTGTATGTTACAGGACTCTTCTTTCGTTTCCAGTGCAGATCTGGCACCCTAAAGGAACACCGACCACCCAAGGCAGTTCCTCCTGCAGTGGTGGGGTTATTCCCCATAGCGACTCTGAATCAGCTGCCTGAACTAACACTATATATTCTCACTGGTAACCTGAAAGCACACTTCCCAGTTTAAAAATTCGGATGAAAAATATTGGGTGTTAATACCCAGCCCCTTTGCTGGTGGCAGGGTGTGCGCATGGGGCCAGCCACTCACTACTGGAGCCTCCAGCCAAGTCCCCCTTGTCTGAGACCTCCTTCCAAAATCACAGGACGTGGAAAAGCCCACAGTTCAAGTCTGCTTTATGATTGATGTGTTGCTGCTCTTTTCTTTTGCAGAGAAAGCAGTGGAGCAATAATTAATGAGAAAATATGAGGATGATGCAATCCAGAGTGAAATCCCAGTTTAACCGAAGCCGGTGGGGTTTTTGCTCCCTGCGTAGCAGGAGTTCACATGCCATTGGGGAAACAAAATAGAGGATGAGGCAGCAGTTAATCATTTTAGCGTTTTTCACTGTGATCAGTGGGCCAGGGACCCCTCTCCTGGCTTTCTCTTTGCACCCACGTTCCTCCCTGGCTGCTGGAGGCATAACGTGCTTACAGACACACAGACAAACCCCTAAGACAGGACCCCGATGCAGGACTCGGCAGCCCAGCAAGGAGTTTGTTTATGAAGCAGATTGCAACGCAAGGCTAGCTCGAACACCAGAGGAATTTTTACCTTCAGAGGCTGCTTTTCCATTTCTGGTCACCAGACGTAAGATAACGGGGGAACAAGGGGAGGAAGGACTGCAAGGTAGACGCGCCTGGCACAAGGCACCGCTCCACGCTCTGAGTGTCGGTGTAGCAGGAGATACCCATAGAGAATTCGTTCCCCCATCTGTTCCTCTGTAGATCACTTTAAAAATTAACTTACTCTATTAAAAAGAAAATGTGATTGTTACAGTTAAGTGGCTGCAGTGCTAGAGATAGTTCGTCCTCCCCCCCTCTCAAATTATATCCAAAAAATGCACAATTAATAACACATTAACTTAGCCAGAAATGAGTGAGAATAAGTTACGGTTTTGTTACAAATACATTTTATTTTGTGTAATAAACAGATTTTTTTTCCTGGCATGTAATATCGCAGAAGAGATAATTCCTCCCTACAGCACATTTCACACTTTCCTAGTTTCAGACAGATTAGCACAAATGACATTTCGTGTTCGACTCATCTGATTTTAGAAAGCACGCCTCCATCAAGTTACGCTGTGCTCAGATAATTATTCTCTAAAAATATTCTTAAACTAGTTGTATGAATGGAGCAAAAATAGGGTTACATTGGCTAGACACTCCCTCTGTGTCCAGCAGAAAATGTAGAGCATGGGGAGCAGCTGCCAGGGTCCTTCCACCCATGGAAGCAGCAGACATCTGACAAGGTCGATGTGTATGTACAGTTCACGTGGAAGAGTATAATCATTAAAATCAAGGTAATACAAATAAAAATAGGCATTAATGTTTCAAAAAGCTCAAAAGAGACTTATAAATCCATTAATTTTTCAGCAAGACTGAATCCATTGGAGCCCAGATCCTTCTTTCTAATAAATTCAGTTGTCAGACAGAGTCATTTACTGCAGATGCTGACAGTGCTCTATCAGTACCCAGGTAAGGCTCTTCCTTGGTAGGATTTTCTTTCTTTGTCTTTAAATTGACTGTGTGATAAAGCCTGCTGCTTGAGCAATGGGCCTTACACCAATTAAACCACTTAGTTTATCAAATTTTTTTCTGTGGCTAAAAATAATAAATGGCTACGGGTAGCACTTTGCTGTCTTCAGAGCTGATCTGGGATCAGTTCTCTTATGAGGAAAACGCTGCCTGAAATGAGATGTAAGCTCTACCTTGTTACACTCCAGAGCACACAGCAGCGTAGTAGTGCTCCAGAGAGCCATTTTCCAAAACAGTTTCCTCACAAGTATTACAGTGGTATCTTGGGCAAAGAGAAATGTAGAAACATCTTTGTGAAGTTATCAGTAAATTTGACCTTCGGACTCCAAGCTCCTGTCTCTGTTTCATGGGATGTTTTCACTACCTTTGGGTAAGTCCTACGTGAAGGTCCCCAGTAGTGCTTGTCCTGGATGATGTTGTATTAAATCCTTCATAGAATCATAGAATTGTCTGGGTTGGAAAAAACCTTTAAGATCATCAAGTCCAACCGTTAACCTAACCCTGCCATCCCACCACTAAACTGTGTCCCTAAGCAGAAAGCATCTTTGCAAGATGTCCCTGCAGTTCTGAGTTTCTAACTTCTCTGGTGGTACCACTTAGATATTGGTGGAAAAGTCACAAAGATACCAGACCTGTTGGTATCAATCCTTGCCCTTCGCTGGGTTTGCAACCTAAGGGGCAGAGTAGTTTCCACAAGTTAAAAGAGACAATCAGCAGCCATGAACAGTCAGAACAGCTTTTTGTTCTCCAGGCTGTGAATAGCCAGGAGGTTGTGACCATTCCTTTTCTGTTTCATGATTATACCTCCGTGTCGGTGCATGGGCTGCTATACTTCACATGATGGTTCATTCTAAATCTGGTTAGCTGGTCAAGCTGGTGCAGCACTTGGTGGAAAGTGTCCTTTGCTGTAAGCGGTGTCTGTACTGCAGAAAGCTGCACTGGCTCCCTGCTGGCTTCTGAGTAGCTTCTGTGGTGGGAAACTTAACTTCAGAAATGCCTTGGTGCTGCTTCAGCCTGGACAAGGTCTGAAAGTTCAGCCAGGGAAGATATTTGGTGGTGAGTCTTCAACCCACCTGATGCAAAAGCAAAGCTTGGTTAACTGCCCCAAAGGCACAGGAGAGTTCTGCGGTAGGACAGGCTTTGAGCCCACTTTCTTAAATCTCAGAAACACACCTCCTGTTAATCATTGTCTGCAGGGAATACTTACACAGGTGAAAAGGTAAATAGTCAAAAAATTCCCCCAAAGAAAAAAGGGCAAGAGAAGAGGAAAAAAAAAGTTTTGTGGAGGAATTTTCAGCAGGTCCCAGTAGATGGCTTCACTGCAGGCAACTAATTTGTGGGGCTTTGTACCAAAGAGCAGTGTCAAGTGTCACTGAGTTTCACACAGGTCCAGAAAAAGTTAGACCTGCATTTCACATGATGGCAATATTCAGAAGGGTGACGGGTTTGCTTTAATTACTGACCAACCCTCTCTGGGAAAGTAAACCCTCGTGCTCCAGGACCTCTCAGTAGCCAGAGGTTGGTCTACAAGGAAATGTCCGTGGTGGGAGGGGAGAAAAAGGTTTTTTCTATATTGCCTAGATGAAGTACCGTCTAATTTCATCTAACAACCTGGACTTGGGCACGGGCAAGCATTGGGAAGTCACGCAATGAACAGAGCTGGTGTCCTCCAGCCTTGGCAACCACTGCTGCTCCTTGCCTGCTGGCCATGTCCCACCTCTCCTCCCCTTACGTAGCACGTAAGCAGCAACAGTTCACATGCTATATTCCCAGCTACACAGTCACAGAGTGTGAAGACTGAGATGTCACGTAACATGACGTGTATTGTGTGCATAACACATTTGAAGCACAAACTGCGGGTGTTCTTAAATGTATATGTGAATAATTAGTATTCTTCAGCTGTTTCTGAAAATGTATAGAGAATAACTCTAATAAAAGCCATGCCAAATAAAGATGGTAGGGATAAAAATCCCGGTGAATTTTTAATCTGAGAAATAAAGAACATACTGTTAATACAGCATAATTGTTTCATTAAATATTTAAAATACACCTTCCATACTAGATTTGTATTTTAACAAATATCTTTTCTGTTTATAAACTTGTAACGCATTTTATGAATATTGCATACAGCCAGGAGAAACTTCCTCAATAAAAAGAACTTAATCCTTACGTATTCATCCTCTTGATCAAACATTTCCATTTTATATCGGGATATATTTGTATTATTCATTATAATTTATAAATTTTCTACTTAGAGATAATGCAATTACAAATGTTTCTTGCAAATCTTTCTTACTCCCCTTACATACTATTTCATTTAAATATCATTCTGTTATTTACAATTGCTTCATTTTAATAAGAAAAGATGGTCACAACCAATTATTTAATTGAATGGTGCTTCTCAAGACCCTATTCATCTCTTTCAAAATAATTTGCATTTTGTGTGTTTGGAGCAGATATCAGACAACATTATTGTCATCTTGTCAAATAACATTCCTGCAACATGCCACTATTTGGGGCGAGAGCTGATACGAGAAGGGAAGTCAACAGCCTCATCAGCCTTACCAGGCTTGTATCCTCCTTTACTAGACAGAATACCTTACTGGAGACAGACCTTCAGCTGGCAATTACTTTATGCCCCTGAAAACTGAGCTGAAAATGTTAATTTGGTAGGGGCTCTTACACATGCCTCATATTTTCATGTTCTTAAAACAGTGGGCAAATCCACCAGAAACTCTGGCTGGGAGGCAAAGCGTCTCAGCTCCATCGTATCGCAGTAAAGGCATCCATACAGTGCTCCTTTTTATTATTTTTCTCTTTATTTTTCCTTCTTTGCCTTTTTTTCATTTACATTTAATGAAAGTCCAGGTTGTATGAGGAGAACAAAAGCAGCTGAAGAATGAACTAACATCGTCTGTAGGCAAACAGCATCTCTGTAGTACAGCAACACCCTTCCACGGAGCTTTGGTGTGTTTTTTTAACAGCATGTTTTAGGGTTTCCCCCATTTCCACATCATTAAACTACATATGAAATTGTAGTTGCAGGAGGGTATCTAGCATTGGCTGGCAGGTGTGGTATTTGTGCCTTGATGCCCTGCAAAACACAAATGCCAGATTTTCATCTGATATAAAATACCAACATTGATGCAATCCTATTATCTTAGACCAGGGGGATGTACTCAGACCTCAGTTCTGCAAATACCAAAGCAACTGGTGAAGTGTATTACGTAAGATCTCCTAAATGAGTGCTTAATTTTGCATGGTTGTCTGAGCAATTGTTACCGCTTCCTATGGGCATGTGGATTATGAAACATCTAATTATCTCACTACACTACTGGGTTTTTTTCTACTTGACCCCTCCCTCGCTAATTGCTCCTCAAAATCCTACTCGTCCTCATCAGCAATGCATGACTGTCTCATTTACTGCACACTGTTCACACCCTGCTCTGAAAGCAGAATTATTCATGCCTTCCTGGGCTTTGCTGCAGCGTGCGGTATCAGTGTTTCGCAAACCTTTAACTTAGTCCCACGGTGCTTCTGGCGAGATGAATTATCAGTGGAGTTGGTTACGCGTAGAGAACCAAGACACACTGAGCGTATGGTCCAAACTACCCACTAGTTCAGGGTGGAAGGTTTGAAATACCTAAGGCTTATCATTTCATAGTACATCATATTTTCTACAGCACTTCATATGCTCAGAAAATAGCTGCTATTGATTTCAGATGCGACTGTGCATGCCAAGCGCTCCTGCAAGCCCAGTCCCGAGATTTCAAGCTGGGTACTGCAACATGCAAATTGCCATCTCTGCAAAGCTTGGTTCCTGTGGCTCTCCACCACCACGAAGGCATTTTGGGGCAGGAAAAAGGCCAGGGTGAGATCCCGGGCGGGGATTTGGCTGCACTGTAGAAGAGGCCTTTTGCTGCCCGCAGTGCCATGTCCCATGTGCAACCCATGCTCCAGCTGGTGTGAGAAATGGGACGCAGAGTACTTCTCAACTTGCTGCACAGCTCCGATTCAGGCCAGAAGCAAACCCAGGCTGTGCGCAGTGCCAACTCACTGCATTCTACAACCAGTTGTCCTTTAGAGAATACAGTGTGGCCGTAAGATGCTGTAGATGTGTAACAGAGTCAAATGAGAGTTGTCCGGACTGCCTTAGCTCTGGCAGCTTTCAACATTTGAGGCATTTCCTTGATCAGCTTTAAGACAGCAGCTTTTTCATGTAGTCGTCTGCATTCTTTTTCTAAGAAAGATGTTAAAAAATTAATCCCACCATTTAGCATCAGGTAACATCCATGCGGTTCATTTGGGTTGGTGGGAACTTCTATATTCACAGGATAAACCTGCCACACTGGAGCCAGCCAAGTAACCGAGAACAGTGGTAAGCTTTTGTGGACCAGAAGTAGAAGAGGATGAGACAGGTGAGGTTCATAGATGATGTACATAGCTAAGGAACAGCAGAAGTCATGGATTTGGGTGTCCATTGCAAGCTCTGGATGCCCATCCCTCTTCCTTGGGGGCCAGCAAGGGGAGCAAAGCTGCTGAGAGCGCTGTGGAGGGACGCTGCCCACTTTTTACCCCATTTATGCAGGCTCTGCAGGTAAGTGTCGAGTGAAGTCCACCACCACCAGCGGCCCTGGGCTTGGGCATGCTCGGGTGCTCTGTGCACGCGTACGGCAGTCACCAAGGTCCTGGAGATGGGAGGTTGTGTGCAGCATGCTGCGTGAGGTTGGTCCCCGGGGAGGCTTTTAGTCGTTCAATAGGACAAGTAGTTAATAAGCAGACGCAGCCCACAATGATTTTGGGTTTTTTTTCATATTCTCGTACTTTAAACAAGTCTGGAATGGGGATGGTAAAAAGCATGTCCTTGACACAAGGTCCCAGCTGCAAAAGAATTGGCAGCCCCTACCTTGAAGCTTTCAAATTTCAGCTGGGAGATAGATATTTTTCCCCAGCTTCATTCTGAGAAAAAAAAAAAAAAATCAGTGAGCAGTAAACATCCAGCACACAAAACTTTAACACAAATACTTAGCAGTTTCCTATGTTCAGAAAGGAATATTTTATCCCAGAAAATACCAGGTCTTTTCAATAAAAGGTAATGACCCCGATGCCTTCTGTAACTAGAATAACTTCCGTAGTCCTAAATAGTTGTTTTAAACAATAATGTTTTCCAAGTAATTTTGGTTGATTACATAGTGAGCCACAAGCAGGAACCTAGCAAGATCACTGAAATAGCTGTTGATGATTTGATATGCAATCCTGAGCCTGTGAGCAGGTGAGCACGCCCTGTTCTGCAGCAGCAGGCCAACGCCTTCCAGGAGCATCGCCTCAAAGTGACCACTGAAATCCTATTCATCTAATATTTCATCTTATACCTTTCTTTTTACACGTGGTGCTCTGACCAACAGCGTTAAGTTGGATTTCCTGTAGACACAAGGCACGGGCAGATGCTGGCTTCATTGACAGGATCCCTCTTCCCTTCCTAGTCCCCTATTTTCACACAGATTTGTAGAACCTACCTGCAAGACATCTGGCAGGTTTTGCTGGAAAAGGCTCAAAAGTTAGCAGAGAGGGCAAACTGACACAATAAGGCCCCATACGCTTTTGTTAAGGAGCTGGAGCTAGGAAGGTGTCTGCGTATATCACCACCATATACAGAAGGGCACAGTATACAGAGCACAGCTGAAACAGCTGGGGCCGTGCCCGTCGATGTGAGCGGCAGATTTTGCACGTATTGTGCATCCTAGCTTTTCATACACATGGCGAGTCCGAACGGTTTGCTTTTCTTCAAGCAGCGCACCACTCGAAGTAGATTTCTAGGATGTAATTGCTGTAGCTACTCTGTGTATTTATTATCTTTGCACAATAACTGACTCCAAATCTTAATAGAATGGGATATCATTGCTTGCACAATGGTGATGTCTTGTTAAATTATTCACATTATTTATCTGACAGATACTAATAGCCGTTATTTGGTATTCAAGAGAGATACAAAAATGACTATTTGTTACATTTCTCCATTATCTAATATTCATAAAATGAATGTGATGTAAAATGTCTTTCTGATGGATGGCCATCTAGGATGTGTTTACATGTCCTGCTTTACTAACAGAGGAAACAGCTACTGAAACTTATTTACAACTCTCCCCTGGTGCCCAGGCTAGCAAGCTTCATTTCTAAGCACTGAACCTCCATCTTCCATGTTTAGACAATATCCTGATTTGGACGACACCCCACTCCGGCACTCCTTGGCCTTTCCCTGTGTGCCTGCCAGCCCGCTCTCACATCTGCTGAAATGTGGGCGATAGATTTGTGCTGTGACCCCACCGCACAGGGCTGAGATCCCTCAGGAGGTCTCACTTACCCCAGAGGTAAATTGATGTTGACATTTGCCTTCAGAGATGAAAACCTATTATATATGAACATTGGCTGTTTCCCACCCCAGCCGATACCCCACCATGAAACTGTACCATTCATAGGCTCGATTCATATGACAGAACGGGCTGCGGGCAGGATTTATATTCCCATTGTCGGTTCCCATTAAGGCAAGGGGCATTTACATGTGTTAATAGACATTAGTCATGTAAATCCCTGGTTCATCAATGGGAAAAAGGACTCTGAAAATTGTTAAATCTGATTTTCCAGAAGATTCCAAACAAGCCGCAAGTAATCATATGCTGCTATTGCTACTCCTTTTTTGTTTTCAAGAATGCTATTCTGATTATTCAGATATAATGACCCAAATACATTCAGTTATGCAGAACAATGAAGGGAAATCAAGTGTCCTTGATTCCCTGACATGCTTCTATGGAAATAACTGATTAAATCCTTCAAAGCAATGTATTTTCTCATCTTCCATTTTAATCATCACATTATATACCACTACTGTTCAAATGCAAAACCAGAAGTTTGGTTTTAAGTGCACATCCAGCAGCTTCCTTGTTTGATTTAATCTTTTTAAACCCCACAAACAAGTTATCAGCTGATTCTATAACCTCGAGCAGCGGGCTTTCACTCTAATTAGCAAACAGGAGCAAACAAATCCCAACAAAGAAGAACCGTTCCAAGTTTCCTTGCCAGTACAGCCCATTCAGGGCACAGCAGCCAGGCTGTCAGCTCAAAAATGGGAATTCCTCATATTTTCATGAATCACTTAGACATTTATTTTACTTGCAGATAAGCCTGAACTAAATGGGTTTACAAGTAGGCCACAGGATGAGATTAGAGTCCAGAACCATCTTGGTAAACCTGGGATCCTTTCTCCAGCAGCAGGTGCAATCCAATAAATGCAAGAACAGAGTAGGAATAATCCACCGTACCAGCAAAAAGGCGGTCAGGCAGCAGTGCTGCAGAGAAGGACACGGGCTTGAAGGGGCTTTCGACCCAAACATTAGTCCTGCTGGTGTGCTCTGCAACAGCCGAGGCATGAAACCACCCCTCACAGAAGAACCAAATCCGATCTTGGGTACTGTTTGTATGCCTCTACTGTTGTCTTAGACTGCAAAATTTGGGGGCGAGAATACACTTTTTTGTTTATTATTGTCTCTGCGCATTCACATAGCACTATGGGGTCCATGTTAAAGCTAAGGCACTCCATCAGTGACGAAGATGATGATGATATTTACTGACTCCACAGCCCCAGTAGGAGACCCAAGAGATGGTGAGGTTTGACCTACGGGTGGGAGCCCCAAGTGGGGCATGTGGGAGCCACAGGGCAGGTGACTCTCCTCTCCCCCAGCCCCTGCAGAGCTCCGTCCTGCTCACACATGAGGGTGAGAACAAACCTTGGCGCACGTCGTCCAAACTACTGGTACAGAGACACATCTGCTTGCTTTCCTAAACACTAAGCAGATGGTTTGGTGAGACCTGTCATCGGCTTTTGGGGAAGCCAAATACACTGTGTCCAGAGGGTCATCCTCATCCACAGACGTATCGGCTCTTCTGAAGGACTCTAACAGACCTGCAATGCGGTGTATCCCTCCGGTATCAATCCAACCCATTTGTCTGGTCTTTTTTTCATCATAGCACCTGACAATTTGCTTGGTATGGAAAAAGACAGACAAGACTGTGGTTTCCCAGAGCTCTTTTTTTTTTTTTAAAAAAAAGAGTATCCTATTTACCACCTCCATTTCCTGGCGTATGACTGATGGAAGGCAGGGTTACACATCGCAGTTGGTTGTTCAGCAGCCTGGTAATTGAGTCTCCTCGGGAGCCCAGGGTGAACCCCGGCTGGACCCAGTGATTTGTTGCTATTCATTTCATCAACTTGCTCTGAAACCTTCTCTTCTGACAGTTCAATCCGAGGAGGTTTCTCACTCATCCCCAGTAGGAAAATGCTGCAGCATGGGAGGCTTCCCAAGGCTCCCCTCCAGCAAACACCAGCACAGAGGGCTCGTCTGCCACCGCTGTTACAGTCCTGTCCGCCTCTAAGTGCTACCATTACCTCATGGTCATCTGTTGGCCCTATGCATTTGCTGGCAAGTGGCCTCCACCTGATGTAGTTGAAAAAGGTTTTATTATTGGGTTTTATGCCTTTTAGTAAACTATTCAACAAAAGCCATCTTGGCTACTTTTACTATGGTTTTGCATCTGACTGCAGAGCTTATGCTCTTCTGCTTTCCCTGGTTTGGACAGAACCTACACTTCATAAGGCCACCTTTGACAACCTTCTTTATCCAGCTGCTTACCTTATACCTGTTTTAATTTTTTTCTAAAAAATTTTCTGATAACTGGAAATACCTTTACTATGGCCTGGTAGTAAGGTGCCTTTTGAGATAACCTCCTCGCCATCTGCAAGCATTTTACCCTCTTGGCTGTTGCTTTACATTTCCTTTTAACAAGCTGCATGTGTCACTGGTCTCTGTGTGACCTGTGCACACCGGTTTCTCTCAAGCACCCAAGGCTGTACAGGCTACGTTATTGCTGCACCTGGTGGACACCTCCACCAGGTGTGATAACCCACCTACCTACTAAACAGGGTAAGTACAGGCACCATCACCTTCCTGATGGCCTCCTTCCTTTGCTCTGCTGTACCTGTAGTCCTTAGGGGAGGATTTGGGGAAGAAGGGAGGAGACCCTGTTTCTTGTTTACCTACCCTACTTTAATCCACCTGGTATGGACTCTGGAGAGTGAGGGACTCTCTCCTTTTCTGGGGTTGGGGACTGAGACTCCTCTCACCCCCTTCCTCTCCATCGCCTTGCCTCACTCAGCTGGAGCAAGCAAAGTGACCAAGGCTGCCCTACAGTGCTGTCCCGCTCCTCCACGGCTTCACGCCACCACAACCCAACAAATAAATGAGCTGGCAAATGGCATCATGTATGGAAACCAGCCTGCTCCATTGCGAAGTCTGTGGTCAAAATGATCAATTACCTCTTCACGGCCTTTAGTTTTGAGTTCTGTAAATTCTTCTTTTATGATGCCTGCTCACTAAATATTAACCTTCAAAATGCAATGCCTCATCTCTTAACATGCAGATGACTGTGTGCAGGAATGTTCAGTGGCTTCCTGTGCATTTCACAATCCAATACAAAATCCGCTCCCCACTCTTAATGACTTTGTGATTTATGTACTTGCCCATCTTTCCTCACTTCGGCAAACTGAGCTTTGTTTATTCATTTTGTGTATCAGTTCAGGGGAATAAAGAGCACATGCATCTTCTTTGCAACCAACCAAACACATGATGGTGATACAACAACAAAATCATCATTAAGAAAAGTCCTTCCTTCCAGGTACTCACATTCACTACTTTTTCAGCAGCTTGTATAACCAGGCCTACTAAACACGGAGTCATTAGCCCTGCTTGGGATTTCTACCTAATGCCATTATCCCTAATGGCACTGGCAAGGATTCTGCTTCATGTGCGGTCTTCATTCATTGTGTAATCACAAACATGTTCACACAAATCATCTCCTGGATTTTGGAAGAGATGTTTTGGTGTAAATTAATGGAAATTGAAAAGCTTTCAGCACAAATTTTCTCAAAACTTGTTCCCTCATTATCTCTTGTGGTTATCCACGAAGGAAACTATTCCTCTTTTCCTGAAAAGAGCTGCACTCTCCCGCTGCGATCCCAAGCCACACTCCCAATTATTTCCCTGAGACTCAAAGACCTAAACCGGCTCTGAATCCACCAGTCCCACAAGGTACCTCTAGGAAATCATGTTTGTTCAAAGAGATCCTTCCCTGGGTGATGTGGACATGGTGCAATGTTCTCTGTGCTCAGTTCTGCTCTGGCTATTCATGCACTTTGTGTATGTTGGCTAGTCTCATGTGTAGGAGAAAGGGAATAAAAAAAACCCCTGTCATATCTATGCCACCCAGTAACCCCTCGTTTTCACAATATAACAGGCACTAAAAAAAAAAACCACCTGGCCAAGATTAAGTAAGTGCCAGGACAACTCACTGAACTGGCCTTGCAGCAAAGACTGGGTGAGCCAGCCTCAAAGTCTGAGCAGACTGGGTGAGCCAGCCTCAAAGTCTGAGCAGGAGGGTTCTGTACCCTGAAGAAGATGTGGTGGCCATGGGGACAAGCAGCGGAAGGTAAGGTGCAGTGAGATTGGATGGGTGACAGTGCTGACACATCCTCCGGTTAAGTATGGGATGGCTGAGTGGAGGCCTTCCTTGAGGCTTGCATGTCCATATCCTGGCTTCAGAGAGCCAAAATTTGAGCAGAAGTGTTATTTCTATTAAGTGCTCTTTTATCAAAACCATTCAGGTCAGCCTCCTAGCTGATCAGGACAGAGTATTGATGTAGGCAGCTCAAAACCAGACAGCAAGCCAAAGCAACCTGCAACCACATCTTTCTTTCAAAAAATGCCTCTGGCTATTTGATGGATTTTGGCTGTGGAGGCATTGACCACCCCTACACTGAACACAAGCCCCTTGGGATACTTGGGATCCCTTGATGGTGGGATCAGACATGGGCACACTTAACCCTTGCAACCCTCCCTTGCCAAAGTCCCGCGCTGAGTGTACCACCCTGGCCACATTTCCCCAGGCTGCCCTCATGTAGACCATGCTTCATCCATGACACTAAAATGGTCAGGGGGACAAATAACATGCGGAAACGCATGGGGCAGTCCAGATGGCTTGGACTGGAGGGTCCCTTTCAGTAATGTACAACACATCTAGAAGCAGCAAATGCTGGTTGCTCCAAGAAAAGAGAGGTCTGTAGCCTGGAATGGGTCCTTCAGAGAAATCCAGGGACCCCAATGGCTAAGGAAGAAAGGGCTATTTCATAAAAAAAAGAAAAGTAACTAGGCACGTATGCAGCCAAACTGGGAACAGTGAGTGTACTTCTGACATGCATGTTACCAGAAGTATTTGGAAAAAAGTCGGCGAGCACATAAAGAAGAGAGCCCCAAACCAACTGAACAACCAGAGAGCCGTTCTCCGGTGAAAGGCTGGGAGTTCAATTGGTTTAGCTCGTCAGAGAGAAGAATGAGAAATTATTTGATAGACAGCAGGTAAGCACTCTAAGGGAGGAAAAATACTGGGTATTAAAGAGCTCTTTTAACCTGATGGGGGAAAGGGACTGCGAGTATCAAAGACTGAATGGTGAGCTCAGACCCGTTCAAATCGGAAATGTGGCACACACTTTTAGCAGAAGGGTTGATGGGCACTGGGAGCAAACTGCCACAGAAAGTTATGGATTTCCTCGTCCTTAATTATTTCAATGAATTATTAAAGTCTTTCTGAAATATATGCTTCAGGCAAACATGAACATCCTGTGCTTGGTACAGAGATAAGTGTGTTACACAGAGGGGCAGAGGAAGCAAGAAGAAATGAGAGTAGCTTTCCGGTCTTGGACACAACCACTAAGACCAACCTCCTTCATGCTCTTAGGGGCCCTGGTTGCCCCCTCAGAGGAAGAAGACTAATTTTTCTGGATGGCAAGTCAGCCCTGGGGGCCTGTTTCTGCCCTATACAGGGGGCTCTGGTGACTCTGCTCCTGGACTTACTTCAGCGCTTGAAGACCTTTAGCAGCAGTGCAGAAGGCAGGAGACTCTTCTTTTTGTTTGCATTTTGGGTTTTTGCAGAAATGTCTCTTCAATTAGCCTCCCCTTCTAACATACATCCAGTCAGCTGCGACTGTTTGAATGAATGCATTTCCCTTTTTTGTATTAAATAATCCACCTTGTATCTCTGGCTTTGTAAAACTGGCATTATTTTGTAGGACTTCTGCTGGTGTTTACTTGGTTACCCTTTACAACTCTACTAACCACCACTACATGTCAAAACTGGTATCCACACGCTGCTTGCTGCTGTCGAATGCACTCGACAAACACTAGCTGGCAGCACCACGTTTTCTGTGTACATTAGCATATTAGCCTATGAAGTTACTCATACCAAAGCGCACTTCTGCTGTTTAGTTGAAATCCTGTCATCTTTGCCCTTGCAAGGCTTTTCTTGGCTGAAGCTGCAGTTGTTTTTGTCGTTTCCTCGCCAGGCACAACACAAAGGCCTTATTGACTATTCTTGCTCGAGCGAAGGAAGATACCAAGAAGAGTTTTGCTTACCTTGTAGGCTCCAGCGCATAAAAGACGCTGATACCATTTTCTGATACCAGCACGATGGGAGCCAGGGCTGCTGAAAGCTTGGGTTAGTCATATTCATTTTTAATTCTTTATTATTGCACTTAATACACTTCAGCCGTTGACAAAAATAGTTCTTTGTACACACATTTTCCAGCCTGTTATTTCCACCTTTGAGCAGCCAGCATCCACAACCCTGTGAACTGGGAACCGCTTCTGAGAACATAATTTCCCCATTCCAAAAGGCTGAGAAAGCTGAAGCTGTTCCTCACCACGCTAGCAAAAGGTGTGTCAGAGCTGGGGTGCAAGGCAGCAGACGTCCCATGGATGCCCTCTGAAAGCCCAGAGAAGGCACCTCTCCTGCAAAGGGAAGGATGCTTTGCACTTACCGCGAGCTCACCTGGGGATCCCCTGCACTGCCCAGCAGCAAGGGATCCCCCGCACTGCCTGGCAGCGGGCACGTGCTGGGGACAACCTCAGCTGCAGATCTCTGCTGCCTCTCAGATGTTGTCCCACACAGCCTCCTGATCTATACATAAAATCCCCTGGTTGAAGTTGGGTGGCATTTCTGAGCTGGGCTGGTTGGTCTGGCCAGGGCATCTGCTTCCAGCTGAGCTGGTGAGGATGCAGTCCATAAGCATTTGTGTTGTGCTGGTCCCTCAACACCTGCACAAGGATGGTTATGACTCCTCTCCCACCGAAGGCAGGAGGGAAGAGGGAAGCTTAGCATATGACAATTGGGGGGCAAGTCGGGCCACATCCTGGCCATTTCTTGTCACCTGCTTACTGGGGTGTAGCCAAGTGAAAATACTGTAACTTGGAGTTGGAAATCGTCGATGTTAGCTCTGAACATGAGGACAGACACAACAGGTCAGAGGAAGGCTCGCATGGCTAATGGCAGAGGAGCAATGTAGGGTAGTGCTTCTCCGTCAGACGCACTCAGCCTCCAGATACCAACAGCTCGGAGGGTACCTGGGGTTGAGGTGCTGCCTTCGTGTTTAGCAGCCATTGTGGGGACTTCTTCCCATCAATCTGCTGTGCAATCCATGTCATTTCAGAGGCACCATGCCCTGAGATAACAGGTTCCTCAGCACACCTGTGGGCTCCATGAGACGCATGTCCCCCTCTTTGCATGGCATCTCCTCCTCGACATTTCAGTCGGTGCTAATTCTCCTGCTGGAAAAGCTACTCCAGCCATAATTGTCGCTTTGGAGGCAAACCATACCACCAAAACCTTAAGCCATGGTATAAATTACAGCAACCTTTGGCCCCTCCGTGGAATGCCAGCGCCAGATGGCAGAGGAAAAGGGAATTGAGACCAGTCTCTGACACCCACCTTTATTCCCTTTGCTGAGCCGCCTCCAGCTTTGGCTGACAATCAAGTTCTGCAGCACAGAAATCCTGAGACCTCTTACGTGTAGCTCATGTGAGTAGCTCTTCCTACAGAAAAAGCCCCTTGCAAGCCAGGGAGCTGGCCCAGGAACAGGTTTTCCTTTCATGAGAAAAGGTTGCAGGTTCAGGCTCTAATTTGTTTGATAATTTTTTTTATTGTGCTGGCCAACATGCTGAAAAGAGATTTATTCATGAAAAGGACAACGTCAGCATCTATTCCCTGTGCAAACAGATGAGAAAAAAAATATCTGTAAACAGCAGAAGTAAGAGAGAAAGCACGAAGAGCAGCATACTAAATTACCCCTGCCATGTGGGTCACTTTGGAGCACGTTTTTATTTTATTTATTAAACAGCTTCTGCACAAAGTGTGTTTTGCTCGACTAAGGCATCGTACAGTGAATGCTAAAATGATGCTGTAGCTCTTAAGCACTGGGGGCAGGGGCAGAGCGGAAACGCCCCTTTTATTCCTGGAGTTATTGTTTTATAAATAAAAGGTGCTGATGACACTGTGTGTACAACACAGATAGGGCGTAAAGAATCGCTGCAGTGGCTTGATAGGGATGATCTGTAGCTGAAAACCCATTAACGCAGAGAGTAGGTGAGGCAAATGTGCTGAAATGTCAGGATGTGGAATGCCAGGAGAACAACCCTTAAAATAGTTCCACCAAAAATAGCCGCTGTGGACAATAGGAGGGGGGGGGGTTGCCCTCATTTATTTCTATTACCTGCTCCTTGACATGCTGTCCCTCGAGCACTCCCGGTCACAGACGGAGCGGGAGGCCAGGCAAAGGGCACGCTGCTGTCCCACACCTGTGCGCCACTGCTGCGGTTTACGTAGGGATGGGGAGCACTGGTCAAAAAGCAAAGCCCACCGCCCCTGGCAAGCTGGGGCCACCACAGCCAGGGGAGGAAACGATCACCTTGAGCGCCTGGCAAATACACCAGGCAAAACTACAGCTCCCCAAATGCTCCAGAGCAGCTCTCTGCAAACAGCAGCAAATCCTCTGACACAGCCCGGAGGAAATAAATTGAAAGGTGCCTGTGAGCTGACAGGGTCTGTGCGAGAGGAGGGGACAAACACTGATGGGGCGGCTCTGATGGGGAAGTGGAGTCCTACACTCCATCATGCCGAGTGTGCCCCTATCCAATAACCTGAAAAAAATCACCTCTTCCCAGCGGATACATTACCCGCAAAGCTGGACCAGCCCTCAGGGACTGCAGGTGGTGCCCACGCAGTCTTCATGTCTCTGGGCGAGCACCACTTAGATGGTTTTGGAGGAAAAGCCATCGCTGAAGGTTAAAATAGCACAAAGCTTCAGGGGGACTCCAGAGACGGTGAGCGGTACCAGAGTGACCTTAGTAAAGGTTAAAGGGAAGGACAGAGCAATGCTTTTGAGCTGCCAGGTATACACCCCCCAGCCCCTTCTCACAAAAGAATGAGACCTAGAGCTCAGCTACATTCCCCCCTCCCACCCCTTTGGTTTCTGCAGGGAAAAATGTCCAAAAAGCAGGTGTGTAGGCAAGAACCAAGTCACCATGCATCCCATGAGCATGATGGCTGGAGGACTAGTTATGCCAGACTTAGCTCTTGGTTCACACTTGCATGACCCAAAGCAGGGAGGGGAAGCCTCCAAGGAAAAGAAAACCATAGGAGAAACCCATGTTTTGGCATGTGGTGAAATACAGTTATGTCAGCAAAGTTTCATTTGCAATACGTGCAGTGAACATAGGTGGGAATTTGGTGCCGGGATTTGCAGCTGGCAGCTTGCGATTCAGTGTGATGACTCAGGACTTTCAGTTTCTCTGCAGGCAAAGCTGCTCAGACCTTACTCAGGCAGAATTTCCATTTTTCACGACAAGAGGCCATGACTTGCTCTCCTAGCTCTTCTCCTGATAGAGCTAATATTGCTAACTCACAGCATTTCAGAAAATTTGTACAAATCATAGCCCTGAAAGTAGTTGTAACTGTTGTTTGTTGGCTTTATAGTCACCTTTTCTGCACTTAAAACAATGTTTTCCCACTCTTTTTGAAACCCGCTGACCTGGTGCTGTATCTGCCAGATCCCCCTGGGATCAGGAGGTGAAACAGTCATTCCCACCCCCCTCCTCCCTCAGGTACAGATGTTAAAGGTGACTCTTGCTCCTGATGTTGATTTTGTAATGTGGCCATGGTGTATTTCCGCGTACCAGCTGTGCAGCATCAGCCTGTGCAAGTCCAAAGGGTTCAACCTCTCCCTGAAGCAGAGGGCATCCAATGCGTCCAACACCTCTGGTGCTTTGCCTACCTCTAGATGACAGTAGAAGATGGGAGTAAGATTTACATCTAGGTCAGGCATAATTAAGTAACACAGGATTTGGAATAAATGAAGTATAAACAATTCACTTCAGGTGTTGGAAAGGATGAGGTGGAAGTAAATCTGAGTGAAGCTTTGACTCTGGAAAGAGTTGAGTGAACACAGACGTTGCGGCACTTGGGAAGATATAGGAAGGAGGCAGACTGTAGCCTTCGGAAGCATAAATCATAGACTGTATCTATCTTCTCCAGTCATTAGGCAAAAAGAATGAATGACAGAAAAAGAGAAAGGAGAGGAGGTGAACAGAGAAGGGTTAAAGGTTAATTTCCTGATTGCCAGGATATGAAAGGTAATGGCCCCAGATGCCTGTGAATTTCCTTTCAAAAGAGGCATCATCATTTAATGCACTCTTTTACTACCGCTCTCATGTCAGCTTCCTCGTGTCCCAAAATGGCCTTTTCTTCTGTAATTAATATGATAACAATTCACATACCATGGTCTTCTGATGGACCTTGACATTTTTGACATGTTAGGTAAGGGCAGTAAATCTGTTCGAAACATAACCT
>NW_009259965.1:13022-16680 GCF_000687185.1 Egretta garzetta | reverse complement strand
AGTCAACGGGAACTTTGCCACTGATGTCTATGGCGATGCAGAAGGTCCGATTCTGATGACTAATGGCATTAGTCACATCTTTACTGGAACCTGTTGTTTATGAACAATTCCAAAATGTTTGTTCAGAGAGCTCAGTTTAGATGCAAACATTGCCAGCTTGTACTCCATTTTATGATACCGGGAGCTCTCAAGCTCTGGTGTATGTCACCCGCAGTCTGCAGGCTGCCCGCTGCTCTCGTTTTTTTAAGTGAGGGATTTGCATTTTGTAGGGCAGGTAGTGTACAAAGGGCTCTCTCTTACAACAAGCGTTGTACAGCATGGGAAAGCTGGAGAAGCAGTCTATGTCTAGGTTTCCAGGTTGAAAGGTTACAAACAGGTGGTGGGAGTCATGGTCCTGCCCTGGTCCTTCTCCACTGCTAAATGAATGGGCAGTCATGTTGGAAAGGATGAGTATCAACGCCTTAGACTCATCCAATTCACCTCAGCCATCCTACAGAAACAATAAATTACATTTTTGTAGACCCTTTGCTGTGGGCAATGGCCCCAGCTCCATCATTCCCTGAGAGATGGCAAAGGACGTGGCAGGGGATGTCCCCTGGGCCACCCTGCAGCGATGTGGTCACTTGTGGATTGGTACCTCTCCCCGGGTGTCCTAGGTCCTGCCTCATAGAGGGTTGCTGGACCCAAATCTGCTGCAACAGGGTCCAAAAAAGGTCCTTTCTGGGGTTGAGGGAGAGAGGTGGGGGGCTGCCTCTTCCCCAGGCTCTCCGGGCAGGGGGGCAGTAGCAACTAGCAAGCCTCTGGAGGTCTGAGCCACAGTTTGCTGCTTTTAGCACTGCTCTTACTCCAAGCACGTGGCCCCACGTGGATACTAGAAGGGGAAATTGTTTGTGCTATGCCTTGACCTCTCAGCTAAGCTCAGGGCCCCGCTTTGTACATGCTTAGCTTGTGGTCACAAGTGTATAGGACTTAAATAGACATGGCAGAGCAAGGGCAGTATTATCTCTCTATTGCAGGGACAAAGGGCTGGCAGGACAGCAAGGCAATGCTACCCACAGCTCAGGATAGGAACCAAAACTGAAGCAACAAAGTCTTGCCCCCAACACAATCACAAGCTCACCCTTCCTCTTTGTAAGGCTTTTCAAGGCAAGCTCCTCTGCTCAGAGACAAGAGAAGGGAGTCCACAGTACTATAATGGGTAAATGGGGTTTACCGGCTCCTAACTGGGGTAATACGGCACTTACCCTCTTCTCACGTACAGCGAATAAAACAGAGTTCACTTGCTGCTTTTTGGAGAGGAGCTTGAAGTGACTGGGTAATCAGAAGGCCTCTCTGAACATGTCCCGAGGGTTGCCTGACGGCTGAACTACTGCATCCACCTGCCCTCAAAGGATGCAAAAAACTGATGTACAGATCCAGTGCAGGCAACTTATTTTTGTATCCTCCAACTATGCCAAAACAGCGTCTTACACTTCAGCAGAGAGCTAGTTGCTACGTAAATGGGCCACTAAACAGAGTTATGCCGTACTGGCACTTCTCAGAACATCAGGCACGGATATTGTCATTTTTTGGGATGTGGGATGTAAGATGAATAGATTTCATACCATGACTTCCAAGCCTCCATACTGGGACTTCTGATCAACTGCCCTATTCACCACAGTTATGGCAGTTATTTATGTTAAACAGATTAAAGGCTGAGCAACTTAGATCTTCTCCAAGTGAAGTGTTGTTTCAGCTTCTTTTACGTTAAAATTTGTTTGCATTAGCGTGGAAATACCATACTCACATTCCCCTGGGATAAAAATTTGCTCGTGGACTCAAGTTTATCTATTTCTTCTTGGAGTAGAAATGTCTTTGGGTGAGGGGCCAAGCAGGCTGGTTCCCGGTGACCATTACCTATTAAAACCCTTAATTCTTTACACACCTTGCAAGGAGTCGTCTATGGCAGAAGCAGTGGGAAAGACTTTGTCGTCTTCCATAAAAAGAATTCTAACATATTTTCAGCCCAGCTCTTTTCCCACTGAAGTCACCAACCTAATTCCTCGAAACATACGCTATCAGGCAGCTAGTACTTCTTTACTTACCCTAAGTCGCAAGACTCGAAAGTAATCAACTCCTTATGCTATTTGCAGCTGCGCTATTTATTGGGATTAGAGTTAGACTCTTTGGAAACACTTTCTAGCACTGCTTAAAGACTTTCGGTTTTCTGGTTTATGTAATTTAACCACTTGGAAGCTTTTGTTCAAAATAACTCTCCAAGTATTCTTCTACCGTTAAGTATGACAACATTACTACAAAAATTCTGGGAATTTATATAAATGACAAGTCTTCCTCTGATTGATTGAGGCTGCTTGCGTACGCTTTCTCTCTTCACCCCCCACCCCGTGTCTTGATCTGCACTACTGATGAATTAGTAGATTAGTTCTTACTTTGGTACTATCACCAGAACTTCTCTTGTCCCCCTTGTAAGAATCCCTTAGGTAAGGAGGGAGAAGCTACAAGGGGCATCATACTCAAGCAGGGATGCAGCCCTTGTTCTTCAGTGCCTTTGCCAGGCTATGAAGCCCCGAGTCCCCGCCCACAGACAGATGTTTACTTCTGCCACCTCTGCAACCTGGCTGGGAACATCTGGCCAAGGGACAGGGAGAAGAGCTGGCACAGGGGTGTTTCAGGTGAAGGTGAGCCAGAGGCTTTACCCGAGTACTGCCAGGAGCAAAAGAGAGCAGAGGTTTGCATTATACTCCTTTTGTAACCTGCTCCTCCTGAGCTTTGCTGCTGCTTAGTAGCGCTGAAGGTTTAGAGTGTCTGTGCACCAGAAAGCTTTCCTAAATCAATAGTCTCCTGTTGCTACATAAATACCTAACTGGAGCAAAGATGTTTATTTTCAAAGTGGGAGATGTTGCTCCTGTGACAATGTTTTATTATAATGATTTTGATCCTGAACCTGCAATCTTTACATCGAGACAAGGCTCCCCTTGATTTCAGTGCAAGCTTTGTCTGACTAAGGATTTCAGAATTAGCTCTTTGCTTTTATTTTTATTGAAAAACAAGCCTGTGCTTGACAAGGAAAAAAACAGTAAGTGGATCATGTCAGAGAGACAAGTTCCTATGAGAAATTTCTAGCAGGAAGAACACAGCTTTAAGATTACATGGCAGTAAGTTACAAGGTTAAAGTTTTAAGAATTTTCCACAAGAAGAAAATGCTAACGCACTAATGTGAAGGGTACCTATTCCATCAGGGAAAAAAGGCCCAGCCCAGCATATGCCTCTGGTACCTCTTCATCAGAGACTATACCACTGAGTAAAGGGTGAATAATAAGAAAATATTTCCATGAAAATTTGAAACATCCATGGAATTAAACACATTTTGACCCAAGGATTTTTGAGGGAAGACTGCACATCAGTCTGGCCATACTTTATGCCACCAAAGGGGCCCTGATCCCAAGAGGGCTGTAAGCCCTACCCAGTGGCAGCAGCCCTGCAGCGGCGCGCTTCCCTCCACCAGAACTACCTAAAACCACGCCATTTGCAGAGGGGAGCCAGACAGCACACAAACCCTGCAGAGATGGGGAGCACGTAAAGCTCTACAGCTAATAGTAATTGCAGAGGCTCAGAAATGGCAGCGGAGGGGCTGGGGGGAGCCTGCCCCGGGGGGGGG
>NW_009259965.1:12213-12987 GCF_000687185.1 Egretta garzetta | reverse complement strand
GGGGGGTGCTCGGGGTGGGGTGGGCAGAGGCAGAGCCAAGGCTTCACTTGTTGCCTGACACCTGCCCCCCAGCATCGGCAGACCCCAAAAAAGGCTGGGACAAAATGCCAGCAGGCAGGGATGTCCACTGGCTGGTCTGGCAAAGAGGAGCAAATGGAGCGTTTGGAGGGGCTCAGCGGGGGGGGTTCTGGGTGTGGAGGGGCAGTTTGGGGAGCCATAGGCATTTTTTTGGTTTTGTTTTAAAGCAAAAATTCCCACTGGGAGCAATGGGTTGCGAGTGCGTCGTTCAGCCCACAGCCGCTTGCTGAGCGCTGGTGTGCGCTTTGGTGCCCCGGTGATGCAGGCGGGTGCTCCCGAAAGTTCATCCCAGCTCTGGTTTGACCAAAATCAGGGGTTCAGCATTGCTGCAGGCACAGACCCAGGCAGGGGGAATGCAAGGATGCATTCTCCGGGGGGTGGAGGAGGCGGTGGTGGTGTGCTATGTTAAAGAGCAGCAACTGCGGGGTTACAGGAGCCTGAATTAGGTAACTCGGTGATCTCAGGCACCGGATTTCAAAAACGGGGAGCAGGGGGGGGCCACACGTCGGCCAAGCCGGCAGGGGGCAAGGCCCAGGGCAGGATCCCGTCGCCCCTGGCAGTCTGTGTTTGCACGCCCGCCTCGTCCGGAGGCTGCACCAAACAGGGACCTTCAGGAGCGGGGGTGCAGGCGGCACCACTGTCAGAAGGCGCTTTCGGCTCGCCCCCCCCACCCCCGGCCCCCCGCTTCGGCTGGGG
>NW_009259965.1:552-10774 GCF_000687185.1 Egretta garzetta | reverse complement strand
ACTTCTGTAAGCATCACGTTCTAGCTGCTGTTTGCCTCAGGAGGACCAAGCGAAAGCACAATTCATTTTTTTAAAAAAATTTCGTTGGGAAAAGCTGGCATATGAGAAAACTGAATCCCATTGTCGATGTGTTGGGAAGACCGGCTGGGGTCTCGGTGGGGCGCTTGTTCTAGCTGCTGTTTGCCTCAGGAGGACCAACCGAAAGCACAATTCATTTTTTTAAAAAAATTTCGTTGGGAAAAGCTGGCATATGAGAAAACTGAATCCCATTGTCGATGTGTTGGGAAGCCCGGCTGCTCTCTGGGAGCGCGCCTTTGCCGGGTGGATTTTTGGGATGCAGGTGCTGCGTGCTGCGCTGGCGTGTGCAGGAAGGTTCCAGAAGGGTGGCACTGCCCGTTCCCCCGGCAAGGCGGGAGCGCCCCAGAGCCCCCGCCTCTCGCTAGGCACCGCGCAAGGGGAGCGAGCGGTTGGGCTTCTGCACCGATACTGCACGTCTCGCTGGAACGTTGGCTGGGGGGATGACAAGGTAAAGCTCCTGCGCTGGGCGGACGTGAGGAGGAGGAGAGGGTCGGCTTCCCTCGTGCAGTCGTCGCTCGGTGGCCAGGCTGTAGCTTGGTGGAGTCATTAGTGGGGAAACACTAGAAAAAGCCTTTGCTGTGCTGCTTCTGCTGAAGTGTTTTTGAGAAATCTGGGTTGCTGTAACCTGAGAGAAGTTTATAAATGGGGGTGGGTGATGATGCTCCCTTTTAACAAGCCCTCTCCTCCTGCAGCACAGCACTGGCTCCCTTTTGTAGCATAGGCGTTGACAGGCTTTCTGCAGCAGGACAGGTTCTTTTTGCTTTCTAACAAACCAGGCAAATGACACCAAATCAGCTGAGAGGGGCGACCTGCTGGGAGGGAGAAGAGGAAAAAGAGTGTTTGAGGAGACCTTGATTTCAAACATTGCCTTGTGTGTCCTACCATTTGTCCTAACCAAGCAGGGTTATTACCTCCCGAAGGTGTGAAATGCATGGCGTAAAGGCTTGCTTTTTTTTTTTTTTCCTTGCTGCTTTAGCGGGAAGGGAATAATTATTCATGAAGGTGCATTTCAGGTGTTTCTTAAACATTCTTGCATTACAGCTGTAACATCAAGATGTTAAAATACCTAGAACGGTTCTCCTCATCCTGCCTCGTATTTAAAATTAGAGCATCATTAACAAAAACCGTAGGCAGTTTGGGGGAAGCGGGGGATGTTTTATGGTTGAAAGTCACAAAGCCAACAAATAACATCTTCACAAATACCTGGGTCTTGCAGGTCTTCAACACGGTTGGCACTTGCCCCAGCTCCCTTCCTGCATGCGGCTCAGTGCAACGTGTAAGTACCAGAGGTGTGTTCCTGTGAATATTTGTGAGTGTGTGTGTATTTTGGTAGATTAATGTTCTTTTCCTCCCCTCTTTAAACAGGCAGGTTGATTGCGACAAATGGGGAACGTAGCATATTGCAGATGTTTTTGGTTGGGCGGCATCATGGGTAATATCTGAAAGGCTCTGCTTTTCATACAAAAAAAAAAGTAACTAGGAAAGAATTTGCCTTTATTTCCACTGCTTGCATCACCAGCACCTATTCCCTGTGAAAGAATGAGATATATTTCAATTAATTTGTGGCAATGTTACGGCCTTTCTTGAGCCGTTGAAATGTTGGAAGGTAGGTATCCCAAGGATGTCGTTAATGCCACTCAACAGTCAATGACTAGATGAAAATCGCAAAGCCAAACTAAGGTATGGTAACAAGTGCGACTTATTTCATCTGAAAATGGTGGGTTTAATGTAATAGGAACATAAACTGTCTTACCGGTGTGAAACCTCTACATATTAAAAGCCCGTTCAGAAGGGAAGAGTTGGCCGCGTTTCACCACAGGTTAAGTAATTGTGCGTTAATAGGATTCTGTCCTATGAATACATGCTGGGCAGTACTGGTGTAAGGAGTAGTGATTCTTCTTAATGGGCCTGCCTTTTTTCCTTGGCAAGAAGTCCACATTTCTGAAAACTCTTAGTACCGCATAGATGCGTGGTGGCTGGAGATGTAAAATAGGTTTTCAAAGATGCTGTGGAGGGGAGAAATAATGGATGCTCATAAGATCAGTTTTAGAAATCGAAGGGAGGGGGGAGTTGGGCCTTCCCATGAAACCAGTGTCCTACCTGATTATTTTCCTCTTAATACATAGGGCTAAATGATGCTCCGTTTTGACTTGTGTTAACGTAATATTGTTGGTGGCTAGTCTTAGGTTTGCGTTTTAAAAGATAGATGAGGGCTACAAGTTCTTTTTGATTAAAATGTGTGGATGTAGACCTAGGAGAACGTGATATTACTTAAAATTGTTTTGAAAACAGAAAATATTTTCTGTACTTTAGCAGTGTCTTCAGTACTTTCTCCTAGTGTATGCTTGGTATTTCATGTTAAGGTATGGCTGCCCAAAACCAGTGACATAAATAGTGATTAAGTAAATGTGACATTCTTTCATGAGAAACTTGTCATTTGCTATTCTTATGAATTAGGTGGTTAAATTCATGTGTTTATTGAAGATCTTTTAACTTGGATTTCATAAGTATAAAGTTTTTAACATTCTTTTCACACGCTGTGCATTTGTGTAGTAGTGTCAATACATACGCCTGGTGCAAGGGGAGGAAAGAATATTGTTCATCTTATTTTTAACCATTACATTTAATATGTCATATGCAGATAGAGTGAGGCTGATGCAGGGGGTGTGTGGGGGAGAAAAATCCTTGTTCGCAAAATATATTTAGGAAAAATAATTCACCAATATAGGCTTGCCTGTTTGGGGGGCGGGGGGGCGTGCTTTGAAAAAGGTTGTGGTTTGGTTTGGTTTTTTTTTTTTCTTCTGGTAATTCTTCATTTCTAAAGAATTGGTTTCCCAGCTTAAGAAACCAGTAAGGGAGGGAGCGAGACATTATTACAGGAGAAGGTCAGTGCTATCCCGTTCCTTCATTTTTTCATTCATGGGGTTTTTCTTCCTCATGTCCGACCTGCCAGAAGGATTATTTGGGAGAGGAGGGAAAGAAGAAAGTGTGGGTTTTTTTTAAAGTAGACACATGTATCAAAGGGGATGCTTAATTAGAAAATTGTAATACAGCCCTACAGCCTAATGGATCGAGGAGATGACAATTCTCAGCCAGCTGGGTGGGGCACAATGCAGTGCTAACTGTAAGCCTTTTGTCTAATAAAAATGTCTGAAACAAGGTGGTTGTCTGGCAATCAGTATCCCACTTGACCTTTTTAAAGACAGGAAAACAAAGTTAATGAATGTATCTTTTTCGGTCACCACCCGGTATGTCGGGATTTTCGTGCATTACTGGAGAGCTGGGACTCTTGCTGCTCTGGTTCCTATCACAGCCTGGCTCTTCGGAGTTTGCAAGATTATTTGTGGAATAGTGCCTCTTGGAATTATTAAAGCCTCGAGCAAAAGAAAAGCCCTGTTTACAGCTGCTAAACCACTTTGCCTGACTGTTTTTAAGGTTTCTTTTCTGGTCAGTGCGATGAAGTAACTTCACCAGAGTTTCACAGGGTTGCTGGAAAATATAAATCTCGCTGTTCCTAAGCTGCGCTTTAAGTCTCCTGTATTACCGAATAGTTGGAATTACTACATAATTACAGAAAACCTAGTGCGTTATGGAAGTTAAATGTAAGCATTGTTTAAAAACCTTATTTTAATGAGATAAGGCATTCTTAAATGCTCTTGCTAGAAAAATAAATGTGAGCTTTTTTAAACGCTGAGAATACTGTATGGTTATTAAAGAATTTGTAGCTTTTTGCAGGCAGGATACTTGCAAGACGCTGTTATTTTTTTTAAGGCTCTAGAATGTAAAATCAAGTCTAATAATCCCAGATATGTTTTGTTATGTTTATGTTTTGTTAAACTTGAAACGGTATAAATTGTATAGCTTGTGCAAGGCTCTAGTGAGCCTGAATCTATGAAAACCGTGTTGTACAAGAGCCTGATTCTTCTGATGCAGAAGATCATCAGTGTGAGGGGAATCTTATAAGGTGGTTGAGGTACCTTGGAAATAATAAAACTAATATTTGAGCTGGCTTGTTAGTCCATTAAATGCTTAATTACTTCCTTTGACCAGGATTGAAGAGGTTCATTTACAAATTAATACTTGTTTTTAATGCTAGGTGACAGTATCACCACTGAAATGCAGAATTCTCTGTGGTTTACACTTTCCGTAGAGACAAACAATTTAATTTGCATGTATCGAAAAGAAAATGGTGGCTTCTCATTTCTCGGTGAAGACTGAATAGAAATCTGATGTGGTGATGTCTTAACGCTGGGGCACTGTTTTGCAAAGAATAATGTATATGCTGAGGTATCATCATAAAATTAGACAAACTTTAAAATGAGCAGTGAATGTTTGGAGATGCAGTTCCCTTCTGCTGCACTTAATATCCGAATGTTATAATGGGTGTCTGCGTTAATAGAACACACTCAAGCTTATGTATTGTATTACAGATAAAGTAGGGAATAGGCTAAAGATGGGGGATGTAAGTGCTATCCAGGAACTGATTTTTCTTAAGCTTACTGTAAGATATTCAATGCTAAGATAAAGTAGAAATGGTAAACGGTACATATTTATCATCTGTGCAGTATTGATCTAGTTGAAAAGGAAACAAGTAAAAATCAGCATTTTAAATAGAACTTAAAAATGAATCTCGAAGACTTTGAAACCTGTAATCAGTGTAAATTGGAGGGGAGGAGAAGGAAGGGATTGGGGGAATGGTTGCAGGAGTAGAGCACATGCTCTACTGCTTCAACTCGGGGTAAGGAGCAGGTATCATGATGGAGAAGATAAAGCAGCCACCTAAATTTACTGGATTTCAAATCAACTGGTAGCACTTACGAATTACACGGGGTATTTCTGCAAATCAGTGCGTTGCGTCTGCGCTTTGTTGGAGCAGCAGACCTATTTGCAAAGCTGTTTGTCACACTGTCGTTTTTATTATAATAGGGCTTATATGGAAATATTCCTGCAATGCATCTAAAGAAAAGACAAATGGCAGTGTTTATAGAAGGTGGCAGATTATACCGCAATGTGTGTGTAGGGAGGAGGGGGGTTGGTGTCATGTCATGCGTGCGTCGTCCCCCCAGCCCCCTTACTAAAGAGGGATTGACATTACTCAGTTTAAATATGGTGCATGTTACATTGGACTAATGTAAAGATTAACACAATAGGGCCCTTAACCTAGTTAAGGACTCTGGGTCCTGCCCCAAGGTAAATAATGAGTACGGTTTTGTTTGCCCAGTGGGTCTTACTTGTGCGGAAAAATAGCTGGGAGTCTGTTCTTTTTTCTTTTAAACTGCTTGTCTCGCATATAAATCAATTCAAATTAGGGGTGTTTTGGAAGAAGTTTGGCCTTTCTAACAATCCAAAGACTTGGATTTTTTTGTTTTATTTCAGCTGAAGAGCTTGATCCTATTTTAATATTTTTATACTTAAAGAGCAAACCCATCGATTTCAAGATTAAAAAAAACGTTGACCTCCTTAGCTGATGTAAAGCAGCAATTGCTCTTGTGGACTTGTGTTGTTCATCCTCTGTAGTGAATGTGGTTCATAGTAATTCAGCAATATACTGTTAATTTTTGTGTAAATTTGGAATTTAATTTTTTTAAAGCATAAGAGGGAAAATTACAAACAAGGAAGGCAGGGATGAAGAAAAAACGGTATTTTTTTTTTCTCATTGGGAAAGACTGCATTCCCTGCTGAATTGATTTAATATCTCCATCTTCCCTACTAAGGGGTAGCATACGAGGGGATGCAAGTATTAGAAGATGACACAGGCTTTATGTGCAGGAAGGTGCAAAGCTGGACCCAAGTTCCTTGGTCTCCTGGTGGGTCACACCTTCCGCCTGTGGCCCTCACCTGGTGATGGATAGGTCTGGCTGAGTTTTTGGCTGCTCTTTGCTCTGGTGAAAACCAGTGTCCGTCTTGGAGGCTGACAAACGAGTAGATTATTTTAATGATTTACTGTAGTGTGAGCTTAAATTAAAATGCTTCTGAAGACAGACCTAGTCCAGATTTAGACTGCAACTGAAAGAAAAGTTATGAACTGTTATTTTGGTTAACTTTCCAGGTAGTGATGCCATGGGCAGTTTTGGAGCATATTGTAGGAAAATGGCTGCCTCTGGTTGCCTTGGCTGTGCTTACAGCAGCACGAGCTCTGCCCCAGATCCTTCATTGGTGCTGGCTTGTGGTCCCATTAGCCAAGCTGAGAGCCCTTTGCTTTGCGATGCACCTTGCACTTCTTGCATCCTTGAACAGCTCTGGTTAGCACAAACTCTGTGTTTTCCCTCAGCTTGCCAGCGTGCTGTGGACTTTCATCCTGACGCACGTGACTCATCAAGACCTCTTAAAGCAAATACTCACAAGGTTGAGACAAAAAGCACTGGCGTCGCTGCAGCCAGGGGGAACGGTGCTATTGACTGCAGTTGAGCTGAGGTGTGCCCTGCTGGCCATCATGTAGCAGCCGTGCATCCCCTTCCCCTTGCATGGTGTCCTCCTCAGAGAGGAGGGTCTGCAAAAGGCACCGAAAGAGTCTCTTACCACCTGCTTTCTGATTCAGAGTTAGATAACGTACCAGAACAGGGTTACTCTAGCCTAAAGAAAGAAAAATCTCTGTCTAGCAGTTAGTGACTCATGGCGTGCATGTGGCACAGCTGCTTGGAGGCGATCGGCAGCCTCACCGTGCCAAAGCCGGTACTAGAGCTTAGGAACAGAGAGGAGATGCAAGTCACCCTTGAGGACTTGTGGGTTTACTGGAAGCCAGTGGAAACACTCTTGGTATGCTGTGGTAGGTATTGCATTGGTGAAGGTGTTGGCTGCTGTATCTTAAAATCTCTGCTGTTAACTGATCACCAGGTCCAAGTAAGCCAAGGAAGGACCAGATGGAAAACTAGACAAAACCCAGGCACTTCTAGTGTGAGTTATGCCCTGCTTTTCCCCCGCCCCAGTCCTGACATTGAGGACGGGTGCAGTCTGGAGAGCTTGGAGCTGGTGCTGGCTGGGCAAAGCTTGCTCTTGAAGGGAAAGATGATATTGCAGCTGATTCCAGAAGTACAGTGTCATCACATCTTCCAGTGGTGTTCTCTAGCTAAGCTGTAAAAACAACAACAAAAAAAAATCCAAACAACAAAACCCCCCACATTTTTCCTTCAGAGCTTCCTCTTTTAAAAGTTGAAGGTACTGCTTGGTCACTTAACTCTGGGATTGAAGGCTGGATGTGCAGGGACTTAAGACAGCTCAATCCGTCACAGATGCCAAGCCTGACCTTGGACATGTAGATAAGCTTCCCTCCAGCATTGCTTTTCCAACGAAGAATTGGGTGAGGTGGTGGAAATGGCATTTATTGACTTCTCACGAACGTGCTGTGAGGTCTAATGTTTGTAAAGATGTTTGTGATCCTTTGGGAAGAAGCGCAGCGTGCTCCTGGCTGGCACTCCTGCTTCATAACCCCCTTTAGGTTAGGGGTGAGGTGGGAAGCGTGGTTTGAATCTCCACTCCTCCAAACCCGCTCACCATGGGCTCCTTCAAAAAATGGAGATGGCTTTCCTGGATAAAGAGGTTGATCCCCAGAGCATCTGAATGTATACCCAGCTGGCTGTCAATATTGGAGCCCGCTGAAATAAGGAGTGTATGGGGCTGCATGCAGCCTCCTTTTGGGGGAGGGAAGGGTTTTTTTTCCTTGTTTTGTGTTTTAAATGAAAGCGATGTCTGCTGGCCAGAGAGGTGACTGGGAAGTGCTGCGTGCTCTGTAGCCTGCAAAGGGGGCTTTGATGCTGCTTGGAGCCAGGCAGCCGGAGCGTGGATGGGATTTAGTGCTATGAATGATGTGCCCTCTTCCCTCCGCAGTGTGCTCAGCGGGAAGGCTCCACATCTGCCTGCGGCTTTCACCCCTGGACAGCATCACTTGCCGGATTATGGAGGCTGTCATTTATCATCACTGTCTCTGACTGTAAAAGACAGTCCAGTGCTCCTGACAAAGCAACGGGAGGATTGGCTATGGTGGAGAAACAGCTTGCAGGGTTGGCAGGCTTTTTTTAAGTGGGAAAGTGACTTCAAAGGAAGAAAAGGAGGTTGGGAGGGAGGGAACAACCCCCAAAGACCTACAGCAACAACTTTACACTTGCACAGAGAGTTGAAATTTGCATGAAGAATGAGAGGCGGTATAAATAAATGTGCCTGAGCACAATTAGAGATGAGAATTACGAAAAAAGAAAAAAAAAAAAAAGGCAGGAGGGCATGTATTCAGAAGGGGTGAGCAGGATGAAGATTCCTGCCAGGGAAAGGCAATGGGAAGTGAGTAGAGTTTTCCAGGAGGGAAGGTGCAGCATGTATGGGAAAAGGGAATAGGTGGGTTGCCTGGGTGCTGCAGGGGGCTCACTGGGGTTTGTGAGCCCGTCAGGCGCAGGGGACCCAGGAGGCTGCTTCTCTTGATCCGTGTGCCAAGAGGCTGGTGTCCAGCTGGACAACAAACAGCCTGCTTGAGGGTGCAAGGGTTGAATGGTAACAAGATTACCAGCATATTCACAATCTAAAACCTAACAAGTCATAGTACTCGCTAGCTCAATTCTATTCCCATTAAAATCTGCTGGCTTTCTTCTGCTTTTGGTTTCAGCAGGTGCAACAGCTACGCTGAAAGCAAGCCACCTCACAGTGGATAAACTGCACAGGCTTCCCGTTAGCCTCTCTTGGAAAGGTGTCGAGCACTTGTTGAGAGCTGTGGTACCCTGTTTCTTTTATTTTATTTTAGGTAGCTTCTACTCAAGCAATGTCAGTGTTCTGGACCTCCTAGTTTTTCTTCAGGTACATTTTCAGCAACATTAAAGTGTGACTGTATAAAGCCCACTTGCCTAAACCTTGAGCAGGGTTGATCAGTTTAAAAGGCAATCCAACAGTGTTAGGAAAAACAGGTTGGAGGCCACAAGCAAATTCAGGAAATAGTTCCATCGGAAACCAAAGTGCAAAGGGGCATCTAGCAGGGTGTGGTGTGTTACATGGGCAAGTGCTTCGGGAAAGCCTCTGCTGCTGTCTGGTACCTGTACTGCCCCAGCGATACATGCAGGACCTCTGGTCACTACCAGCAGTTGCAGGAGAGCAGCCTCTGAGTTTGTGCCCCGTGAGTCCATTGTGCATTAAATCCTTGCGAGGCTCGGCTGAAGCGTGTGGCGACTTGCAGTGGAGCAAGCCTGTGGAGTTGGGGTGCAAGTTCTTCCTCCTGTTCTGCACTGCCTTTGCCACCAAGGTGCCTTAAAAAAAAGCCACTAATCTGCTACCTTGTGAAAAGTGTGCTTGGGGTTTTTCCCATTGACTGTCAGCTCCTGCCTAGTCACATCAGCGTTGCGTAAATCTGCTGCCTGTGTGTTTCTCAGTTGCCATCTCGGTCTCGCTGCCTTCCCCTCGTGGCTCACCTTGTTGTTCTTCCCTGGCTGCTGCTGTGCCTGCAGCAGATCTGGGTGCTGTCACAGGCTGGCACCCCCGTGCAGCGGTGCTGCGAATAACAGATGGTGCAAAAACTCACATCATCGATGCGTCCTTCAAGAGGCACAGATGCAAGTTTGGGCTCCTTAGGAGCAGGGATTTCTGAAAACACATACCCGATGAGCAGCAATGGCAGCAGCAGTGGAAATCTTCAGTAGGTATCTCCACCCACACCCCATTTCAAAATAGTAACGAGAACATTCAGCAGTTGGTAGTCTAATGTGTCCTGGGGTATACAGATTTTTTTTTTTCTTTCTTAAAGCTGGCTTTGCTGGTTATTCAAGAATCACATGATCAAAAGTTAAAGGGGTTTTCTTTTTCTGCATCTCGAAGGTTTAAGTGGCAACAGTTTCTTTGCGCTGTTTGACGCAGGATCTAGCCATAGCCCGAGAGCACCGCAGCTCTCCTTCGGTGGTGCGTGGCTGGTGGATGATAACATATCAAATACCAAGGAACAGCTGAACAAAAGCTCTTTTTAAAACAAACAAAAAAGCCCTGTGCCAAACCTCACGGAGGCCACAGCATTGCTGGTTATTAAACTGTTTTGCCCTGTTGGGCTAGGATTGGAAAGCACATTAGATGGATGTGCTCTGTCAGGGAAACAGAGAAGACTGAGTAAATGCTCTACTCCTGCTTGCAAAAATAATCTGGGCTCCCCCTGTCCTGAACCTTGGGGGGAAAAACACCATTC
>NW_009259965.1:0-532 GCF_000687185.1 Egretta garzetta | reverse complement strand
GCTGTAACTTTGCCTCAGGAAATGCAGAGGGAAAGGGCTGCCTTGTTGGCTATAAGGATGCCTATGGCTTACCAGCTGTTACGGAGCTACCAAAAATGCAGCCAAGTTACTCCTAAAATCTCACGGAAAAAGTTGGTGAGGGCAGTGTTAGAAGCTGGTGGTGTTTGATTGCCTCCAGACTTTTGGGAATAGAAACCTGAGGTGATGCAGGAGATGTTTCTGACAGGCAGAAAAAGGCCCGTGGGTTGCTTTGCAGGTACCAGCTCTCATGTTGCCTGCATCTTGCTTTACGTTGCTCGCTTATGTTATAAATAGATCAAGTGAGGAATGTGCCTCGTTTATACAAATCTGCAAAAAAAAACCCCAGTATGCTTCTAGGTGTTGTGTAAGCTAACCTACAAGGGTTTTTGTTCTTGGGTCTGTTTCTGGAGGGGCCAGGCACTGTGTGTGATCCTGCAGCGCTAAGGGCACGAAACGGAAGGCGGAAGGGCTTCGTGCGGAGCAGCGGGGCAACCACCTTTCCGTGGCTCTC
>NW_009259964.1:29982-32861 GCF_000687185.1 Egretta garzetta | reverse complement strand
GAGTTGCCAGCCGGGTTAAACCACGACAGTTCATTATCATGATTCCTCCTCACAAAGGCCTTCCCCAGTTTAAGATTTCCTTACCAACAAGTCTGATCTTTTAATTCCTCAGAAAAATTCAACACTATCAACAAAATACTCATGAAAGCCGCCAGTTTGCAGTCCAGATTAAAATCTCTCCGTGCATCCACAGAAGATGAACAAAAGAGGAGATGAAGACAGTTTCTCTCACACAGCTCCTCCAAAGGTCTTTGAGGTAATGGTTGCCATCAGAATAGGGAGACGCAAAAAATTCAGCAAGTCCATCCCTTCAGTTTCCTGCCTCTGGTGCTGTCAGGAGGTGGAGGATGTCATTGCAGAGAGGCTGTAGTAAAAGAGACGCCTGTTCCTTAACAACTGCTGCCAAATGACAGCTACCAGTCCACTGCAATCTCTGCCATGTTTGAGCCAGTGACCAACATACAAACTTCCTACCACGGCCAGTCCCCTGAACCATCCAATCCACCTAACGACAGAGCGGTAAAGTAGAACCCCTCCTGGTTCTTCTAGACAGTCTGCTGCTCCATCGTGGACATGTGAAGCAGTTGTCTGGGAAATGAAAGCCCATGCTCCTGAATCATTTTATAGTCCATTGATTCCTTAGGAAAATGATTGTAATCTCATCGAGTTTGGATTTTTCCCTGTTTAAATAAGTTTGGCCTTTACTACAATTACAGTTTGACCTGTGTTACAAAAAGCCACCAACAAAACGGCCAAGAGCAGAGAAAGTAGACTGCATGCAAATGCAAAGGGTGAACACCCTATGTGAGCAAAACCAGCTTAGAATTCCTGCAAGTTCTAGGCAAAGTTTTAGAACAACATTTACTTTGGCTTAGTTTGGGATCTTTACCATCCCCATTGAAAAAGTACACAGAAAAAAACACTATGCCGTTTTTGCTTGTGTCAGATGGACTTCAGCGTAACTGCAGTCCAACATGCTGCTGAAATACAGAGATGAAACCCAACACAACTTCATTGAGCCAAATCCATGATCCTCTTTAAGTCTCTGTTGTTCTCTGTAAAACTCCTCCCAAGGTAAGGGAGGCCAGCGGCATCCTGGCTTGTGTCAGCAATAGCGCGGCCAGCAGGAGCAGGGCAGAGATCGTCCCCCGGCACTGGGCACTGGTGAGGCCGCCCCTCAAATGCTCATCTATCAACAAATCTTCTCTCAGACTGCTTTTAGCTCCTTCCACATAGGCTCCCTACGTCGTTCCTCATGATGATGTATTTGGCCTGCTCTCATCTGTCCTTTTCTTGCTAACGGAATTTGAGATTTTAGACAACTTGTGGGATGGATCCCAGTTTTTGGTTTGATTCACCTTTAAGATTTTAGAAGCACAGTGCACCCTTACAATCTACCTATTACAGACAAAGACTGAAAGCACAGGCTAGAAACTGCGCTAACAGATAAAGCAGACTCCTCTCCCTCCAGCTGAGAGAAGGCAGCTTGGCTGTTTGAGATGGCTACGCTGAAGAAATTCACAACTGTCCTAAAATAACAGCATTGGCTTTTCCAACAATTTGCTCAAGCAGTATCAACTCAGTTGTTACAAAAAGAACGTTGGAGGGGATTTCTATTGGGAAATGAATTCCTTCGGCCCTGTTCAGCCAGTAAGCCAAAGGGTGGCTTTCCATCTGAAACTTTGATTCTATTTCATTTTCACATGGACTTGTGGTTTCCTCAAAAGTGCTCATTTTTCAGAGTCCTCTTTTCAGTCAGGGGCTGGAGTTTTGTTTTCAATAATCTTACTGCAGGCACAGATGCCCTTTCCTAAAGCAAATTCAAATTAAGCCATTGAAAAATTAATTGCAGCTTGTACTCTCCACAGCTATCTGTGCATACTTACTGCATGATAAATCTGCTGCTGTGTAAGTTATGTGTTATGGCCTCGTTTAGCGGGTTACAAGCAGTAATATCTTGAAATTCTGCAGAATACTTACAGTTCCCAGCCTGGTTGGCCACCTGATGAGAGAATTACACTGGCTCTCCTTGGATGACCAGTGGGAGTGGGGAGAGGAAAAAGAAAAAGTCCCACTCAGTTGATCTGAAGATAAGTTTTTAAAAGACATTCTACAGTGATAGTTCCTTACGAGCGGTTGGTATTGATTGCCTTGGGGGCCCTCAGGGTCCATGACTGCGGCTGGCAAAGTCTGTAGCAAGACAGAACTGTGTAGGGATGAAAAATACCTGGTAGTTCAGCTCATTTCAATTATTTAAGCCAAGGCTTTTGGCTAGAACCCAGTCCAGAAAATTGAAAACCAGAACTAACCTCCACTCCCTCCTTGAGTGGCCCTTGGCACCTCTTTCTTCACCACTTCTTTGCATTTCTGCACTTCCCGGGGAGCACGTATCAAGATTTCCCTGTTCAAAAGAAACGAGAAAGACCCATCACACAGGGCAGAACTCCTGCCATTCCCCTCCACGCTGCCCACACAGCAGCATTATCGAGGCCCTGCATGGACACAAAAGATGAAGTCAACGCCCCGGGGAGGAGCGAGCAGGAACAGCCCTCTGGCACCCACGAGGAGGAACAAGAATTTCTGCTCTCAATTGGGGTTGCTCACAGTGCAAGTGCGGTGCTGACCCAGAGACAAACCTCAGCCCATCACTTCATGCCAGGTGCCGCATACACTGCACCATCTGCCATCGCCTCCTGCCCATGAACTCTTTTCCAGGCTCTTCCATCTCAGCCCCTCTCATCAGTGTTATCACTACCCACGAGCTTTCTCCCCCTGTTTTCTGCCCCCGCCCTGTTGGGGAGGGATGGGAAAGCCCTGAGGCGCAGCCGCTCCTCCCGGGTGAACCCAGAGTAGAAACCTTGCGGGGGGAGGGGGAAAGG
>NW_009259964.1:28349-28966 GCF_000687185.1 Egretta garzetta | reverse complement strand
TGGGGGGGTGTGTCGAGTGCCCTTATCTTCAGTTTAAAACTCCTGTGGTTAGTGGGACGTGTTTTAGCAAAAATTACATCGAGCTCCAGAGGAATTAAAAGGATCAGATAAAAACAAAACAAAGAATGGGGGGGTCTATAAAAGCTGCTATAGCAAAGGAGGGGCAGAGGCGAGGGTAGCCTGGGTTAATGCACAAGCCATTCAGTCCTTCCTGGTGCACCAAGAAAACGTTACAACTTGGGGTTTTTATCTAGAAAAGAAATTTTGTTATACTGATACTGAATATATGGACTGACACAGGGGCCCTCACCCTGGTGCGTATGCCAGGGCAGTCACACATGTCGCCACGTCCCACATGGGACACGAGGTACCCTTGGCAGAGTGAGAGCCCCGCAGCCCAGGGGGGCCGACAGCTCGGTTATTTTCCGCCTATTGCAATATATTGCAGTTCACATGTGCCCACTTTAGTGCATTTATGGGGGAGGGGGGTGGTTTCTGATTTAGTGGGGTTTATTACCTAGTTTTAACTAAACTAACCCTCACAAAGTGCATAAAGGGCTTAAAAAGACACCTGCAAGGAAATTGTGGATTGCAGATCATGCTAATGCAATCACAGG
>NW_009259964.1:25971-26527 GCF_000687185.1 Egretta garzetta | reverse complement strand
CCATGCTTCAACTGGATATGCCATTGCTCACAAAAGTATGGTTCACTGGTATCGCTTAGATGGAGCACAAAAGTTAATTGCAGGTAGCGTAAAGGCAAAGCGTTCACTATCCTCTGGTGCTAATGGAATAGCAAAAAAGCAGTCCTTAATATCTATAACTACTAAAGGCCACTCTCTTGGAATCATGCTAGGTGACAGCAATCCTGGTTGTAAAGGCCCCATATCCTCTAACGCTGCATTAATGGCTCGTAGGTCATGCAACATTCGCCACTGACCTGATCTTTTCCGGATACAGAATACAGGGGCATTCCAGGGGCTTGTGGATTGAACAAGATGCCCAGCTTCTAATTCTCTCTGTACAATTCCATTAATAGCCTCCAACTTTTCCAAACTGAGGGGCCACTGCTCCACCCATACCGGCTTGTCTGTCTTCCACTTCATAGAAATTACCAATCTCTCAGCAGCGGCCCCTATTAAAAAAGTGACTGGAAAACAATTCCCATTTGTGTCAAAGCATCCCTTCCCAAGATTGCAAATGGAATTTGCATCACATATG
>NW_009259964.1:21779-25472 GCF_000687185.1 Egretta garzetta | reverse complement strand
GCAGGGCTGCTACTAGAGGCTGCTGAGTGTGGGCGGTCTCTCTCTCCAGGACATGCCTTATCATAGCTGGAAGGGAGGCATCCGACAGGAGTGTGGACAGAATCTGCTTGCACTGCGGGTTGGCTTGAGCACATGCACACTCACCTACCAGCGCCTGCTTAGCCACACCTGGCATACTTGTTGACTCCACGGCTTTTTGTAACCGAGCCAAGAAGGTGGTAAAAGATTCATTATATGTGAAGCGGTACAATTAATACATCTACAGAGCTCCCGAAGCAAAAGGCTACGCTGTTTGAGACAGCCACTCTTACAGAATGTAAAGATGCTCCTCTGCAAGGCTCCACCACTTTTTACGGCACCTGGAAGCTGCTCTTTCCATACCTTGCTTTAGGAACAATATAAACGGAATTACTCTTTCCTTCCTAACGAACAGGGCGTACGCACCCCTTTGTAGTCTGCTTTGATGGCTAAACCCTCACTCGCTGAGGTATTTACGACGCGTATATCCAGAAAGCACTCCACAGCATTGCATGCTTTCTCCCTCCAAGCCTTCCCAACAAATCCAGTCCTGACTGAAAGAGTCTCCCCCCCTCCCTGGCAAGAGCTGAGAGCTGTTGGCCTTACAGTTACAGACTGAGGCAAAGAAGGCGTTTAGGACCTCAGCCTGCTCCTCATCCTTTGTCACTCTGTTTCCCCCACGCATCCAGTAAAGGACAGAGATTCTCCTTAACCCTCCTTTTGTTGTGAATGTATTTACAGGAGGAGCCAGGGGCCTTGGCTGAGGAGGAGGAGCAGGAAGACAACAGCGACCATGAGCTGTCCCAAGGGGAAGACGTCTCCACCCACAACATCTGGGTCAACCCCTCGGTCCCGGAGCTCTTCCAGGACCCCCACGCTGTTGCCCAGGAGGGGCCCGGCTGGCCCAGCAGCGTGGGCACAGAGGCGGCAGGGGAGGCAGCTGGTGATGTGCAGAGCAAAGCCCCTGCCCCGGCAGGTCCCATGGATGCCAGGACAGCAGCTTCTGCTCTGGTTGGAGCTCCTGGGGACACACAGACACGCATGCGTGTTGCTGCGGCGGCCGGCGGTGCACCCAGAAGTGCATGTGCGGGTAAGCATGCACACACGCGCTCGTACACACTCGGGCTCCCACTGCTGCAGGGGCCAGCTCTGTGTGCGCACCCCAGCCCTTGCTGCACTCCATCCCACCGCCATCCCCGTGCACCCCCACCCCATCCCACTGCCACCCCCCTGAACCCAGGTTTCGTGCAACCAGTCCACCCAAACCCCGCAGCATGGAGGCCTTAAACCTCTGGCTGGGCTCGCCTTTGTGCCCATGTCACAGTGGGCAGCGATGCGGCACCCACCCAGTGCTTGTGACCTCAGCTGGCCAGGGCTTAAGAACCTGGAAAGCAGGCCAGAGAAAGCCAGTTGGGCTGAGCTGGCCTTCGGGATAACTCAGCTCCTCCCCCGGCTACTTGCGTGCCTACTTTTTTCCCGCCATTTGTCGCTTACTGCCCACGTCTCCTCACCTTCCATCCTCTTGTAGAGGTAATTCTGATCTGACTGTCAGGACAGGTCATGGAGTAGGTAGATACGGGCTAGAGGGACAGGCTGCTCTGTGCCTTCCGAGCTCCAGGCTGAGCTATTACACCCTCATAGGCTGCCCAGAGAGGGGCTGAGGGTAGAGTTCCTGCTTGCTAATTCTCATTTCTTTCCTGTCTCCTCGGACAGGCAGGTAGGGGGGTGGCAGCGTAGCCTGAGGCATTGGGCTTAGCCTAGAATGACCAGAAGCCCACCCTGACTGGTGCGGTAGGAAGGGAGACAGAAAAGGAGTGCGGCAAAGGCAGCCGTTGAAGTAGTGGCCAAAAGCTGGTCAGTCCCGCACCCAGGGTGGGCAAGCGTGGGCTGGAGAGCCCGAGGGCTCTGCTGCTGCTAATGATGGCCACAGGTCAGCAGGAGCAGGCCCTCTTCAGAGGAGGTGACAGGCAGTGCATTCTTTCAAAGGGGCCTTAGTAACGGCTGTCAATGGCAGTCCGGTGACAGGGACAGTAGGGCCATCAGCCTGCAGCTCTGCAGCACTTACAAGTGCCCCTGAAACTCTTTTTGTGGTGGGTTGCATTTGGTTTTTTTAAATCATTTTATTGAGCTGCAATGTTTTCTTTGCCATCAGGTGACGGGATTGGCGTTGGTCTTCTCTGTCTCGAGCGCATCCTGACAGCCTTTGTTATTGAGAGGTTTCCGCTCTGTTCCTGAGAGGGAGCGATGGCCGCAATGGGGAACGACTCCTGTGAGTAACGGCTTGACCCGCAGGCTTGGACTCTGTGAATCCCCCAAGGCAGCGGACGCGGCTGGTGCTCTGTCCCTGACTGCTGATGTGCTGACGACCTAGCGTGAATTCCGGGGCGTTTCCTGACTTACCCAGGTGGTTTGGATTAGACAGAGGAAAATGTGTTTTGTTACTCCTCTGCCACTACGTACGAGAATTTGCCCGTAGAAAGTCCTGACGTCAGCAGACTGCTCTCCAAAACTCTTCTGGACTGGTACTTGTCAGTGGTGGCGTTGGGCTTCCCCCAGTGTTTCTGTGTTGGAGGTTATTAGAGCTGGTTGTCCTGGGTGCTCCTGCACGGAACACGACCTTTAAAGATGCTTTCTTGCAACAAAACCGTCTCCTCTTTTTCCCCATGTCCTTTCCCTGCAGCCATTGCCGAGGGAACGGCTGTGCCACAAAGCATCCTCTTTCCCCCGGAGAAGATCTGCCTGCGCTGGCAGCAAAGGCAGGGAGCGGGAGCGGGACTCCAAAACCTGGGCAATACCTGCTTCCTCAACTCCGTCCTGCAGTGCCTGACGTACACCCCCCCGCTGGCCAACTACCTGCTCTCTGGGGAGCACAGCCGGTCGTGTGAGTGTTTTAGGAACATCTCTGTGTCGATGTCCTGGGAACTTCCCAAGGATGCCCAGCATCGGGAATTTGATTTAGGAGAAAAGCCGCCCTTCTTTGTCAGCCCCCCGAGCTGGTGTTCTTTGAACACTCCAGCCTAGAAGCCTCCTGTCCTCTCCAGGTGCGTTCATCTTCAGAAAGGCACCGCTTTCTAGCCCTGGGTCTCGGTCCCTGTTCCTGCAAGTCCAACCCTCTTTGCTCATTGCACAGAAATCTTCTGTCAGCGCAGCCTCCCTCCGAAGAAAGTTTTCTAGGCACTCAAATGTCTCGGGCTTGTGGGGACATGGGCACCTTGGGAGCAGAGGAGTGGAGACTGTTCTTAGAACTTCAGGGTCTGCATTAGGTTTCCCACCGCTATGGGTACTTTGCCGACCTGAGAAAGCTGCTTCCCTCCCTCCTGCCCTCTCTCTTTCAGGTCGTCAGCAAGGCTTCTGCATGATGTGCATCATGGAAGCGCACGTCACCCAGGTCCTGCGTTCCTCAGGCAGCACCATCGAGCCTTGGGCTGTTGTCGGTGTCCTCCCACGTAAGTCACTTCAGGTGCTTGGACAGGTTTTCCTCCCTTCTGGCAGGGGAGAACTACTCACTTCTTCTTCCTTAGGCATAGGAGAACATTTCCAGCTTGGCATGCAGGAGGACGCCCACGAGTTCCTGCGCTACACTGTCGACGCCATGCAGACAGCTTGCCTGAGTGGAAGCAGCCAGTAAGCACAAGACAATTGCCTTTGCAATGCTCCCGAGCCCTTTGGACTCCT
>NW_009259964.1:18813-21550 GCF_000687185.1 Egretta garzetta | reverse complement strand
CCTGGATGTCCCTTTGGATATAAAGGTAAGAGGGTTTGTAACCGTCATTCAAGCTGTCCCCAGGCCCCCGTAGCTTTCCAGAATCAATGCAGGTGGCGTAAAACAGTGTCCTGCAAACAAAAGAGAGCTTGGTGGTGGGTGGGAAGTGGAACGGGCCGTGTCCTCCGGCAGAGGCTGTGGCAGTGGTCTCCCTGTAGGTGCTGGCTTTAAGCTGGACAAGCATGCATTGTCCTCTCTGCACCCCTGACGTGCTCTCACCTTTTGTCCCTTTGCCATCCCTCAACACCCGCCTGGCTCCCAGGCTGATGGGTTGTGTGGTTTCCATTCCCGATGACCCTGCACGCCATCGGTAGCTGAACGGAGTGGTGCCACAGAGCGGTGGCTCTCGATCGCCCCAGGAGTCCCTGGGAAAGGAGGGAAATGTTCAGCATAATTCCCCCTTCCTGCCTCCTCCTGGGCACTGCTTGCAGGTTCCCCAGGGGGTCTCCTCAGCCTCATCTAGATGGGTTTTTGCATAAACTCCTCATAAATGTTTGGGCGAGGGCCTTTCCCCACCCTGAGTGCCCTCCTTTCTCCCTCCTCCAGGAAGCCCCATCTGTCACTGCAGCGCTGAAGGCCTTTGTGGAACCCGAGCTGCTGGATGCCTTTAAATGCAGCAAGTAAGAGAAGATGACTGATGACATCTCCACACTAGATCCTTCACGAAGGGGCTGCACGGCATCGAGCAGAAGTTATCCTTTCACATAGCTCAGATGCACAACAATGAGACGCAGCTGGTTCTTAATACGGCCTCACGGGGCTTGGATAGCCCTAAAATAGCAGAAGGATGTGTGAGACATGAAAGCTTGTCTTGCCTTCTGGGGGGAAAGGGTGCATTTCAGCCCTCAGCTCTGTGCTTGCTTTCAAGGTATAACGAGATGGCTGCTGCCTCCAAGGGGTTTACGGTCCATGGCGCACCCGTGGTTCTCACGGTGTTCCTGAAAAGGTGTGACGATTTCACGGGCAGGAAGATCACCCAGGTGTGTGCACAGTGGAATGCAACTTTCTCTTCCCAGAGCGGCAGGAGAGTCCCCAAAGCAGTACGCTCTTTCACCAGCTCTTCACGTTGGGTTTCCCGTGTTGCCCTCCCGGGAGATAAGTTCCCGTGGGAAGACAAGCGTGTGCTCTGCTCCGACAGAGCTGCTTTGGACAAGAAGTGTTTCCTGCCACTCAAACCATGACACGTGGCTTTAGGGAAACCCAAGTGTTCACGACCCAAAAGGATGTATTTACACACCCCTAGCCTTTCCTCTCGGAAGGCAGTTTCCTGCAGCATTTCAGGATCATTTCTGAGCCCTCCGAGTCTCTCCGTAGTTGGTGAAATACCCTGAGAACTTGGATCTTCGGCCATACACATCTCAGGCAGCCGGAGAACCGCTCCTCTACGCCTTATACGCTGTGCTGGTGCATAGAGGTGACAGCTGTCGTGAAGGACACTACTTCTGCTACACCAAGGTAAAGAGCAACTTCCTTCCTAGCAGGGGAGAAAGGAGACGAGAACCTTCCATGGCAGTGTCGCTGGCAGCCAAGGTTTTGGGGGAGAAGGGCTCCTTAGGGGCTGGATTGGATTTGCTTTGGTGTCCTCTTGCTTCTGTTGTCTTCTGCCTGTGTTATCGCTGAGAAAGCATGCGGTTCATCTCCAGATATTGCTGCCTTTCTTTGCAGGCCAGCAATGGACGCTGGTATAAAATGGACGACGAGTCTGTGCATGGTTGTCGTATTGGCACAGTTCTCCGGCAGCAAGCCTATCTCCTCTTTTATGTCAGGTAATGACAAGTAGCAAAATGTCTTCCAAATACATTTCCTTTTCCTGACTGTGCTTTTTTTTCTCATCCTCCTGAGTGTTTCTCTTTCTGTCATTGGAGACAATTCCCACCTGCCTCATTCAGTGCCATTGGACCTGAACTACCCCACGTGGGTCCTTATCTTCCCTTGGGGGGCTTTAGGCCGCTGCCCTGGTGTAAACCGCTACGGGTGTGCTCTCTGAAGCTGGCTAACGCAGAGAAGAGCACTTCAGGGGGTCTGCAGGAACGGTGGGGAGGGGCTCTTTATCAGGGGAGTGTAGGGGTAGGACGAGGGGTAATGGTTTTAAACTGAGAGAGGTGAGATTTAGGTTAGAGAGTAGGAAGACATGATTTACGGTGAGGGTGGTGAGACAGCGGAAGAGATTGCCCAGAGACGATGTGGATGCCCCCTCCCTGGAAGTGTTCAAGGCCAGATTGGAGGGGCCTTTGAGCAACCTGATCTAGGAGAAGGTATCCCTGCCCATGGCGGGGGAGTTGGACGTCGATGGTCTTTAAGGTCCCTTCCAACCCAACCCAACCCAACCCAGTCTCTGATTCTATCGTTCTCTGAAATGGAGGCCACAAGGGGCAAAAGATGAGGACTATCTCTGACAGGGGCAGACGTGGTGGGAAGACCCCACCCAAATCTCCCATTTGTAGTCTTGGTGACGTTTTCTCTCTGTCGTAGAAAGTGCTCCAAGGAAATGACGGAGCCTCAGAGGAGGCTGCCAGAACAGCCTTAAATGAAGAGCACTCTTTTTTCCCTCAGGTGCTCTGATTCGAAAACTGGAGAACAACGGGCTGCTTCCTCACCAGCACCGTCAGACACCCGTTCCTCCCCCAGGCAGCAGGGGGCCGAGAGCAAGGAGGCGCGGTCGGTGGGGCCCAAGGCTCTGCCTCCACCGACTCAAGTA
>NW_009259964.1:17293-17873 GCF_000687185.1 Egretta garzetta | reverse complement strand
GCGGAGGGAAGAGGCAGCTCCGGGGCCCTCCAGTGTCAGCTCCAAGCGGGCTCCTGCAAGCCAGGGCGGCTCCGCAGGAAACTCTGCTGAGGCAGAGGGAGCGGAGCAGATCCCCGCAGCGGGGCTATGATGTCAGCAGCTATGGCTTGTACACCACAGGCCATGGCCCCTCAGCAGGGAGGACGAAGAGGAGGGTTGCGGCGCCCCAGAGATGCATGTCGGACAAAGACTCGGGGCACGTCAGTGTCAGCGCGTCAGCCAATAAAGAGTTAAACATGGGAGAGCTCGTTCATGGCCCCCACGGGGGTTGGGGGGCAGAAGGGTCCCTTGAAGGGTGGCTCTGCCCCCGTCTCCCCCCTTCTGGCTGTGGCTCGGCCCCCTCAGGCTTCGGCCATTTCCTCACAGCCCAAGGGGGGAAGGGGGTCCCGGCACCACCACAGCCGAGGGTCACGCTGGGGACAGGAGGGGACAAGGGGGGGGACACGAGCAGGCGGCTGCCCCCCTTCCTCCTCCTCCCCCCCTCCCAGCACGGACTGGTTCCCCTGCCCCCGCTGCTGCCCCCCAGAGGGAGCCCCCTTGC
>NW_009259964.1:15990-17270 GCF_000687185.1 Egretta garzetta | reverse complement strand
GGCGCGGGGAGCGCCCCCCCCAGCCCCACGGAACGGGGGGCCCACGCACACACCCGGATCCCCTAAAATGGTGGGAGGGAGGGCCAACCCCCCCACACCTTACAGCTATAAAATATCTGGAAGGCAGGGACCCCCCTCACCTTGAAGCCCACACAGTCAAGGAAAGGACGGACCCCTTCACCTCATATACACAAAATACCTGGAAGGGAGGAAATCTCTCACCTCATACCCATAAAATACCTGGGAGATGCCATGTCCATAAACAGGCTTCCCCCTCCCACTGGGGGGGGAGCTGCAGTGGCACCCCCATTTTTCTCCACAAAGGTGCCGTCCCAGAGCCCCCCTAGAGCAGGGAGGAGGAGGAGAGAGGAAGAGAGCAGCAGGGAGGCATGGGACAGGGCGGTGGGGTGGCTGGACAAGGATGGAAGGCGGACAGAGGGACGGGAGAGGGACAGAGGGACGGGGAGAGCAGGGGGGAGCTGGGCAGGGGGAGGGGGAAGGACAAACCCTGGTGAGGAGCCGGCAGAGGGAGAGAGCGGGAAAGAGCTGGAGGGGAGGGGGGCAGTGGGGGGCAGGAAGAACAGCAGGGATAAGCATCAGGAGAAGGGGGGCAGAAAGGAAGAATAAGGCTGGGAAGCAGGACACGGCGATAGAAAAAAGAGGAGGAGAAAGAGCAAGAAGGAGAGAGGTAGGGAAGGAAAAAAAAAAATAATTGCAACATGAATTAGGAAATAGCAAAGAAAGCGAAAGAAAAAGTGATGACCTAAAGACGAGAGGGAGGAGTTGAAAACAGGGGAAGGCAGCAGGACAGAGAGCGATGGGGAGGGACCAAAAAGAGCAACTGCCCCATTTCGTGAGCACTCCCCAGAACTGCATTCCCGAGAGCTTCAAGGATGTGCTGCCTGCAAAAGCCCTTCCAGGTCCCGCGCCCCAACACTGGTGCCGAGCGTCGCCTTGCAGAGTGGCCAGGACTGGGGAAAAAAACCCAGCTGGCTGGAAAAAAAAAATAAATCACCCAGCTGTTTTTTTCCATTGCAGACCTGGAATCAGATCCTAATTTCCCAGACCCTGGGGAAAAAATCTCAAAGGACCTCTTACAAATCTCTCTGCTGCCATGGAAGCCACGGACCATCGCACAGTAGCTGCCCCTTTAGCCTTGCCACAGGAAAATTCCTCTGTAGCTTTGATTGTAGGACAGAACCGCCGAGCACTTGACATGCTGCCCCTGCAACAGGGAGGTGTCTGTGCGGGGATTCACACCCCCCGTGGCACTCATGCTA
>NW_009259964.1:14324-14771 GCF_000687185.1 Egretta garzetta | reverse complement strand
CACCGCTCTTGTGGGGAAAGGCCCCGCCATAGCGAGTGTTGGTCGGAGGCCGCCAAAGCGACGGTTTCCCAATTGCCTGCACCAGCGATGGTTTCCACCGGGCCGCCGTAGAGACCATTGGTCTGGTGCCGCCATAGCTACGGTTGGTTACCTGCCTGCCATAGCGACAGTTGGCCGGGGGCCACCATAGAATTGGTTGGCCAGAGGCCTCCATAGCGACGGTGGCCTGGGTGCTGCCATAGCGACGGTTGGCCACTAGCCCTACAGTAGCTATGGTTGGCCAGGGGCCATCATAGCAACAGTTGGCCACCCGCCTGCCATAGCAACGATTAACTGTGGGCCGCCATAGCGATGGTTGGCCAATAGCCTGCCATAGTGACGGTTTGTTGGGAGTCACCGTAGCGACAATTGGCTGTGTCCGCCATAGCGACGGGTGGCAGAGGGCCC
>NW_009259964.1:13431-13906 GCF_000687185.1 Egretta garzetta | reverse complement strand
CTTTTCCCCCCCCCCCTGCCACAGCAACAGTTGGTTGAGAACCACCATAGAGACTTTTTGCCAGCAGCTGCAATCACAACGGTTGGCCAGGTGCTGCCATAGCGACAGTTGGCCACCTGCTTGCCATAGCGATGGTAGGATAAAGGCCACCACAGAGAGGGTTGGCCACTCTCCAGACATCATGACGGTTGGACAGGGTCTGCCATGGCACGGTTGGGCAAGCGGGTAGCCCGACATTGCTAGAGCGGGTGAGCGGGCGTTTGGATCAGCTAGGGCGAGTGGGGGGGCAACCCCCCAATCTCAACCCAATCTCTAAGGTAGGCGGGCAGAGAGTGGTCCACCGTTGCTAGGGCAGGTGGGCGGGCAGGGGAGCGGCCCACCCTTGCTGTGGCAAGCAGGCGGGCGGGCATGTTGGCGTCCCACCGTCACTAGGGAAGACAGGGAAGGGGGCGGCCCACCATGGCTGGGGTGGGCG
>NW_009259964.1:8564-12817 GCF_000687185.1 Egretta garzetta | reverse complement strand
GGCTCTCCGAGGGCCGCCATAGCAACGGTTGGCCACCCGCCTGCCATCGTGACGGTTGGCCGAGGGCCGCCATAGCGACGTCGGGCCACTTGCCTGCCATAGCGACGGCTGGCCAGGGGGCGCCACATTTCCTTTTTTGGAAGCATATCATTCTATTTTTTTTCTTTTCCTTTTCTGGAATTGCCCTCTTCCTATTTATTTTTTTCTCCTTTTTCCAAAGCAGCCTCTCCCTATTTTTTTTATTTTTTCCTTCGTCCATTTATTTTATTCTTTTTTTAGAAGCAACCTTTTCCTATTTTGGTTTTTTTATCCTTTCTTCGTTTTGTGCGTTTTTCTTTTTCCCATTTTGGAAGAAACCTCTTCCTTTTTTTTTTTCTTTTTTTTTTTTTTTGGTTTCGTCCATTCTTATTTTTTTTCTTATTTGGAAGTGTCCTCATCTTATTTTTTTTTTCCCTTTTTTGGAAGTGACGTCTTGGTTTTTGTTTATTTTTTTCCTATTTCGGTTTTGTCCATTTCTATTTTTTTCTTTTTTTGGAAGCAGACTCTTCCTATCTTTTTTGTTTTTTCTTTTTTGGAAGCGGCCTCTTACTTTTTTTATAATTTTTCCTTTTTTTTTTTTTAATCAATTTTTTGGAAGTGGCTTCTTTCATTTTTTTTTTTCCTTTTTTGGAAGCGACCTCTTGCTAATTTTTTTTTTTCCGTGTTTCATTTCGTCCATTTTTTTTTCATTTTTAGAAGTGGCCTCTTCCTAATTTCTGCATTTTTTTTTCTTTAGTCCATTTTTATTTTGGTTTTTTCTTTTTTCAAAACTGTCTCTTTGTATTTTATTTTTCCCTTTTTTGGAAGTGGCCTTTTCTGGGGTTTTTTTTTCCTTCTTGTGGTTTTGTCCATTTTTATTTTTTTCCTTTTTGCAAGCATCATCTTCCTATTTTTCTTCTTTCCCTTTTCTGGAATGGGATCTTCCTAATCTTTTTTTTTACTTTTTTTCAAGCGGCATATTCCCATTTTTTTTATTTTCCTTTCTTGGAATCTGCCTCTTTTTTTTTCTCTTTGGTTATGTCTTTTTTTTTTTCTTTCTTTTTTGGAAGCGGCCTCTTCTTTTACTTTTTCCTTTTTTCGAAGCCACCTCTTCCTAATATTTTTTTTTTGCTTTTGGCTTACTCCATGGGTTTCTTTTTCCTTTTTTGGAAGTACCTCTTTTTTTTTTTAATTTTTTTTTGTCAATTCTGTTTTTAATTTTTTGGAAGCTACCTAATAACAAAAAATGAAGAGACCACTTTCAAAAAAGGGGAAAAAAAGGAGAGGCTGCTTCCAAAAAAGGAAAAATAAAAAGAAATGAAGAAGCCCCTTCCAAAAAAGGAAAAAAAAAAAAATTGGAAGATGACGCTTGCATAAAAGAAAAAAATTAAAAATGGACAAAACCAAAATAAGAAAACATAAAAAAAAAAAGGCCAATTCCAAAAAAGGAAAAAAAAATCGCAAGAGGCTGCTTCAAAAAAGGAAAAAAATAGAAATGGATAAAACCAATGTAAGAAAAAAATAAAAAAAATAAGAAGGGGCCGCTTACAAAAAAAAGGAAATATGGCATGCCCTGGCCAACCATTGCTTGGCAGCCCCTGGCCAACCGTCGCTATGGCAGGCCCCCGGCCAACCGTCACTATGGCGGCCCCTGGCCAACTGTTGCTGTGGCGGCCCTCTGTGGAATGTCGCTATAGCCAGAGGATGGCAAACCTTGGCTATGGCAGTCCCCGGCCAACCGTCACTATGGCGGCCCCTGGCCAACTGTTGCTGTGGCGGCCCTCTGTGGAATGTCGCTATAGCCAGAGGATGGCAAACCTTGGCTATGGCAGTCCCCGGCCAACCGTCACTATGGCGGCCCCTGGCCAACTGTTGCTGTGGCGGCCCTCTGTGGAATGTCGCTATAGCCAGAGGATGGCAAACCTTGGCTATGGCAGTCCCCGGCCAACCGTCACTATGGCGGCCCCTGGCCAACTGTTGCTGTGGCGGCCCTCTGTGGAATGTCGCTATAGCCAGAGGATGGCAAACCTTGGCTATGGCAGTCCCCGGCCAACCGTCACTATGGCGGCCCCTGGCCAACTGTTGCTGTGGCGGCCCTCTGTGGAATGTCGCTATAGCCAGAGGATGGCAAACCTTGGCTATGGCAGTCCCCGGCCAACCGTCACTATGGCGGCCCCTGGCCAACTGTTGCTGTGGCGGCCCTCTGTGGAATGTCGCTATAGCCAGAGGATGGCAAACCTTGGCTATGGCAGTCCCCGGCCAACCGTCACTATGGCGGCCCCTGGCCAACTGTTGCTGTGGCGGCCCTCTGTGGAATGTCGCTATAGCCAGAGGATGGCAAACCTTGGCTATGGCAGTCCCCGGCCAACCGTCACTATGGCGGCCCCTGGCCAACTGTTGCTGTGGCGGCCCTCTGTGGAATGTCGCTATAGCCAGAGGATGGCAAACCTTGGCTATGGCAGTCCCCGGCCAACCGTCACTATGGCGGCCCCTGGCCAACTGTTGCTGTGGCGGCCCTCTGTGGAATGTCGCTATAGCCAGAGGATGGCAAACCTTGGCTATGGCAGTCCCCGGCCAACCGTCACTATGGCGGCCCCTGGCCAACTGTTGCTGTGGCGGCCCTCTGTGGAATGTCGCTATAGCCAGAGGATGGCAAACCTTGGCTATGGCAGTCCCCGGCCAACCGTCACTATGGCGGCCCCTGGCCAACTGTTGCTGTGGCGGCCCTCTGTGGAATGTCGCTATAGCCAGAGGATGGCAAACCTTGGCTATGGCAGTCCCCGGCCAACCGTCACTATGGCGGCCCCTGGCCAACTGTTGCTGTGGCGGCCCTCTGTGGAATGTCGCTATAGCCAGAGGATGGCAAACCTTGGCTATGGCAGTCCCCGGCCAACCGTCACTATGGCGGCCCCTGGCCAACTGTTGCTGTGGCGGCCCTCTGTGGAATGTCGCTATAGCCAGAGGATGGCAAACCTTGGCTATGGCAGTCCCCGGCCAACCGTCACTATGGCGGCCCCTGGCCAACTGTTGCTGTGGCGGCCCTCTGTGGAATGTCGCTATAGCCAGAGGATGGCAAACCTTGGCTATGGCAGTCCCCGGCCAACCGTCACTATGGCGGCCCCTGGCCAACTGTTGCTGTGGCGGCCCTCTGTGGAATGTCGCTATAGCCAGAGGATGGCAAACCTTGGCTATGGCAGTCCCCGGCCAACCGTCACTATGGCGGCCCCTGGCCAACTGTTGCTGTGGCGGCCCTCTGTGGAATGTCGCTATAGCCAGAGGATGGCAAACCTTGGCTATGGCAGTCCCCGGCCAACCGTCACTATGGCGGCCCCTGGCCAACTGTTGCTGTGGCGGCCCTCTGTGGAATGTCGCTATAGCCAGAGGATGGCAAACCTTGGCTATGGCAGTCCCCGGCCAACCGTCACTATGGCGGCCCCTGGCCAACTGTTGCTGTGGCGGCCCTCTGTGGAATGTCGCTATAGCCAGAGGATGGCAAACCTTGGCTATGGCAGTCCCCGGCCAACCGTCACTATGGCGGCCCCTGGCCAACTGTTGCTGTGGCGGCCCTCTGTGGAATGTCGCTATAGCCAGAGGATGGCAAACCTTGGCTATGGCAGTCCCCGGCCAACCGTCACTATGGCGGCCCCTGGCCAACTGTTGCTGTGGCGGCCCTCTGTGGAATGTCGCTATAGCCAGAGGATGGCAAACCTTGGCTATGGCAGTCCCCGGCCAACCGTCACTATGGCGGCCCCTGGCCAACTGTTGCTGTGGCGGCCCTCTGTGGAATGTCGCTATAGCCAGAGGATGGCAAACCTTGGCTATGGCAGTCCCCGGCCAACCGTCACTATGGTGGCCCCTGGCCAACAATAGCTACTGTAGGGCTAGTGGCCACCCGTCGCTATGGCAGCCCCCGGCCAATCCTCGCTATGGCAGCTTCTGGCCAACTGTCACTATGGCCACCCCCGGCCAACTGTCGCTATGGCGACCCCCAGTTAACCATCGATATGGCAGTCAGGTGGCAAACCGTCACTATGGTGGCCCCTGGCCAACTGTTGCTGTGGCGGCCCTCTGTGGAATGTCGCTATAGCCAGAGGATGGCAAACCTTGGCTATGGCAGTCCCCGGCCAACCGTCACTATGGCATCCCCCGGCCAACTGTCCCTATAGCCACCCCTGGAAAGCTGTTCCTTTGGCAGGCGGGGGGGCCAGAAAAACCATGGGGGGCCCCCCACAGGC
>NW_009259964.1:5906-7569 GCF_000687185.1 Egretta garzetta | reverse complement strand
AGCAGACTGACAGCCCTCCCGGCCTATGGCGGTGAAGGGCGATGGGAGAAGAGGGCGGGCTGTGGCGGCAGCCAGGCCGAGCTGTGCCCTGGGCGAGGGGGGCCCTGCCTGGAGGCTGAGCTGTGCCCGGCCCAGGCCCAGGGCCCCTTTTCCCCCCCAGCGGGCCCCGTGGGGAGCTCAGCCCCATCGGTGCTGACGGGGCGGGAGCAGTGCAGCGCCCTGGGGGTGCCCAGCTCTGCCTGGGGCCGCAACAGCCGGTCAGGAAAGTGCCTGAGGCTGAGCCTGGGGTGTTGGAGAGCAGGCCTTGTGCCTGTGCCGCGCTGGGGGCTGGGGGGAGCCTGCCCCACAGCACGCACACCCTGCAGGAAGGCATGGTAAGTGTTTGTACATTCTAAGCCACTGTTACCCTTAGTCGCTGCCCTTCCTGCTGGTGCTCCACTGAACGTGACAGCGTCCTCTTTTTACCTGGGCGTGTTCTGTGAGGAGGGGGCCCCTGTCAGCAGGGGCTTTCTCTACCTGAGGGTGGCTCTTTTGGTATTACAGTGAGATTAGAATGAACTCCTTGGCAAAGCTGAAGGGTTCTTGAGTCTCTTACCTGTTTGTGTGTACCAAGAGTTTCAAAATTGCAAGCACAACATAACTACCCTAAAAGGTAAAGTGTGGGGGTTTTTTTCCCCTCGGTTTTAGCCTTTGTTCAAGGCATCAATTCCCTCCTTGTCTTGAGACTTTGGATCTACAAATCCGCACCCTCAATACTTAACGTTTAATTGACTACAACAACTACAGCATAGAATCATTATACAGGCTAGGATACGAACACAAATTACAGTTATTATAAGAACCAGCAGATTTTTCAGCAAGTCCAATTTGGTAGCCGTGAGGTCAGTTTGTGCCATAACTCCTCAGATCCCCAGGACGTATCTGTTGTGGTTTAGCCCGGCAACCCAGCACCACGCAGGCGCTCGCTCACTCCCCGCCTCCCTCAGTGGGATGGGGGAGAGAATTGGGGAGGGGGGGGGGAAAGTAAGACCTGTGTGTTGAGATAGAGACAGTTTAATAAGAGAAAAGACTAACAATAGTAATAATAGTAATGGTAAGAGAATATACAAAATCTATAAAATAAGTGATGCACAATGCAGTTGCTCACCACCCGCTGAGCCCGTCCCAAGCAGCAATCACTCCCCGAGCCATGATCACTCCCCGATCTGCCATCCCTCTCCCCGCGACCGCCCAGCTAACCCCCCCGAGCGTGACGTTCTATGGCCTGGAATAGCTCTTTGGTCAGCTTGGGTTAGCTGTCCTAGCTGTGCGCCCTCCCCGCTTGTTATGCCCCTGGCCGAGCAGGAGAAGCTCAAAAAGTCCTCAAGTAGTCTGAGCGCTGCTTGGCAACAACTAAAACCATCAGTGTGTTATCAACATTCTGGTAGTACTAAATCCAAAACACAGCACGATGCTAGCTACTCTGAAGAAAATTGACTCTATCCCAGCGGAAAGCAGGACAGTGGGGGGTGTCCCGTGACTCCCCCCAGGGCACCCGAAGTCAAATTTGGGGTGGGATGTAATGTGAACCCACACCCTGTGGTCACCCCATGTCAAAGTCAGGGATGGAGGTGTGCCATGTGCCCCCCCCCACCCCCGCCCGGGCCCCCCGCGTTCAACCTGG
>NW_009259964.1:5010-5880 GCF_000687185.1 Egretta garzetta | reverse complement strand
AGTGCCCCCCCTAGGGGAAGCCGAGGTCAAAGTGGGGGGGAGGGTGGGGGGGAAGAATCCCAGGACCCCCTCTGAGGGTCACAAGAGGTCAAAGTGGGGGCGGGTGTAACGTGAACCGCCCCTGGGGTCACTTAAGGTCAAAATCGAGGGCAGGCAGGGTCATGTGACAAACCCCTCAGGTCACCTGAAATCAAAATAGGGGTTGGTGTCACGTGACCGCCAGCCGGGGTCATTCAAGGTCAAAGTCGTTGCAGGGGTGTGTGTAACGTTAACCCCCCTCGGGGTCACCCCATGTCAAAGTCAGGATCGGGTGGTGTCATGTGACCCCCCCTTGGGGTCACACGGCTTCAAAATCGGAGGGGGGGCACCAACTGACCGACGCCTCCTTTCTCCCCTGCTAGGAAGGAAGTTGCTCTTTACCTTGGCGTAGCAGAAATAGTGTCCTTCACGACAGCTGCCCCCTCTCTGCACCAGCACAGCCTGTGAGGCGTAGAGGAGCGGTTCTCCGGCTGCCTGAGACGTGTATGGCCGAAGATCCAAGTGCTCGGGGTCCTTCACCAACTACGGAGAGGCTCGGAGGGCTCAGAAATGGTCTTGAAATGCTGTCTTCCCACGGGAACTTATCTCCCGGGAGGGAATCACGGGAAACCCAACGTGAAGAGCTGGTGAAAGAGCGTACTGCTTTGGGGAATCTCCTGCTGCTCCGGGACGAGAAAGTTGCATTCCACTGTGCACACACCTGGGTGATCTTCCTGCCCGTGAAACCGTCACACCTTTTCAGGCACACCGTGAGAACCACGGCCCCAGCCCAGCAGGAGGACCAGCCCCATGGTGCCACCAGCAGGTGCCAGCGGCAGGGAGGCAGTGGTG
>NW_009259964.1:2782-4879 GCF_000687185.1 Egretta garzetta | reverse complement strand
GGGCCATGCTGAGCTGGCCAAGTGGCGTGGTCAGCCACCCTGTCCCGCGGGGGGATCCTGGCTCTGTGCCCCCCGCCCCGCTTTTAGAAGGGGTGCCGGGCTGAGGCCCTCATGATGGGGGCGCCTTACAGGGCCATCTCCCCCACTGCCATCACAATGGCCCCACGGTCCTAACATGCGAGAGGAAGCCCCTGAGGAGGCGGCGCAATTCCTTGGAGGGGGCTGGCAAAGCCGTGCCATCCAGTTTGAGATCTGGCTTGCCTGGCTCCTCCCTGACTTTGGATGTTTGTAGCCATTGCCTCACGGCTTCCGAGCTCTCCCCTCGGGGTGATGTTGGCTTGGAGGGTGGTACCCCAGGCTGGCCTGGGAGAAGAGTGTGGGGAAGGCTGCAAAGCCTGGTGGCCCGTTGACACCCTGGTGATGCAAGGGCTTGCAGCCTGGTGACGTGGCAGGCCACTGTGACCTCACAGACCCGTCCTGTGAGGTCAGCCTCTGTGATGCTCACCTGCGTGGGTAGAAAACTTCTTTGTCTTCCAGTTGGGACCACATTGCAGAGAGGCGTCCTGCTGGAAGAGGCAGGTGGTCTCTCCGCTGGGGACCGTGTCTCCTTTATCTCTGTGTGGAAAGCAAAGGAGCTGCAGTTGCGATATTGCAATAGCACGTGCCGCTTGGGCTTTCCGTGAAACTCCACCTTACGCCAAGGGAAGGCCAAGTAAGTCTTTCTCTGTCTGTGTCTGTGCAGTCATTTCTCTTCTTCTCATCTTCCTGGCAGGGCCTCCAGTCCCTTAGCTTGCTGTCAACTCCGGTTCTTGTGCCTCCTCTAAGCAGAGCACGTGCTAGTGGTGATTTTTAGCATGGAAGATGTTAAGAGCACACGTGGTCCCATTCCGTTGTCCCTGTGCCAGGCTTGCCCAGGTCTCTCTCACCCAGAGAGGATTTATTTCCGTGTCTGCTGCATCGCTAACCCTGTAGGGTTTGCAGGGAGGCATGCTGGCCTTGCTGTGGCAGCTCCCTTTCCGATTTAGCTGCCTGCTTGTTTGCTCTGTGCCCCCTGAGGACGGTCTTTCATTCCAGGCTTGATTTCCACTGCTTGTGGGATCTGGAAGCGTAACCTCTCATTATAAGCCAGGTGAGGCTTGCAAATGGCGGCGCGTGACTGGGACGGGAGTCTCAGCGGTGTCGCCGTGGGGAAGGGTTCTCACCCCTTTGAGAGCAAAAGAGACAGCTTTCAGCTCTCGAGAGTCAGAGGAGTGGCAGCTGTCAGTGTAGTAAATCTGGATGCAGAAGCAGCTTTGGATCTGGGTTCCAAAGCAGTAGTGTCTCTGTCCCGGCTGCTTTTGCTAGAGAAATGCTGCTGTTGTAAGGGTGCTGTAGCGTAAGGCCTGCAGCCCCAGGGAGCGACTGGGTTTGGGAGAAGTGTGTGTTGTCAGGCTGGGGAAGTGTGGGGAAGGCGGCGCTGCCTTTCAAGCGGAGAGCTGGGGAGGCCTGCGGTGTTATCAAGTCTGTGCCTTGGGATGCTCGTGGTACAGCTCTGCCGCGAGCCCGGCCTGACGCTGGAGAAACTTGCAGTGCTGGATGCTGTCCTTGCACGTCGTGCTGACCTGCAGAGGTGAGACAGGAGGAAGGAGGTGAAACTGTTTGAAGTGTAGAGGTTGAGGCAAGGTGCAATGGATGAGTAGAATGGTGAGGAATGTCCAGATAGCCCTAGCCTCGGGTAAGGACCCTGTCCTGTGGTCTGCCGGTGGAGCAGCGGCACGGATTTCAAGAGCGGCTGGAAAACAAGCCTGTTCATCCTGTTCTGATGTGCTCGAGGAAATGCCTCAAGGCATTTATGAAAGTGTAACCTTCCTGTAGGGTTCCCTGTGAGCATTTTAACATGGTGCCTGTTTTTTTCCTTCTAGACATAACTGCTTTGGCTTTGTGAAATGGCTTCGCGCTTCCGCAGTTGGATCCCATATGTGGTACCTGGAGCGCTGGCACTTCTGGGCTGCTGGTGGCTCTATTCCCATCGAAAACAGCACGCAAGCTGTCACGACCAACAAGAAGAGCAGCAGGAAGAAGTGCCAGAGACTGGGAGAAGAGAAGCACATGTTCCTG
>NW_009259964.1:0-2756 GCF_000687185.1 Egretta garzetta | reverse complement strand
GAAGAGCAATGCGTGGAGAATGAAACCGCCACGTGGCTGCTGTCAGCAGAGCTGATGACGCCCTCTCTTCTGCGTCGAGCCCATGGGAGGCCAGATCTCTCACAGGACCTTCCAGAGCTGGCAGCAACCACAATTCATCCCAGCACCCTGGAGGAGGGCAGTGAGAAACGAGAAAGGATGGGACGTCAGGATGAAAGCCGCGTCCCTGCTTGTGCTTCTCTCCCTCTGATCTCGGAGAGCACAGAGGGTCACAGCGGTGCTGCAGTGAGCCTTGCACAGGACTCAAGGTCTAGTGCAAAGCAAGAAGAGTGGCCGTCAGCATCAGTGCAAAAGGAAGCCGATACCCCACCAGCCCTTCTCAGTAATGAAACCCCTCCCATTGTGGAGCACTCTGGAGACAGCAAAGTGCCATACAGGAATGGGACACTGAAAGAGGCTGGTCCAGACTCACGCCAGGAGTGTGGCAGTGCAGCAGGGATGGGTGGAGATCACCTGGGAGGTAAGGGGTTTGAAAACCCTCCTACAGAAACGCGGTGAAGCAGCATGTTATGTGCAGTTCTGCTTCAGAACAGGTTCAGATAAGTCCTCTTCATGTTTAACTTCCCCAGGAGATGGATACTTAGCCCCCATGTGCATTTGCTCTCAGAGTTCCCGTCTGTGTAGGATCCAGCGTTAGCTGGGTGACCTTCAGGTTATGCTGCAAAAGGGTGAACAGGTCCCCTCTCAGCACAAAGCTTCTCATCTAAAGCTAGGCCTGTGCTTGAGCAGCCCAGGGAAACAGGGCATGCCTGGAGGTAGGCCAGGCTGTTGAACACCCTGCTGGTTTGAGAGCTGTTAATACCAATGGTTTCTGCTTCAGTTCGGGCAGCCTCTAGTAAGCACTGGGTTCTTCTCTGTGTTTACGGGCTGCTGCTGAAAGGGCGCTGTAAGGCAGGTTTTGGAAGAGCTGCTGGATGAAGCAGGGAAGTGCTCTGATGAACTGTGATAAGATCAGGTGGTTGCAGACCAATCCGCCTGAAGCCTCTTTGCTTGGACGGGTAAATGCCTGCCAAGAAATGCCAACAGGGAGCAACGTTCAAGGAGTTCCTCCATCTGTCTTGGTGCTGCTTTTGCCTTCTAGGTCCTGGGTGGTGTGTGCCTGGCAGAATACAAAGCTGCCTGAGCAAAGGTTCACCCGTGTGACCTCGGGGATGGATGTTAAAACGCTTTAGAGGAGGACCCTGTGGTGCCAACAGCCCTTTGTGACAGGATGGCTTTTGTAATTGCTACAAAGCAGTTGACACGCTGCTTGTTGCGAGACACGGGGACTGAGTTTGCCAGCACTGAAGGATTAAACCCAAACCCCAGATGCGCTAGTGAGAGTGACCATAGGAAGACCATGGGTTTGCCTTGTTGTGAATGCTGGTGCGACAAGACGGTCCACGAGCGTTGTGGAGCCCGGTGAAGAGAAGGGCTTGAAAGCTCTGCCCGGAGAGGGACCGCTGAAGGGAAGGGAGAGGGGAGACAGCAGGTCAAGGTGATAACGTGTCTGTGTTGGATAAGAGGTCCTACAGCTGACCTTCACACCCAGGCTGTGAGAATTTAAGCCTCGCCCGTGTCTGGGCAGGCTATGGCAAAGCGCTGCACTGTTTGCCTTTGACTTTGGAGGCATCTGTGCTGTGTTCCTAGTTAAGAGGTGGGAACTGTGAAGCAGCTGCTGGGTTTATCTTTCTCTTTGGCCTTGCACTGGATGGTCAGAAGACATGCAAGCAAGTGAGGATCTGCATGCTGCTGCTTGTACATTGGGAGGAAGGATGAGCCTTGTGTTGCACCGACTGTAGCTGGGATGTGATCAGGAGGAAGCTGTTTGGGCTTGTCCCCTTCCCAAGGAGAATTGTTCCTGGTATCGTCCGATGGTTTGGGACCAAAACAGAGCTCCGCTCTGGCACCTTGTTTCTTCAGGCATATGACACATTTGGGCAAGAGGCAATCCCCTAGCACAGCTAGTAGACACGCGGGTCACTGTTGGGGCAGGAGCATGACGTCAGTGCAAAGAGCAGAGGAATAGGTTGCACGTTCCTCCCTGCATGCCAAAACTCCCTGGGAAGAGCCCTGTTTAAGCCACAGGGGAAATGCCAACTGCCGTGCTGCAGCAGCAGCTCAGCGTTCACGTGAGCAGAGCTCTCACTCAGCTGGTACCTTTGACTTTTAGTGTCTTGCCTCTGCTGCTGGGTAAGGTGCCAGCATGTTTGAAGGACTCCTGCTGACCTCGGGCTGCCTCCACTTGCATTCCCAGAGGCGTGCAGGTTTTTCTGCAGGAATAAAAGGGACCGTTCAGGAGGCAGTGTGTGACAGGACTTTACCCCTTCTGCCCCTGGTGGAGAACCTGATACAGGAACATCCCAACGGAACGTAGAGGAAGAGCTCGATGTCACCTCTCTATGCAATGCCGTACCTTCACGGCCTTGTGTCTGGTAGCTGGATGGTGTGGGCTGTCTGAACGCTGACACGTGTGCCTGTCTTGTAGGTTTGGATGGAAATGGCATGGATTCAAAGTGGCTGGGCCATGAGGAAGGCAGTGACTCGCCAGACCTCTAAACCAGGAGGAGAATCCAGCAAGTCCAACATTGTTATCTGGGAAATAGAGGTCCCAAAGGTAACCAGCCGCTGGCCTGCTCGGGCGCCCTGCCCTGCCCTACGTAGCCATCATCTGGTTCTTCCAGCCTGGTACTGGCTCAGTGCCATCCCGGGGAGAGCCACAACAAATCGACAAATCG
>NW_009259963.1:58654-59744 GCF_000687185.1 Egretta garzetta | reverse complement strand
TCCTGCACCTGGGATGGGGTAACCCCCAGTATCAATACAGCCTGGGGGGAGAAAGGATTGAGAGCAGCCCTGCCGAGAGGGACTTGGGGGTGCTGGTGGATAAAAAGCTGGACATGAGCCGGCAATGTGCCCTGGCAGCCCAGAAGGCCAACCGTACTCTGGGCTGCATCAGGAGGAGCGTGGCCAGCAGGTCGAGGGAGGTAATTCTGCCCCTCTACTCAGCTCTGGTGAGACCTCACCTAGAGTACTGCGTCCAGCTCTGGAGCCCTCAGCACAAGAAGGACATGGAAGTGTTGGAGCGGGTCCAGAAGAGGGCTACTAAAATGATCCGAGGGCTGGAGCACCTCTCCTATGAGGACAGGCTGAGAGAGTTGGGCTTGTTCAGTCTAGAGAAAAGAAGGCTGCGGGGAGACCTGATTGCGGCCTTTCAGTACCTAAAGGGGGCCTATAGGAAAGAGGGGGAAAACCTTTTTAGTAGGGCCAGCTGCGTTAGGACAAGGGGTAATGGTTTTAAACTAAATCGGGGTAGGTTTAGGCTAGATATAAGGAAAAAATTCTTTACAATGAGGGTGGTAAACCACTGGAACAGGTTGCCCAGAGAGGTAGTGGAGGCCCCATCCCTGGAAACATTCAAGGCCAGGTTGGATGGGGCTCTGAGCAACCTGATCTAGTTGGCGGTGTCCCTGCTGACTGCAGGGGGGTTGGACTCGATGACCTCTAGTGGTCCCCTCCAACCCAAAACATTCTATGATTCTATGATTCTATGGGTAATTCATAATTATTAATTACAAAAATCAAGAGCCAACTCCTCGCTCTCCGAGCGCCTCCTGCACCGAGCCAGGCGAAGATAAACGATCCCTTTCCCTGGAACGAGCCGGGGACGATGCTTTACTCCACGCCACGGCCCTTTTAACTTCGTGTTTCACGTCGGAAGGGATTTATTGGCCACGGCAGCGCCTAAACACCCCGCTCGATCCCCCAGCGCAACGAGGATAAATGAACGGCCGGCGGTGTAAAACCCGCCCTTAAAGCCGGCAAATTCCTGACTTATGGCAGGGGGGGGGGGAGAGAGGGATTATTTTCGCCCCCC
>NW_009259963.1:57612-58593 GCF_000687185.1 Egretta garzetta | reverse complement strand
CCCTAGCGCGGGATAACAAGCCCTAGTGTGGGATAACGAGCCCTAGCGCGGGATAACGAGCCCATGGGAACGTGCTGGTGGACGGCATCGTGCCAGCCGCTCCGGCAGGTGAATAAATACGCTGAGCAATTATCACGTGGGAAGGACTTAATGCACAGCGTTGTGGGCTTCTACCCATCAAAATTGGGGTCCCCATGGTATAAGGGGTCCTGTCCCCCCCACCCCAGCTGCTCCATGGGGTTGGCACCCACGGCACGAGGGCGCCCGAAGCCGGCGCCACCCCATCTCCCTTTTTCAGGGTCCTGGGAGCATCCCGTGCACCAAAAAGCTTCATTTCTTACCCTCCCCACAAACAAAAAAATAAAGCCTTCTTGAAATGAAAGAAGCCAAAGCATCCCCGGAGCCACCCGGGCAGAGCATCCGCAGTCACCGAGGAGCCATTTCCCTTTAGCCGGGACCCTTCCGGCTGTGGCTGAACGGCAGGCACACATAAATACTTTATCGAGGGCTGATGCATAATTAATGCCAGGCAGCAGGCAGGATGCGGGCAGGCAGCACTCGGAGCCGCCGTTTCGGAGGCTGGCAGAGCTCCTCTGCCTGCCAGATTGGGCTTCGCACGGCGCAGAAACCCTGGGGTCCATCCCGAGCAGCCCCGGGGTGGGAGCAGGGGGGGGATACAGGCGAGCATCCATGGGTGAGAGCCAGATTCTGGGAAGCTGCAGCTCCACGGCCGCATCCAGCCCCCTCCCTTGCAGATAACCCCCAGGGATGGGGGTGGAAGGCAGCCCTGCCCGCGCCTGCCCACTGCGGCGTGGGGGCCTAGAGGCGGCGGCTGGCGGTATTATTAGGTTAAACGCAGCCTGTGCAATCTGTCACCGGGTTATTAATTAGAGCTCCCCGGGAAAGCTGCCTGGTCGCAGCTTGGGAGACGGAGAAACTGCTGACACCCTCGGCCGCGGCGCAGCGAGCTGATGCCTGGGT
>NW_009259963.1:52177-52647 GCF_000687185.1 Egretta garzetta | reverse complement strand
ATCAGCCCCATCACCCACAGCTTGGGGACACACAGGGGACATGAGCAGGGTGGTGGCAGGGCCACACTCTGGGCAGGCTGGGGATTTAATTCCTGCCTGGAATTGGCCCCGGTTCAGCCCCGGCATCACCCTGGCACCCCAAAAAAGCAACCCCCGGGAAGCTTTCTGTGGGGAAGACCCGGCCGAGGTCGGTGCAGCCCCCAGCCAGGCAACCCCAGCTCATGCATATTCAACAGGCTGCACAACCACCGCTGAATATTCAAGCAGAGCCAGCTGCTAATAACGAACCGCTTAATTGCAAATAACACCAGGCCCAGCACACGGCTCTGGCCGCTGGGAGACCCCCGAGCGGTGCCGAAGCCAATGCGTAGGGCTGTGGGGAGGGGACGGGGGCCACCGCGGGAGCCCCCAAACCAGCCCTGTCCCCGCGGTGCCTTGCGGCAGGCCCGGCGGGTTGCCCCCCCGCGGGC
>NW_009259963.1:47294-48495 GCF_000687185.1 Egretta garzetta | reverse complement strand
TGGAGGGCACGGATGGGGGCAGCCGGGGGGTTGTGCCCCAGCTCCTCTTCGTTGGCGCCGCGGAAGCGCAGGGCACGGGCAAAGGTGCCGGCGCGGGCGTCGTACCAGGCGGCTGCGTGTTGGCAATTCAGCGTGAAGTTCTGGCGGGCGCTGGCACTCAGGAGACGCAGGAAGGTGAGTTGGGTCACGGGTACGGCATTCCCATCCGCGTCCACGTAGGAGAACTGGGAGGAGGACAGCACGGGGGGGGAGGGGGGCGGTGAGACCCAGACCCCCATCGCCTGCCCCGGGTGATGCCACGGGGGGGGTCCGTGTTCCCCCCCGCACCCCAGGTCGGAGCACGAGGAGCTCCCACGCTCCCACCTTCTTGCCCCTTTTGAAGGTGCTGTACCACGTCCCCGGCTTCTCCCTGTTCCAGGCGGCCAGTCGGACCTGGGGGTGACAGAGATGGTGTGTGTGGGGGGGGTTCTGCCCCTCCAACCCCTGGTCCCACAGAGCGTGGGGACAAGTGAGCCCCCAAACTGCCCCCCATCATGTCCCTGTTGGTTTGGGACACCCCAGATCCTCTCTGCCCTGGCTCAAACTCACAGCCTCAAACTTCTTATCGGGGAAAAGACAGGTCTCGCCGCCGGCCGTGAAGTTACAGAACACCCGGAAGGCGTCTCGGGAGCAGCCCTGGTTGGGATCAATCCAGTACTCGCCTGGGAAGGAGGGCAGGAAGGACAGACAGACAGAGAGGTCTGGCTCCCTGCTGCCTCTGGCCAGGGAGATGCGGCATGGGCACTGCCTGGTGTGACACAAGGTTCCCCCCCCCCCATCCCTCAGGGCTGGGTTTGGTGTCCCCTCTCCCTCAAACTGGCCCCCCAAAACCTCACCGTCCTGGAGGTGCGGGTGGCAAAGCTGCAGCTCCCTGCAGACCCGCGCGGGGCTCTCGGGGGTGCCCAGGGGGCGTCTCAGCTGCTCCACCTCCGTGCGCAAGGAGCTGAGCGAGGCGTACACCTCCTCCAGCCCCTCATAATCCGGGGGGGGTCCCTGCTCCCCCAGAGCCCCTTCAGTTGCTCGCCGGTGCCTCCTGTTCCGGCTGGAGGGCAGTGGCTCGAGCAGCTCAGCTGGGCGGCCCTGGGATGGAGAGGGATGAAGGGGTGAGAGCGGCAGGCGGGGGGGGCAAGCAGCAGGATGAGGGGGGGGGGGGGCGGGGGCA
>NW_009259963.1:36407-46945 GCF_000687185.1 Egretta garzetta | reverse complement strand
TCACCTCGGGGACCCAGAGCACCCTGCAAAAGAAGAGGACTCAGCACCCCGGCACTTGCTCCCTGCAACGGGCCCCCGGGTTCTCCCCTGGGAGCACGTTAGGAGCTTCCCCCCCCCGCCCCGTCCCCATCCCTCCCCAGCACTCACCGGTGAGCCTTTGGAGCCCTTCTGGCCCAAGGGTCCCTGCGGAGAAGAGAAGAGAGGAGAGGAGAGGGGCACTGACCGGGCACGTGGTGATCCCATGGCAGCTGCCCCCCCAAAAACCTCCCTGGGGCTCAGGCTCCCCTCTTGCCCCTCTCACCCTCCTGGGGATGAAGCCCCCAGGGGTCTGCGGGGGAGCTAAGGGCAGGCAGGAGACCCTTGGTGAACCCACACAGCGCAGGCAGATACTCACCGAGAGCCCGGGGGGGCCGGGGGGCCCGGTGGGGCCGGTGGGTCCAGCCAGACCCTGTGGGGAGAGACAGCATCAGCCCCGTGCTGGAGGGGCGCACCCAGCCCCTGAGCTCAGGGGGGGACACCAAATACTTACAGGATCTCCTTTGGGTCCTGGGGGGCCCTGGATACCCGGGAGCCCCTGGTCTCCTTTCTCCCCCATCTCTCCTGGCGGTCCAATGAGCCCAATCAGTCCAGCGTGGCCCTGGGGGCGAAGGGCAGCGTCAGGCAGCCCCCTCCCCAGGACCAGGGGGGTTTGGGGACGAGGCCGGGGTGAAGGGACCCCTGCACGACCGTCACCTCGTCTCACCTTATCTCCCTTGTGGCCGGGGTCTCCCTTGAGGCCCGGCAAACCCACAGGACCCTGTAAGAGGCCAAGAGGGTGTCACGCACCCCGGACCGTGCCCAGCTCGGATCACCCGTGCCCAGGGCTCGCTCACCCTGACTTACCAGGGGGCCGGGTGGTCCCGCTTGTCCCGGAGCCCCCAACAAGCCTTGTTCACCCTGGAAGAGACTTGGGTGTGGGAGAGGGGCCCGAGGGCTGAGCCCCTCCAAAACCCCCCTCCAAGCTGCAACCCCTCAAGGGCTGCCCGAAGGGACATCCCCCAGCCCCAGCTTTGGGGGGACAGCCCTGCATTGGCGTGGGAATGTCCTCCCCGCAGCCCCCAACTCACGGCAGGGCCGGGGATCCCACGCAGTCCTTCAGAGCCTGGCCGTCCTGGTGGCCCCTGTGGCCCCACAGGGCCCATCTTCCCGGGTGGTCCCTCTGTGCCAGGCTGTCCCTGGGGACAGGAGGACAGGCAGAGCTGAGGCTGGCACCCCTCGGAACCCTGGACTGGGGGGGGGGGGGGGTGTCTGGTCCTGCCCCAGGCTGGTGGAGGCTTCTGGAGGGGAGTGGGTTTGGGGAGCCCTGGGGCATACCGGCCACCGCTCACCTTGGCACCCTTCTCGCCCTGCCGGCCCTCGCGCCCCATCGGTCCCACGGGTCCCTGGATGAGGGGACAGAGACACCAGGAGCTGCGCGCTGGCCCGGGCCAGCTCTGCTCACAGTCCCTCCTCACCCCACCGCTGTCCCTCCCCATCTCACCCCTCGCCCTTCCCCTACTCACCCTCCGTCCGGGGGGACCTGGGGGACCCGGCTCCCCTGATGCGCCTGGTGGACCCTGAAATGAACCCAGTGGGAGTTTGGGGTGAGGGGAGAGTCCCACAGCTGGAACTGGGGGAAGCGCAGAGGGCAAGGGATGCGCAAGAGCCCCGGGACGCAGCATGGCTCAGCTAGAGCCCCTCGAGCCCCCCAGTCCAGGGTGGTCCCACTGGGAATGTGACCCCCCCCTCCTTGTGCAGCTGTGATACCCCCAGCTGTCCCACTCACCGGCAGACCGGGGTCCCCACTGTCACCCTTCTCTCCAGCAGCTCCATCCAGACCCTGCGACACAGGGGAGGGTTAGCACTCACCTAGCCGAGCCCCCCCAGCCCATCCCCGGGGCTGTCGGGACACCGGGAAGCACCAGCGAGGCGGAGCAGGGAACTGGGGCGTCCTGGCACCTCCCAACCCCATCACCACCCCAGGGTGATGGCAGCGAGGCAGTGGGTGACACCGGAATGCCACGGGGGATGTGGGGGTTGGCTCCAGCCCTGGGGAAACCCCAGGAGTGGGGCTGCTCCTGCTCTGCGGCCCCTCGAAGGGGTGAGCAGGGGCTACTCACCGGCACGCCGGGGTCTCCGGGGGGTCCGGGATCACCGGGGAAGCCGATGGGACCCTGCAGAGAGAAGGGGACACGAGCGTGGGACTGGGAGGGAGCCCCAGAACAGGGCTATCGGAGCAGGGGGATGCAGGGGCTCAGGGGCAGCATCCCCCCTGCTCTTCCACGCTCACTCCTCCCCTTACCAGGTTGCCTTTGGCTCCGTCCTCTCCTGGTGGGCCCTTCTTGCCAGGGGGTCCAGCTGCTCCCGACTGCCCCGCGTCTCCCTTCTCCCCCACATCTCCCTTCACACCCTGCGGAGGGACGAGTAGGTGACGTTAGAGCAGGGGAAGGGGCAGCTGGGGCAGTAGAATGTTCACCGGGAGTTCTGCTTTCTGTGGCCAGTGAGAACAGGATCTGGCCCCCACTCTCTTTGTCTTGACCCCTAAAAAATACTCACGGGTGGTCCGGGCTCCCCCGGGGCTCCAGGATCTCCCGCTTCGCCCGGCTCACCCTGGGTGGGAGAAAAGCAACGGGGCAGATGCTGCCGGGTGCTGGGTGCTGCTAGCAGCTCTGCCCAGCCCCAGCACCCCAACTGAGACCCCCGCCACCCTCACCCCCCCCCCCCAAACACAGGCTTACCTTTTCTCCCACGGCACCCGGCTGTCCCACGCCGCCTGGCATTCCCTGGGGGCCCTAAAGGCAAGAGGATGGGGGGTCCCCAAGTTGGGGGAAGCCCCTGCATCCAGCAGCCCCCACTGAGCCCCCCCAGGGCCATACTCACCTCAGCACCGCTGGGTCCTTGTGGTCCACGGGGGCCCGGTGCACCGGGGGGGCCCTGTGGGGAGTACGGAGCGGGGTTGGACTGCGAAGGGTGGCTGAGCCGTGCAGCTCCCACGGGAGAGGGAGATGTGGGAAGCTGGAGACGGGGCAGAAGGAGGAGGAGGGGGAGCGGTGGGTGCGAAGAACAGGAAGGCTGTGGGGGTTCCTTACCATGGGGCCAACGTCTCCATTCTCACCCTTCTCGCCCGGTGGGCCCGGCATGCCCTGTGGGGAGGATGGATTAGCCCAGGGGGGGTCTGGAAGCCCCTCGGGCACGGCAGAAGGTGCCCTGGCCCAGGCAGGCAGTGCAGAGCCCAGAGTCATGTGTCCCCTGTCCCTCCTGTCCTGGCAGACCCAAGCCCACCCCATTCCACTCCTTACCTGCAGGCCAGGGGGGCCACTTAGGCCAAGGTGACCCCGCGATCCCTCGTCTCCTTTCTGCCCAAACATCCCCTGCTGCCCGCGGCGCCCCGGCTCCCCGTCCGCTCCCTGCAAAAGGAGAGGTTGGGGTCAGCGCTGCCCACCCCACCGTAAACCCCAATGTGTGGGGTGGAAGGGCAGGGAAGGGAGCCAAGAGGGGAGGTGGGGTTCAAATCGAGGGAATAAATGGGATGGGAAGGGTGCTGGGCAGCTACTCACCGCGGGGCCAGGGTGCCCGATGGGTCCCTGGATTCCTGTCGGTCCCGGGGGGCCCTGTGGGACAGGAGCACCCACATAAGGTTAGGACAGCCCCCAAACACCTCCCGCCTCGCTGCTGCCATCTCACCCTGTTCCCAGAGCGGCTCTGCCCCTCGGAGAAGCCCCCAGCCCAGGCAGAGCACTCACCGCCTCACCCTTGTCGCCTTTGCTGCCCTTCTGGCCAGGAAGCCCCATCTCGCCCTGCCACAAAGAGAAGACGGGTGAGAGCCTGCGGGCGGTGAGAGATGGCGAGGAGGGAATGCTGGCAGCCAGGGAAAGCTGCCATGGCTGGGGAGCCACGGCCAAGGAAATCCCAGCACTGGGGAAACCTGCCACCACCTGGGAAGCAGTGCCAAGGAAGCCTGCCAGGGCCAACAGCCCGCTGCCGCCCGGGGAATCCCCGCTCCCGGGAAGCCAGAGGGGAATCCTGCCCCATCCCGAAGGTCCCCCAGCCCTGGGATGTGCCCTCTGCAAGGGGACTTGTCCCCAACGCCCGTCCCAGGGTACGTTCCCTGTGCTGTCGGTAGCAAAGTGCGAAGGAGGCGTTGCTGGAGGCGCTGACTTGCATCCCCCCAACTTACCTTGTCCCCGTCTTCCCCAGCAGGGCCGGGGGGTCCGCCCGGACCCGGCAGCCCCACGGGACCCTGGATCCCGTCATGCCCGGCTGGACCCGTGGGACCCCGCTCACCCTGCAGGCAGGAAGGGGAAGGGCTGAAAGCAGGGCTGGCTGGGACCCACGGGGAGACACAGCCTGGCCCAGCGCTGCCCCACACCTCCCACCTCCACCCCACGCACCCTCTCGCACCTACCGGGGAGCCCTTCTCGCCAATGGGACCGGGGGGGCCCTGTGCACCCCCCCGGCCTGGCAGTCCAATGCCTCCAGCAGCCCCTACAGGGCCTCGCTCTCCAGGGGAACCCTGGGGAGAAGAGAGAGGTGGGGTGGAGGGAAGAAGGCCCCAGCAGTCTTCCTCCTCTCCAAAGAAACCTTTCTCTTTATCAACTAGAGTTTCAAGCAAGGTGGTAAAATTACTCCCCAAGGGAAATATATATTCCAAGGGAAACCCCCAAAATCCAAATCATTCATCCAATGTCACGATGCTTTGTACTCACGGTGGGTCCGGGGGGACCAGGGGGCCCTTCCCCACCCTTCAAGCCAGGTGGACCCTGTAGGAGGGCAGGGGGGACGGTTAGAAAGGACCCTGCTCCCCTTTCCCAAGGACCGTAACGGGCTGCAGCCAAGCCTGGGCCAGCACTGACCGTCTCTCCGTGTGCCCCCCGTGTGCCAGGAAAGCCGTGGATGCCTGGGGGGCCGCTCTTTCCGGGGATACCAGCGGGGCCAGGGTCACCCTGCAAAGGTGGAGAGGAGGAACAGAGCGCTTTGCTCCATCCCCACCAAGCTGGGGAGAGCCCTCGTGCCCTGCAGAGCTCAGAGGGGGACCCAGCCCCGCTTGGCTCAGGCTTGTGGTGGTCCAGGTGAGCAGCCAGACCCTCAGGGTGGCTCCTACCTTGGCTCCTTCTCGGCCAGCAGCTCCAGGCAGGCCCTGTTCCCCAGGGGGGCCGGGGGGGCCTGGGTGCCCCCTCTCTCCCACAGGTCCCGTCTCGCCTAATTTACCCTGCGGGGAGAGAGCAGGGTGAGCATCTGGGGGTCCCTCCATCCCACCCGGGCTCGCTTCAACACCAACACCTCCTGCCTCTATCCCCAGCACTCACCTGGGGTCCCACCACCCCTGTGGGGCCAGGGGGGCCGGTTTTGCCATGAAACCCCTGCAGAGGAGAGAGGGGTTAATGCTGGGGTATTGCCAGGCGTCCATCCTGGCCCAGGCAAGGGAGGCAGAGCACCCACCGGCTCGCCGCGCTGTCCCGGGTGTCCTGGCAAGCCGTCCTTCCCGGCGGGACCCTGGGCAGGAGCAGAGGTAACAGGGTGGGGGATAGGGGCTGCGTAGCCGGGCACCCCCCTCCGCTGCCTGCACCCCAAGAGGGCGCAGAGGGGGGAGGAGGACGTGCCAGCCCGACTCTGCCCCCCACCGGGTGCCATCTCAAGCACAGGCAGGACCAGGGCAGGGCCAGGCGCAGACATCACCACTTACGGGGGGACCTTTCGTGCCCGGGAAGCCGTTGGGTCCCTGTGGACCCTGAGGACCCTGTGGGAGGGAGAGAAAAACCACGGTCAGCGGCAGAGGGGCTTTCTCCACAGCCCTGCAGCACCCAGACCCTCTCCCCACACTCGGTCCCTTCCTGGGGTGCCTTTGCAGGGGGACACCCCTCCGTTGTCCATCAACCACCCCTCACTTACCTTCTCTCCCACTGCGCCGGGGGCCCCGTCATGGCCAGGATCTCCCTGGGGAGACAGAAACAAGCTGAGGGCAGCAGCAAAGACCCCCACCCTCCCCACTGCCCCACGTCAGACCCACTGCCAGCACCCACGGCCAAGGAGCCCTGAGCACAGCAGGGTGACGGGGACGTGGGGGACAGTGGGGACCCCATGGGCAGGCTCCCACCTACCTTTGGGCCGGGTTTTCCCGTGGGACCGGGCAGACCTCGCTCCCCTGGGAGGCCCTGTGCAGGCAGGAGGCAAAGAGCAGGGTGAGAAAGTGTGGGGCAGGGAGTGGGGTGAGGAGAGGGGAGATGGGGCTGGAAGTGGGTGGTACGGGGCAGGGAGAAGGGCTGGGAGTGGGGTGGGGAGCTGGGGGACCGGGATGGGAGTGGGGAAGGGAGCTGGGAGGGACATGGCTGGTCCCAGGGTGCTTCCCACGGGATACAGGCGGAAGTTTGGGATCTGGTCAGCTGTGGGTTACAAGTGGTCCCCAGGGTCTGGTTGCCGTGGGAAACAACCAGCTCCAGCCTAATTGCCATGGGATACCGGCAAAGTGTGTTGCCATGGGATTTGGCAGACCCCAAGCTCTGTTGCCATGGGTTACAGCCGGCCCTGAGATGGTTGCTGTGGGATACAACCCACGTAGGAATGGTTGTGGTAGCTGGGAGGCAACTGGACCCTGGGATGGTCCCGGTGGGATACAGCCAGCCCGGCGGTAGTCACCAGCCACGGCACACGGGGTGATTCCTGTCACCCCCGGGTCAGGGCTGGGGCTGTGGTTACTCACCGGGGGCCCTCGCTGTCCCGTCTGCCCAGCCTGGCCGGCCTTGCCCTGTGGGGAAAGAGGAGGTGGTGGGGAGAGCAATGCATGGGGCAGCCCCCCACTTGCCCATGTGCCCCCCACGTGCCCCCCGAGGGGATGGAGCACGCCCCAGCCCCTTTGTGAGAGGGCATGTAGCGTGGGAATGGCGAGGGCCACGGGGCTGGGTCCCTTCCCCGGCTTTGAGCTCAGCCCAGCCCCTCTCTGGCTCACAGAGGGGGTGGCAGAGCAGGATGTGGGGGACAGGGAACGGCCCGGAGGGGTGGGACAGAGTGACGCAGCGGGACAGGGTGGACTCACCCTTTTGCCTTTCTCTCCCGCCAGCCCCATGGGACCCTGGAAGCCAGTAGAGCCCTAAGGAAAGAGAGGACAAGTGATAACCCAGGGCCAACAAGGTCCCTGGGGGTCCTGGGGACACCCCAAAGGCTCCCCTGTGCTCACCTTGGGGCCCTGGCGCCCGGGATAGCCCGGGAGTCCTGGCACTCCCAGCTTTCCCTGCAAGGGAGAGGGCAAGAATTGAGCCGCGGGCTATGAGGGACATGGGGACAGGGACACAGGGACACAGGGCTCCCCCCTCACCTTCTCGCCTGCAGGGCCAGGAGCGCCCGGCTCCCCCACGGGACCCGTCTGCCCCTTCAGCCCCTCGGGGCCGTCCTCGCCACGGGGACCCAGCAGGCCCTGGTCACCCTGGAACAGTAACGCCGAGGTGCGGGGAGCACGCTGCCAGGGGGACAGGGCTGCTCCCTTGGGTCCCCAGCTGTCCCCACCGACAGAGCTGTCCCCCTCCTTGGCTCCATGCCCCCCCACACCACCCCAAATCCTACAGCCAACCCACACAGTGCTGACGAGGAGACCCCCACCAATCCCCCAGCGGGACCCCACTTACCCTGTCGCCCTTGGGGCCCATGTCCCCCTTAAAGCCGGGGAATCCATCTTCTCCCTGAAGAGAGGCACATTTTGGGGGAGCTGCGACTGTGTTAGCCCTGGTGCAAATCCCAGATGGGGTCACAGTGTGGGGCTGAGCCCCAAATCCCAAGACAGCTGCAGCCCAGGCATGTCCCGTCCCCCCCCCCAGCTATCACAGGGCAGGGATGAGTGCCCCCCAACACCAGGGACCCCCGGCGAGCACAGGACAAGGACCCCTGTCCCCTGCTGTCCCCTCTCCCCGACACCTCTTACCTTCTCCCCTTTGCTGCCCTTCAGACCCCGCACGCCGAAAGCTCCCTGCAGAGACACAGAGGGGTTGGAGGGAGGACCCCAACCTGGGGGACACCGCCTGACCCCCCACACCGTGCCTCGGCAGAGCCCGGCGGAGGGGAAGGCTGTGCTTACCTTCACCCCACGGGGTCCCGGGTAGCCAACAGGCCCAGGAGCACCCACAGGACCCTGGGGACAGAGAGAAAATGGGCAAAAATGGGATTCCCACCTTGGGAAGAGGACTCCTTCCCCCTGCCCAGGGCATGAGGGGGGGATGAGCCCCTTACCTGGAGGCCCTTCTCTCCGGCTGGCCCTTCTCGGCCGGGGTGCCCCTGCCGGGACACACAAGAGGTGAGCCCCAAGCCAGGACAGTGACGCTGCCCCCATGGTCCCTGCTCTGCCAGGGACCGCAGTGACCCCACAGCCCCTCGCCGGTACTCACCGGGGGCCCGTCGGCCCCAGCCACCCCCTGTATTCCTGGCTTCCCTGGAGGGCCCTGGGCGAGAAGAGAACGTGTGGGAACACAGAGGGATTGGGGTCACCCCTGTGGTTCCACACCATGCACTCCGAGCTGGGGCAGCTCCAGACCCCCCCATCCACGCTGGATCCTGACTCACCTTCTCCCCTGGCAGCCCGACAGGACCCTGGGGGCCGGGCAGACCCTGCGAGAGAACAGATTGGGGTGCTGGGAAGGGACTGAGGGAGCACCCAAACCCCCAGCCCTGTGGGGACACCCCCATCACCTCCACATACCTGCGGACCGGGGTTCCCTTGCTGTCCCGGGGGTCCTGGCTCCCCGTGGATTCCCTGGGGGGGCAAAGAAAGTCCGTCAGCACAGCAGTAAACCCCCTCAGACTCCAGAATGTGCCACCCTGACCCCTGCCACATCCCCCTGCACCCTCCCGGCCCCTGCACCCTACGAGGGCACGTGGCAGCTCTCGCCCCAGCCCTGCCTCCCCCCTCCCTGGAGCATCCCGGTCTCTCGCTGGCTAATTTGGGCTGGGGGCTCCCAGGGGGGCTCCCACTGACACCCACCACATTGCCTTTGGGCCCTGGTGCTCCGTCGATGCCGCTGGCACCCTGGGGAGGAAGAAGGAAAGGTCAGGGCAATGCTGACCCGAGGTGGGGGCAGACAGACAGACAGACAGGCAGGAGCAGCGTCTCATACCGGTGGTCCGGGGAGTCCCGGGGAGCCGCGTGAGCCGATCAGGCCTCGCATACCCTAGGGTCAAGGATAGATGGGGGCTCAGATGGCAGCACTGACCCCAGCACCCCCATATTCCGCAGGGTGGGGGAGTCCAGTGCCCAAATCTCTTTTCCAAAAAGCCACAGGGAGAAAGCTGGGGGCCAGGCTTGCCCCGCACCGTTCCTGGGGCTGGGGAAGAAGCCAGGCCAGGCTCCCAGTGCCGGCAGCAGGTACTTACGGGTTCCCCAGGCTGCCCCCGAGGTCCCGGGAGCCCGTCCGAGCCCTAGAGAGGACAGAGCAGAGCTGAGCACGTCCTGTCAACACCAGCAGGGCCTGATCCTTCCCCATCCCTCCCCACGCTCCTCACTTTGGTGCCTTTCTCCCCAGGGGGACCCGCTGGTCCTGGCTTCCCCACGTCACCCTGCAGAAGAGAGAGGATGAGGCAGCGTGGGGGTGGCGGTGACAGGAGGGGACACAGCGTGGTCCCACTTACCCTGTGGCCTTTCTCGCCCGGTAGCCCTGGCAGCCCGTCGAAGCCTCTGTCACCCTGTGGGGGTAGGACAGACGTCAGGCTGAGCCCACGTCATCCCCGGCCACGCAAGGACCTGGGTGTCCTGGCCCCCCACCCTGCTGCCAGCACCGATACCACCCCACGCACGAGACCTTGGGTCCGGTTTCCCCCGGGAGACCCCTGGCACCGTCTGCTCCAGCACGACCCTGCAAGACAAGGCGAGGGAGTGGGAAGGGGCCCGAGGCTCAGAGCCCCCCAGGATGGGAAAGGGGGACCCCTGGCACGTGACAACGGATCAGGACATTTTGGGAGAGGCAAAATCCAAACCCCCAGTGCTTACCCGTCTGCCCAGCTTTCCCGGTGGCCCCGGTGGTCCCTGCATTCCCCGGGGACCCTGAGGGAGAAGAGGGGAAGGCGTCAGGGCTGGGCTTGCCTGCAGCCTCCCAGACCTCTGCAGGGGCACAATCCTGCACACCCTCTCCTCCCACAGCCCAGCCGAGGAAGACTCACCCGTGGCCCCACGTCTCCCGCGTCTCCTTTCAGACCCGGGTGTCCAGGTAGACCCTACAAAAACAGGAGAGCGTGGAGACTCCACCAGGAGGGTTTGCTCGAGGCAGAGATGTGCCCAACAAGGTGCATCTTAGTGGGGTGGGCAACCCGCAGCGGCCCCCACACTAGCCGGACTCACCAGCGGTCCTGGGCGGCCAGTCAGCCCCATGGGGCCTGGGGGACCCTTCATGGCAAGCTGGGGAGAGACAGGAGAGGGGTGAGGGGGAGCGGGGAGGCCGGGCAGGGGGGCGGGTCGCAGGGGTCCTTACTTTTGCCTGCTGCAGGATGGCTTGGGCTTGGGCTTCTTGGAAAGAGACGGTGGGACCCTTGAGGGAGTCTCCGCCAAA
>NW_009259963.1:34977-36245 GCF_000687185.1 Egretta garzetta | reverse complement strand
ACACCGGCAGAAGCCAGGCTGTCAGGTCAGGGCTTGCAGCTCCATCGCTCCGTGCGTATGCCGGCATGCACCGGCAGGCCCGCCAGGACGCCTGCGGCCCCAGCCTTGCCGTGGGGCAGCTCTGGCCCTGTCACAGCTCTCCCCATCTGCTCCTTACCTGATCTCCGGGGTCCCCGGGCAGCCCTGGGAGCCCTGGTGGTCCCAGGGGACCTGTTTCCCCCTGCGGAGAACACCATGGAAGCATGTTAACCCTTTGTCATCTCCAATCCCTCCCCACAGCAGCCCCTCGCTCCTCACCACAGGGCCTGGGGGTCCTGGCGGCCCCTCGAATCGCCGACCCTAAAGAAGAGAGCGAACCCTGTCCTGCAAACCGTCTCAGATGGGTGGCCCTGGGGTGTCGCAGAGGGCTGGGGGCCACACAACCCCAAGGGGGGGCTGTGCCCCACTCACCGGCTCCACGATGGCTGGTTCACCCTTCTCCCCCTTCAAGCTGGGCTCCTGTAAAACACCGAAACGGCCAAGAGCTTGGGCTGGGGTGAAGGGCTCCAAGCTGCCTACGTGGCCCCTGGACCCGGTATCGTGGCCCCAGCTTGGGCAGGGGGGCTCAATCCTCATCCCCAGCATTACCTGAGGAGCCTGGATCACCGTCTCCTCCCGCTCAGCGGGTCCAAACCGCTCCCGGCTCGCAGGGTCCCCATCGTAGTAGTCCTCGTAGCCCAGCAGCTCCGTGCTGCCAGCCCCAGCAACTCCATCCTCCTCAAGTTCAAGCACAAGCTCCTCACCAGTGTCCTAAGGGACAGGGGAGATGCTGGGGTTGCAAAGCAGGGGGACGTCCCCCGCCTGCCCCAGCCCCTAGCCCTGGTGCTACCTTGAAGGGGTCCGTGCCGTTCAGGGTGACGCTCACGGTGGTGGCAAGGCTGGAGGGAAGCGGCGGCGGGGAGCTCTCCTCCGCGGACGGCGTCGGCGTGGGTGCGCTGGCCTTGGGCGATGCGGAAAGGGCGCAGGGTGAGGAAGGGAGCGCTGCGGCAGAGGGAGGTGCTGGCCCATGACCCCTGTGGGGTCCTGCAGGGGGATGCCCTGCTCCTTGGTGGGGGCGAGGGGGGCCACGGTCGGACTCGGGATGTCCCCATCCCACCACAGCCCCTTTCTGGGTTTTGGGACAGTGGAGCTGTTCCCTTTTTGGGACAAGGCACTGGGACTCCTGATCCTTGGGGACCGCCGGCTGGCGGCGATGCTGGGGCAGAGGGGACGGCGAGGAGGGCTCGGCA
>NW_009259963.1:33502-34387 GCF_000687185.1 Egretta garzetta | reverse complement strand
GCGCCGGTTTTGTCCCGGCCCATGCAAGGAGGAGGCTGGGAATCGCTCTGGATGCCAGAGGCCGCGTGTGGCACGGCACGAGCTTCGTGCACAGGCATCACCAGCTCTGGGATGCATCTGGGTCCACCTCAGGCCACGCGCATCCGGAGCCACTCTGTGTTTAAGCCAGATTTGGGTCCCTTCTCAGGGACGAGGTCCCTTCTCAGGTCCCATCTCAGAACAAGGAGCCAAGCCACGGCACGGGGCCAGCCGGCGGGTACTGGCAAGCTGCAGAGCGGGCACGCCGCAGCCAAGCGCAAGCAGCAGGTTAGCAGAGCTGGGTTAACCAGGACAGGTTAAGCAGCCACGGAGGTGGGTTAGTCATGCTCTCTACCTGGCTGGCCGCGACAGAGGGCACGGAGGCCTCATGCTGCTCCAGCAGCTCCTTGTTCCTCTTCTTCTTGCCCTTGCCCTTGCGCTTGCCTTTCCCCTTTCCCTTCTTGCCCTTCCTACGTGGGGTGGCGGTGGGCTCCGGGCCACTCTGCAAAGGGCAGCACAGACACCAGCAGGGAGAGAAACACGGGGGTCAGGGGCCCTGGCAGCTCCCCCCACGATGCCACCAAGCCTGGCAGCGTCCCTGCAGGCTGCCTGGCAGGGTGGGGGCTCCCAAGGGTCCCCCCCAGCCTTTCCCCTTCCCAGCTTGGGTGCTTACCTCCTCCGGGAAGGGGGCTAGCAGGGGGTAGAGGAGGGGCTGGTCGCAGCCTGGCATGTAGAGCTGGCAGTAGGAGCGGGCAGCCTCGGGGTCGGCCACGATCAGCAGTTGCTGGACATCACCCTGTGGCAAAGCAGAAGGGGGGAGCAGGAGGGAATGGGTTTTCTGCTCCCCCTCCCCCCCCCCCCAATCCC
>NW_009259963.1:31426-33239 GCF_000687185.1 Egretta garzetta | reverse complement strand
ATTTGCCTCGCTGCCTCAATGCGGCTTTTTTGCCCGTGGCCCCTGACATTTGCAGCAGGGAGGAATGCAGGGAGGGGAACCAGGTCACCCCACGGGGATGGGGACACCCCATGGGGACAGAAAGCAGTCCCCAGCACAACTGGGGCCTCTACCAACCGTGGCAACTGGGTCCCCCCCTTCCCCAGACCCCTCACTACCAGGACAAGGGTGCTCTGAGACAGCCAGGGACTCTGGCACAAGGATTTGGGGAGGGACCCACCTCGAAGACCTCCTCATCCAGGAGGCGGGCCCCGAAAATCGTCACCCCCTCGGTGCTAACGAGGGGCTGAGGTCCCCGCTCCAGCGGCAGCGTGGCGAGGAGGTGGCAATCCACCAGCAAGGAGACGTTGGTGCCCTCCACGGCCAGCGCCACGCGGTGCCACCTGCGGAGACGGGACTCGGTCGCAGCAAGAGGGGCCAGAGAGACCCCCCGTTGCCCCCCGACACTCACCTGCCGTCAGCCAGGTTGACCCTACGGAAAACGGGGTACCGCTCGGGGGCCGGCTGCCCCTCCTGGTCCTCGTAGAGGAAGACGGGCGAGAGTCCGATCTCCACGCCCAGCTGCTGCACGCCTCGCTCGTCATAGATGGAGAGCAGGAAGGCTTGTCCTCCGCGCCGGGCACGCACCGTGGCCAGGATGGAGAAGTCCTCGGGGAAGGAGCCGTCTGCATTAGGGAGGAAGAGGAGCAGCCATCAGGCTCAGCCCAACCCCAATGCACCTCACGAGGTGGCTCTGCACCCCAAAAGGGGATGCTCGCCCTTGGAACGGTTCAGTTTGCACCCCCCGATGGGCTCGGTGGCCCCGCGGCCGCTCGGTGACGTACTGGGGAAGAGCTGCCGGGTGGGTGCGCTGAGCTGGGTGCGGTTGTCCACGCGGAAAGCGAAATCGGGGTCTTCGGTCCCCGGGCGCTGCGGACAGATCCCGGCAGTGACGGAGACGCCATCCCGACCATCCTGCATGCCCAGCGTCTGCAGCACATCCACGGGCACCGCTGCGGGGCGAGTGGGGACCCTTCAGGGGGTGGGGACCCACCGGAGACACCCCGGCCGTTCTCCAAGCTTCCAGCCGGGGACCGCGGCTTCATCCCCATCCCCCTGCCTGCCTCCTGCCAAGCCGGGCCGGCCCGGTGCCAGGCAGCTGTGTGGGCCCAAGGTCCGGTCCCGCAGCCGCCAGATTCCTTCACCGCATTCCTCCGCCCCCGGCCCTGCTCTGCACCCCACGGTATGGGTGCACCCCCTAGGGCGGGAGGGCTCCCGTCACCCATGGGAGACCCCTGTCACCCCTAAACGCAGCCTGGCTGCACCTAACTGGGGGTGTGGGGGAGAAGGTTGGGGGGGTGCTGCCCTCTCTCCGCAGGGAGCCAGACCCCAAGCATCGGCTGCGCCTGGGCGCGTGGAGGGTTAATCCGGCACAGCCAGGTGTGCATGGAGAGGGGGGTGCGGGGCTGGGGGCGATGATTGCAGCCACATCAGAGAGCACCGGGGGGGCCCCCCAGCCCCGGGCAGCAGCCACCCTCCCTGCCGGAGAGGCCTGTCTGGGCAGGCCAGGCAGGGGGGGTTCGGGGGGGGCTACAATTCCTCCTGGGGCTCCCCAAGCTGTCCCCAAGCCCCTCCAGCCTGGTTGGGGCACCCCAAGAGTGAGTGGGTGCACGGCAGGACAGGGCCAGGCTGGGAACGGGCTGACCCCGCTCCGGTCGAGCCGTCTCTCAGGCCCTCCTGACCCCGGCACATGGGTCCGGCTTCCTGCCCGCGTTCCCCGGGGCGAGCCGTCAAC
>NW_009259963.1:25304-26666 GCF_000687185.1 Egretta garzetta | reverse complement strand
GGGGTGCTGGGGGGGGGGCTCCAGGGGGCGGCTGGGGGGGTCTCTGAGCCCCCCCCACACCACGCCGCAGTGAATAACGCCGGCGTGGGGCACGTCGGTCCCGTGGAGAGCATCAGCGTGGAGGAGATGAAGCGCATCTTCGAGACCAACTTCTTTGGGGCCGTGAGGATGATCAAGGCCGTTCTCCCCGAGATGAAGCGGCGGCAGAGCGGTCACATCGTGGTCATCAGCAGTGTCATGGGGCTGCAGGGTGAGGGGAGATGGGGGGGGTCCCGCTGTGGCAGGGGTCTCACTCCGAGGGGGGGTCTCACTGCGCTCAGCCCCTCTCCGCCCGCAGGGATCGTCTTCAACGACGTCTACGCCGCCTCCAAGTTCGCTGTGGAGGGATTCTGCGAGAGCCTGGCCGTGCAGCTGCTGCAGTTCAACGTCTTGTGAGTGCGAGGGGAGGCACAGGGGGGACCCAAAGAGGGTCCAAGGGTGGCTCGGGACCCCCACCCTGAGCACCCATCCCGGCCTCGCAGCGTCTCCATGGTGGAACCGGGCCCGGTGAACACGGATTTTGAGCTGAAGCTGATGGAGGAGGTTTCCCGCTCTGAGTTTCCCGGCACCGACCCGGCTACTGTGCGGGATTTCAAGGACGTGTACCTGCCGGCTTCCCACGAGATCTTCACCACGCTGGGGCAGAGCCCCACAGCCGTGGCCGAGGTGTGGGGCTGATAGGAGTTGGGTGGGGGCGCTTCTGGGGGTCATTCCCAGCCCCACGCCGGCCCTGAGCCCCCCTTTCTCTGCTCACAGGCGATCGTGAATGTGATTGGAGCCAGGCGCCCGGCTTTCCGCACGCAAACCAACCACCTCTACACGCCGTTGGTGGCCCTCAAGTACGCAGATCCCTCGGGGGATCTGTCCGTGAGGACCTACTACCGCCTGCTCTTCAACTACGGCACCCTCTTCCACCTCAGCATGGGCGCCCTGCGGTGCCTCACCTGCGGCTGCTTCCGACGTAGGGTCACCCCGCTCTGAGCGGGGGCACCCCAGGGTTGGGAGGGGAGGGGGGGTTTGGTCCCTTGATGGCAGGGAGGGGGGACAGCTGCAGCCCCGCACCCCCTGGCATCGCTCGCAGCAGGACATACGGACAGCACCAACGGTCGAACACGTCCCCCGGTGATGGAGATGGAGAGGAGGGGTCTCCCAGCGGGATGGGGGGCCCGGTGGGGCTTAGCCTTCCGCTGGATGGGGAGGAGGGTGGGGAGCCTTGGGGGAGCAGGGGGGAGCCTGGGAGGGTTGAGGAATTGGGGAGGGGGGGGCATTGAGGAGCCTTGGGGGGGGTTGAGAAGCATTGTGGGGGGTTGGGGGAAGCTGTGG
>NW_009259963.1:21659-23548 GCF_000687185.1 Egretta garzetta | reverse complement strand
AGCTCATCCCCGACGTGCGGAAGGTGATGGAGCCCTACACCGCCAGGGCCCTCAAGGTGAGCTCGGGGGGGGCTCCTCCTCTGCCCACGGGTGGGGGGGATTGGCCAGATCCTGCCCCCTCCCCAGGATAAAGCGGAGCCCGGGAGGCGGTTTGGCGCGGGGGGGAATCTCAAGGGCTCGGCCGCTCTGTGCCGCAGGTGCGGAAGAACAATTCCCTGAAGGATTTTGTGGCCGTGGCCGGGCCCCTGGGGGTGACGCATTTCTTGGTCTTCAGCAAACCCTCCTCCAGCATCAATTTTGTGAGTAGCGCGATCCCCTGCGGCCTCGGGGGCTGCTCCTGGGGTTTGGGGGGGGCCCTTCCGCAGCGGCCGTGCTCCCCCTCGCCACCTCGCACAGGGTGCGGGTGCCTTTTGGGGGGCAGGGGGGATTTCTACCCCCTTGCAGACGCAGATGATGACAAAATCCTCTTGAGTTTATGCCGTGATTCTATCCAAAGTAAACGCACTGATGTGTCTGCGCTGAGTTTTGGGGTGGGGGGACAATCCTGCCAGCGGCACCGCTGGCGCTGAGCACCGCTCCTCTTCCCCCTCCACAGAAGCTTTTTCGGCTGCCGGGTGGCCCAACGCTGACGTTCAAGGTGATGCAGGTGGGTGCTGGCGGGAGCCCCCCTTTCCCCGCCGGTGCGAAGGGCAGCATCTCACCCCCTCCTCATCCTCATGTGTGTGCTTTCCGCCCCCCCCTTCTCCAGTACTCGCTGATCAAGGACGTGGTCTCGTCCCTCAAGCGGCACCGCATGCACGAGCAGCAGTTCACCCATCACCCGCTGCTGGTCCTCAGCAATTTCGGGCTCCAGCAGATCCAGGTCAAATTGATGGCCAGCATGTTCCAGAACATGTTCCCCTCTATCAACGTCCACAGGGTAAGCGAGGGCGGGGTCCCCACGCTGCTGGGGAGGGGGGCTCAGTGCCCATCCCCCCTCCTTAGGCTGGTTCTGTTATACCCATCAACGATCTGGATGAAGGAATTGAATGTGTCGTTAGCAACTTTGCTGATGCCACCAAACTGGGAGGGGCCGTTGACTCTCTCTTGAGGGAGAAGTTGCCTCACGGAGGAGGGATTTAGGTAGATTGGAGCGTTGGGCGGCGATTACAGATGGAATTCCACAAGTCCAAATGGCCGGATTCTGCACCTAGGAGGGCGTAACACTGGGCACAAGTAGAAACTGGGAGAGGAGTGGGTGGAGAGCAGCCCTGCAGGAAGGGATCGGGGGGTGCTGGTTGGCAGCAGGAGCCGGCGCTGAGGGCAAACCCCACCCTGGGGTGCGCCAAACCCCACATGAGGGGATCGTCCCGCTCTGGGCAGCATTGGTGCAGCCTCACCTTGAACCCTGCCTGCAATTCTGGGCTCGTTAAAACCATTTAAGAAGGACACGAAGGTCTTTGAACGCATCCAGAGGAGGGAAGCCAAGCTGGTGAGGGGGCGTCCTGTGAGGAGCGGCTGAGAACGCTGGGTTTGTCGTGGTTGGAGAAAAGAAGACCAAGGGGTGACCTCGGGGCTCCCTGCGGGGATGTGGAGAGGGAGGTGCTGAGCTCTTCTCCCTCGGATCCAAGGACAGGACGCGTGGGGATGGTTCGGAGCTGTGCCAAGGGAGGTTCAGACTGGGCATGAGGAAGCATTTCTTTACCGCGGGGAGGGGTGTCCAACTGGGGGCAGGCTTCCTGGAGAGGCTGCTCGATGCCCCAGGCCTCTCCGTCGTTAAGAGGCGTTTGGACGATGCCCTTAATCACGCACTTCAGCTTTTGGTCAGCCCTGCGTTGGGCTGGGTGATCTTTGCAGGTCCCTCTCAGCCAAAATCCTCTCTTCCCTTCTTTTCCCCCCCCCTCTCCTTC
>NW_009259963.1:19877-20808 GCF_000687185.1 Egretta garzetta | reverse complement strand
CTCACCTCTCTTCCTCCTCCTCCTTCCACAGGTCAACCTCAACAGCATCAAGAGGTGTTTGCTCGTCAGCTATGACACAGAGACGCAGCTTCTCGATTTCAGGCATTAGTGAGTATCACACCCCTGATTTGGGGGGGGTCCCTGCACCCACTGTTCCAGCACTGACCTCTTCCTCCTCCTCCTCCTCGCAGCAGTGTGAAGGTCGTGCCCGTGGGCATGAGCAAAGGCCTGAAGAAGCTGCTGCAGGAGAAGTTCCCCAACATGAGCCGCCTGGAAGACATCAGCGAGCTGCTGGTGAAGTGCGTGGAGGGGCACCGAGGGGGACGAGGGTCCCAGAGGTGCCTTCTGGCCCGTCCCCAAACGCATTCCTCTCCCCCGGCAGAGACATCAACCTGTCGGAGAGCGAGGCTGAGCAGGATGGGACCCACAACGTCCTGGAGCTGCCGCAGGCGTACGCCGGCCGAGGCAACATGAAGGCGCAGCAAAGCGCCGTGCGCCTCACCGAGGTGGGTGACGGCGGTGATGCCGCAGTTGTCATCGCCCCGGGGACGCGATCGAGCCTGACCGGGGCTCTCCACATCCCCTCTTCCCCGTAGATCGGACCCCGCATGACCCTGCAGCTCATCAAGGTGGAGGAGGGCCTGGCGCAGGGCAACGTGCTCTACCACAGCTTCAGTAAGTGCCGCAAAACGCCATCCCCGTTAACGCGCAGGGGCTCATGCCGCGGCGTCTCACCCCCTTCTCCCCGCGTGCTTTCTTTTTTTTTAAGTCCACAAGATGGAGGAGGAGGTGAAGGAGATCCTGGCGCGGAAGGAGGCGAAGCTGAAGCTGAAAGCGGAGCGGCGGCAGAAGCAGGAGGCGGACGTGGAGCGCAAGCGGCGGCAGCGTGAGGCTCACAGGTGAGGGCAGCACACGGCAGCGGTGGGGTCTG
>NW_009259963.1:18337-18838 GCF_000687185.1 Egretta garzetta | reverse complement strand
CCCCCCCTTTGCCCCCCCCCCCCCCGCAGTGTCCCCAAAACGGGGCAGGACGTCACCCTGTGGTGGCCCCGTGACTGCCACCGAGACAGGAGGGACGGGAGAGGAGGGAGGGGAGCACGGACCCCGAGGAGGACGGGGTGAGCGGGGCTGCAGGTGGCAGCGCGGAGCCCTGCCTGCACGCTGGGAGCCGGGCGAGGTGGGGAGGACAGACAAAGGGACACATTCTGTCCCCAGCACAGGACCACAAGGCCACCTCAGCCCCAGCACGAGGTGGCTGGGGCTCACCAAACCTCACCGCTTCCCTGTACGGCCGTTTGCCAGCAGCCACACCTCATAGCCACACTCTGCCTCTTCGCTGCCTGCAACTACACCGCACCCCTGCCTGCAAGCCACCGAAACCGGGAGGGGGGGACACACACGCACCGGGAGGAACCCATGGCCACCCATCTCGGTCACTGCGGTAACTTCAGCAGCTTCCAGGAATCGCTGTGGCCGGTGCTG
>NW_009259963.1:17988-18206 GCF_000687185.1 Egretta garzetta | reverse complement strand
CCCTGCCATTCCTGGCGGCGTATTACTACCCACCCAAGGACTGGCGTTACGGAGCGGTGCTGTGCAAGCTGGAACGTTTCCTTTTCAACTGCAACCTCTACGGCGGCATCTTCTTCGTCACCTGCATCAGCCTCAACCGCTACCTCGGCATCGTGTACCCGCTGTGGGTCCACGGGCGGCTGCAGACGCGCCACGCCCAAGTGCTGAGCGTGGGTATT
>NW_009259963.1:13858-16727 GCF_000687185.1 Egretta garzetta | reverse complement strand
CAGGGACGGGGCTGCTCCCTGCCCGGTGAAGCCCCCCCTACCCCAGCTCAGATCGACACCGTGGTGCATACCAGACCGTGCGTCTTTATTTAGAAGCGCCGACCGCTCTCACCGGGAGCCGGCGCGGCACCGGCGCAGCGGGTTCAGTTGGTAGAGGGTCTGCAGAGGAGACAGAGAGTGCGGTAAGGAGAGGGGCTCCCCCAATCCTCCAAGCCATGCCCCCCAGCACTTACTTGGCCCATTCCACATTGAGGATCAGGTGGTCGTAGCCAAATCCGGAGACCCCAGCAATAGCCCGGGCCGCATCCTCCCGGCGGTGGAAGCTGATGAAGGCAAAACCCTGGGATGGGAGGGAAGTGAGAGGGTGAGAGGAAGCGTGAGGGTCTCCTCAGCTCCCCCCCACCCCTGAAGGGGAAAATCCCTCTGTGCCCACCTTGGACTGCCCGGTGGTCTTGTCCTTGGCTAAATAAATCCTAGAGATGGTGCCAAAGGGCCGGAACAGCTCCTGGAGATCAGTCTCACGCGTGTCCTCGGACAGGTTGGTGACACGGATGGTGGCGTTGTCGTCGGCTGGGGAAGAAGGGGGAAGGAAGAGGAAGTTGAAGGCTGTGGCACCACGGAGGCCCGGCTTCAGGCACAGCCAAGGCGTGGGGTGGGTGCATGGACTCCCCGCGGCGGCTGGCTCCATCTCTCAGGCTGGGGGGGACGTATTTGCCCGTCTTGCTCTGCTGAGCCTGCACTGGCTCCGGCTCTGAGGGCAGGAAAAGCGACGGGCAGGAGATGACACTACCTGCAGTCGCAGGCAGACAGCGACCCCCCCCTCCTTTGCCCCCCACATCTCAGGATAAAGGGGTGCCGTACCTCCAGGCAGCTTCTCCTTCTCGCCTGTGGACAGCCCCAACTGCTCGGCCAACTCCTTCTGCATCGGCCCCAAGGTGTCCTTGTAGGGACAGCGGGTGGTCCAGTGGTCGCCCTTGCAGATACGGCACGAGACGATCTTCTGCCCCTTCAGCTTGTTCATGGGATCCTCCTCCTCCTGGCAGCTCAGGTCCTGGGGGACAGGGAGATTCCTGAATCCCGTGGGATCCACCACACAGCCAGGCATGGCCTCACCGGGGGCTCCCCACCGGCCTGCGAGCTCCCGCCGTACCCAACCCACCTCCTTGCTGGTGATGAAGGTCATGAAAACGTCATCGCTCACAGTGGTGGTGGCCACGTTTGGTCCAGGGGCGTCGAACTCTGAGTTGCCAAATTTCTTCCAGTTCTGGGGAGAAAACAGGGGAGGAAAAAAAAAAAAAAGAAGCTCACTCACCCAGCATGTCCCCAAGCAATCGCTGAACCCAGAGCAGGAGCAGCCAGCGGGAAGGGAAATGCTCCCCACTGAGGGGTGGTCGGGAGATTAAGGAGGAATGGACAGTAGCGGAGGGGCTGGGAGACGAAGTGGTTCCTGCTGGAGTGCAGCTTTCCCTCCCAGTGGAAGCAACGCTTGTCCCCCCATCTCGCCCTTCCTGCAGGAGACGCTCACCTTCCGACGGGCCACTGCCTTGGAAGCCTTCCTGGTTTCGATGCGGAAGGTGCGGATGATCTGTAAAGGTGTAAAAGAACGGATCATTGCAGGAGGAGGGATGGCAGACGCGCCTCCGCCCCACATATGCTACGTTTGAGGCTGTCCAAAGCAGCAGAGTCAAAATACGGCTCCGACGGGATGTCCCTGATGACGTGTGGCTGCTGGGCGCTGCCCGAATGCACAGGCAGGGATCAGCCCCTGCGCCGGGGCTGAGCTGGGGGCTCTGGGAGGGGAGAAGGGGAGCTTGGCAGCGGGAAGAAGCCAAAACAGCAGCCTGGGACATGCCTCTCACCTTCACTTTACGCCCATCCTCCTCCTCGCGATACTCCGTAATGGTTTTGATGTTCCCGTTGATGAGCTCTTTTGGGGAGGGGAGCGGGCCTGTGGAGAGGGAGGACAGTGGGACAGTGTCCGAGGTGGGGGAGGAGGCAGCAAAAGAGCCCCCCAGGCTCTGGCCCAGCTCTCACCTCCCTTCAGCAGCTCGGCCTCAGCGCTCAGGCTGCCCCCCAGCACCCCTGGCAGGGGGATGTCCTTCAGCAGCTCGCTGGTGATGCATTTGTCTGCGGGAAGAGAAAGGGAGAGTCACCCCCATGCTTGGAGTGAGCCTGGCAGAGGGGGAAGGAGCCCCGCAGCCAGCACAGCCGCTCCCCGTAGGGAAGAGGTGCCCTGCTCTCCCACCCGAGCATGGGAAAAGGCCAAAGAGCCAAGAAATCTTTGCTGCTCCAACCCCCTGGGCTTCCTCAGCCCCTGGGCTGCGCAGAGCAAGGATGGTGAGAGGGATCCTGCTCCTCGTTCCAGGTCCAGCATGTTCTGCTCACAAGGACTGGCCTTGGAAAAGAGCCTGGGAGCCTCTTTTGAGCCCTGGACAAAAAGCGGGCGCATCTCTGGGCTGTTTTAGGAACTGCAGCTGCTCTTTTTGTCCAGAAAAATTCTCCGGTTGCCAGCAGGAGGAGCAATGGGAGGAAAAAGGGGGAGGGAACCGGCCTGCGGCAGGTAAGGCAGGGCTCACTCACCGTCTTCTCCACCCTCCTCTAAAAGAGCCTGGGAGCCTCTTTTGAGCCCTGGACAAAAAGCGGGCGCATCTCTGGGCTGTTTTAGGAACTGCAGCTGCTCTTTTTGTCCAGAAAAATTCTCCGGTTGCCAGCAGGAGGAGCAATGGGAGGAAAAAGGGGGAGGGAACCGGCCTGCGGCAGGTAAGGCAGGGCTCACTCACCGTCTTCTCCACCCTCCTCTTCCACCTGGTCGGCCCAGCTGGGCTTTGAGCTGCGGAAAGAGCAGAGCCTTAGAGCCGCTGTCCCCCTC
>NW_009259963.1:6850-12977 GCF_000687185.1 Egretta garzetta | reverse complement strand
GGGGGGCCGGCCGGGAGACAGACGCGAGGAGGGCCAGGGAAGGGGCAGGGGGGGACACTGGCCACAGCAGGTCCCCCGTGGGCCAGGAATTTAAAAACAAGACTAAAAACAAAAAAAAAAAAAAAAAAAACCAACCAAAAAAAAAAGCCAAAAAAAAACCAAAACCAAAAAACAAAAAAACCAAATAAACAACAAACAAAAAACAAACAAAAAAAAGGGTGTTAAAATAAATCAGTGCATGTTTGGGAGTCCAGGTGCCGGAGGAGAGGCCGCACGTCAGTCGGCGGTTTCCATGTTCTCCATCTTCTCCGGGGCGCTGGTCTCTGGGGAGAGAAGAGAGGGTGACGCCGCCATCCCCAAACCCCGGGGATGGGGGGCAGGATGGACCCCCCAGCCCCCAGCCTTAAACCAGGACCCCCCCCTCGCCACCCAAGGGAGGGCTGAGGTCGGGGATGGCATTTCCGACACACACACACCCCCCGCCCTTGGCGCAGGGCGGGGACGATGGCATCGGTGACTCCCGGCACAGCACCTACCCGCCGTGTCTTCTCTCAGCTTCGCCAACACACACGACTTGATCTCCAGCCCGATGGCTTTGGCTAGAGGAGGAGGCACTGCGTTACCGACCTGCGACAGAGGGAGGGGTTACGCTGGGCACCGGCTCCGCCACGCCGCCGGCAAGGGGATGGCGCCAATGAAGGGGTTTGCCGCCGGCGAGGGGTCACCACGTACCTGTCTGTGCTTGTCGAGGATGTTCCCAAAGAGGCGATAGGTATCGGGGAAGCCCTGGGAGCGGGCGCACTCCCTCACACTCACCACCCGGTGCTGCTCCGGGTGCAGGACCCGACCCTACGGCAGCAAATAAAGCCAACGGGTTGGGATGGCGGCAGCCATTGGGCATGGCCATGGGCAACGCCTGCCCTTCCTTGGCAGAGGGGATGGATCTGGTGGCTCCCACCTGCTTGCCCATGGGCTCAGGGTTGGTGACGGTGGTGCTGAAGAAGCCGTCCCACTCCAGGCGCCCATAAAGCCCGGCCCAGTGGTTGTGCCGGTTGCCAGTATGGGGCAGGCACCAGGGGATGAGGGTGTTGAATTGCCGGTCAGCGGGGTCGCAGGGCTTGCCTGGGGAGACAAAGAGGGTAAGGGGAGGGCAGAGAGGTGGCCACGGCCATTTTTTGGGGAGCCAACACCTACCTTCGGCGCAGGAGCAGACCCCCCGCAGCGCCCCGGAACTGCTGCGACCATTCTTTTTCTCGTGGTGCGTGTACCGCAGCTTGCGCGTGGTCGTGCCATCCGACAGCCGCACCTCGATGTTCGGCAGGTCGCGCCAATCGGAACCGGGGGCCAAGGGGATGTGTCTCATCCGGGCTGCGACCAGGGCGCTCATGTCCTGCCAACGACAAGCCCACCGTCACCGCAGGGGACGCAGATGGACACCGGCCACCCCTTCTCTCTCCAGGGAAGGCTGGGGGAGAGGGATAAGCCCCAGGAGCTCCGCCAGCCTCATTTTTGGAAAGTTAACCAGGAGAGGGCTTCGGGACAGTCCCTCCCACTCCACCTCACATCCAACCTGCCCTTGACCCCCATCTTGGTTTGGGGCTGGGGGGTCCAAGTGCAGCCCGGCCCCCCCGTTGAGACCCTGCCATCCGCACCTTGCAGATATGGTCCCTGAGGATGGGTTGATACTGGGAGCCCCGGATCTGCCGCTGGAACCAGGACTGGGGCTCCCCGTTGTAGGAGATCTCCAAGGCAGAGGCACCATTCCTGATCTCCGGCAGGTCGGACATGGTGTCCCGCACGGTGATGGTGCGGAAGGGGCCAGAATATGTCCTGGGAGGAAGGAGGGAGCCATGAGCAGCCGAAACCTTGCCCTCCTCAGCCGCGGCGTGGCTCCGAAGGCTCACCGGGTGATATTGCTAACAAACTTCTTGTCGTCCACCACGACACTCAGCTGACAGGCACGGGGCGCAAACACGTGCAAAGGCTCAGGGAACATGGGCAGCTTCTCGCCAGGAGCCGCAGCGAGGACAATGGCTCTCCGCCGCGTCTGGGCCACGCCGTACTGGCCAGCCTGGGAAGGAAGGGACAACTCCTGAAGGCGCTGGAGCTTCCCCATCCAGTCTGTGCCCTCCAAGAGCTGGGGAACGTCCCCCAAAACCACTGAGAGAAGCCAAGGAGCAACGCAGCCAACTGTTCCTTTGGAGGGGACGGTTCACGGCAGAGCCGGGTGAGAGGAGAAGGGTTTTCACCCCGATTAACTGTCTTGGGGTCACCCAACACCCTACCTGTAGGACCCCGAAGGTGCACTGGTAACCCATGCGGACAAGGCAGCGCAGGGTGAGCTTCAGCACCATGGAACGCTTGAAGGACACAAAGTTCCTGACGTTCTCCAGAAGGAAAAACCGCGGTCTGTAGTAGTCGCAGTAGCTGCGAGGAGGGAGAGGGACACACGAGCAAGGACAGAACGACATTTGAGGTGGGGGGGCTGTGCCCGCAACCCCGACACGGCTCCTCGCCACCTCCCCTGCTCACCTGAGGAAGGAGACCACCAGGGAGTTCTTGAACTTGGAGTAGGTGCGGGAGTTGAAACGGTTCATGCCGCTGAAGCCCTGGCACGGGGGACCACCGCACAGCATCTCCACGTCCCCCTTCTGCGGCAGCTTCTGCCCCAGCGAGTTGGTCTTCTCGCCGGACATGACCAGCTTCAGCAAGACGTTGCAATCCTCCGTGAAGACAGTCGTGCCGGGATTGTTCAATCGGAAAGCCTGGGCGGCCGGTTCCCACATCTCGATGGCCCAGAGCGTCTCCGACACGCCTGGGGAGACAAAGCGGAGGGTCTGGAGCCTGTGCAGAGGAGCGGAGCACCGGCTCGTACTCCCTCATCCGGCACGTGCCAAACGCAACCGCCAGCTCGGCAGAACCGTGCCGGCACTGATGCCCATCATCACCCCTCTGCTGTTCCCGCTCTGCCGCTCACCTGCCTGGTGGAAGCCCTCGGACAGCCCTCCGCAGCCGGAGAAGACATCCAAGGTCCGCAGCTTGGGGAGCTTCAGCTCGGCCGGCTCCTGCTCGCTCTGCTCGCAGCTCACCGACGACTTCCCTTTGCCCTTGCCTGCCAAGAGAGCCCCCGCTCACATCAAAAGGCAAAGTCATTTCCTCCTCTTAGTGCTTACAAGGCAAATTCTTCTCCCCCCTCCTCCTCCTCCTCCGCAGCAGCAGTTAAAACATCAGCTTCAAGCACCTTTCGGCCCCCGCCGCTGCCAGAATACACCCTTGCATTTGGAAGGGAAGCCGGCTCGTCTTTCCCACCCCGTGCCATCCCTTTCCATCCAACAGCCCGTGGACACGGGGCGGAGACTTTTTGGGGGTCAGACGGGTGCAGCGATAACTCACAGGGCAGCTCCCCATGTTGGGAGCATGGTTCGAAGCCCTACGCTACGGAGAAGCCAGCCCCCAGGCAGAGGGTTGGCAACCGAAAGGCTTTGAGATCTCCCTCGGGGACCAGGTGCTCTCGCTGCAAGGTTTATTTTTGAAAAGATTAGGTGCCTTAAGAAAAAAAAAAATAAAAAATAAAAAGAGCTGCAGACCACACCACTGCATCCTGCCAGAGCATCAGAGCAAGGAAGAGAGTGCAGAAACATCTGGCTGGCGGCACGTTTTATCTCTGCTCGGCAGCATGTAACGGCAGATGCGAACCGACTCACCCACCCGACACCTCTCCCCCCTCAAGCAGACGTACCTTTCCCTTTCCCCTTCCCCTTCCCTTTGTTGCCAGAGCTCCGAGCGTGGTTGGGAGGATCCTCAAAGCTCTTGGTTTTTGCGTTGTAAGCCTGGGGGAGAGAAAGGGTTGGGGACACTTGAGCACAAAAGAGCTTCTCTAGCTCAGGAACGGCCCAGGCGTTGCCAAACGAGCTGCAAAACCAAAGGATGCAGGCACAGCACCGCAGAAGGTCCATCACCTCCCTCTGCATTCGCGTCAGGGAGCTGGGGTGGCCGCCTGAGGGTCCGAATCTGTCCCCTCGGCTCCATAGGGAGCAACTGCTCCGGGTGACGCTCAGATTAAAGCTTCCTTTGCCTCTGAGACTCAGTCCCCAGGAGGTTGCAACGAGCTACAAATCCTCGCTCTGCACAACAGCTCCTCTATGCAAAATGCACCCGAAGAGGCAGGAGAGCCTGCGCTGGCAGGCAGAGGTTGATACGCTTCTTCTGCTCAGTCCCCAAGGGCTCAGCACACCCGGGGACACAGCCAGACCCCTGGAACCCTCACCTCCAAGAAGTAGAAGCGGTCGAGCCCCCCAGCAGAGTAGTCCTGGATGCTCTCCGTCAGATCCTCCCCGTACACCACCGTGCACCGGCCCTGCACGGCGCGGAAATCAACCGTCGCTTCCTCATCGCTCCAGTACAGGAGGTTGATGTCTGCGTGGTAGCTGGCTTTCATGGACTTGTGCGTGTTCTCAGGTCTGCAGGGGAAAAAAAAACAAAAAAAACAAAACAAAACACCTGGATTGGGGAAATGTTTTCGGCAACGTCCTCATCCCCAGTCCCACCCCCGCTCCATCTCCCCAGAGGAGGATTCGTTTCCTCCAGCTGCGCGTGCTTGCTGGCATGGCCTGGGCACAGCACCAGAGGGATGTTTCATACCAAAGGGAAAGGTTTTTTGGGGGGGGTTCTCTTAAGAGGAGGGAGGCGGAATTGGCACTGGAGCTGGTAAGTGAATTTAAAGGCAAAGAGATCTGAAGCCAGGCGAGCTGGGCGGCTCGAAACGCACAGAGCCTGAGCGTCGGCATGTTCCTCTCCCGCCACCAAGGCTCTTGGCACACGTGGTGCAAGGGAGATGACCGAGGGCATGCAAACATTTGGGTAAAAACCCGTGCCCTGGGACAGCACAGCTCAGCACCGGCTCCGAGCCCAGACCCCCGCGGCCATAAGCCCCCTTTGAGTGGTGCCCACCGACCGCACGGCGGTGCTCGGGAGCCACCTCGAGCCGACGGTGCTGAGCTTTTCCCCGCAGCACCCCAGATCTCAGGGCAGGCTCTGCACCCCCGTAACGCTAACCCCAGCAGCGCCGCTCACCTGTAAAACTTGCAGATGCGCAGCTTGATGTCGGCCTCGTTGGGTTTGCCGTTGCTGCGGATGTTGCAGAAGATCTCTTTGATGCGGCCCACGCGGTAAGGGTCGGGGGCATCCAGGTTGCTGCCCTTGATGTACTCCGAGTACTTGCGGTAGTGCTCCGGGTGCAGCTCCTCATCCACCGCCTCCTTTTTGGGGCGCTTGGCTGGGCTGGCGGGTTTCATGCTGGGGAGAAGGGGAGGGAAGGATGTTGAGGTATCCCTTTCCCCTCAAAAAAACCAAACCCCAGCAGCACAGAGCATCCTCCCCCCATCCTTCCTCCTCTTCTGCTCGCCTCGGCGCAGGGTGGGCACCACGGCTCCTACAGCACAGGCATTTTACAGCCAAACCACCACAGAACCGTGCACGGCCGCAAACCAAGGTGCCTACGCGTTGCTGCCCCAGCCCCGTTCCCAAAAAGACTTTGCCATTTCTCCTCCCATAATTACAGGTGGCGGGGCAGGGTCTTGTTTCACTTCTCATCTACCCAGGCTCGCCCTTCCGAAGAAAAAGCGACGCGCAAAAGGATTCCGATTCATCTGCCAAAAGGCGGCAGCTCAGCAGTGGGGATGGCCTGACCAGAGAGAAGTCGCTCCGTTTAACGACGGGAGGTGAAATTTGGGTTAGAGGCACCTTTCTTTCCAAGCTCAGCTTTTGGGAATGAGGGTGATAGGCGCTTCGTTTACAGGTGGGATTCACGACCCAGAGACTGCGTCCTCTGCCACCAAAAGCTTGACCCAAAGAGCATCCCGAGAAGAGCTTACAGCCCCCTGGCAAGCACCAACCTGAAGGAAAAGGCTTCTGGCAGGAGGTAGACGCCATCTCCCACCCTGTACTGCACTCCGTTCTTGGTGGCCATGGTGTAGAACATCTTCCCATCCCCTTCCTCCAGGGGCTCAGCCACTTTGGGTATCTCCTTGTGCCTTACCTCGTCCAGGCGCGTGCAGCTCATGCAGAACCTGAAGGAAAGGGGGACAGCAAAGCACGGTGACGGGGACCCCGCCAAGGCCAGCTGGGA
>NW_009259963.1:1313-6693 GCF_000687185.1 Egretta garzetta | reverse complement strand
GAGCCGAGAGGCGCCGGCTGCTCCTTTTGGGCAGGGTGGATCCCAAAAAGCCCCTGCCCTGCGCAGGCTCACTTGTATTTGTTGTCTTCCGTGGGCTGAGTTTTTGGCGGGGACTCGAATCGAGCGTACTCCTGGTCGTACCACATTTGATAAAAGTACGTTCTCCCGTCGTCTTCCACCATCTTGATCTCCATGTCCAGCCCGCCCTGCTAGGAGAGAGGTGTTCCCAGGGATCGGTGCCGCTGCCTGCGCTGGGCCTGGCCCGGGCCAGCCGGGGTTTGCAGGGCTGTCACCCACCTCCATGGACCAGTTCTCCGAGGGCGCCTTGTAGATGACTTTGACTTTGCCGTGGATGTAGGAGAGCTGCATGTCCTCGCACTCATCCACCAAAAAGAGCTCCAGGGGGTCAGAGGTGGCCCCCAGGACGGTGTCGGAGCCAGGGCAGAACCAATGCGCATGGAACATCTGGCCACTGCTGTCCTCCCACATGGCTGTCACCCTGGTGGGGGGGAAGGAGCCAGGGTTATAGGGCACCAGGAAAGGGCTGAGCCTTGCCAGAGCCCGACGCTCCCCAGACAGCAGCACAGCCGAGCGGGGAGAGCAATTGGGGTTCCCCCCCACACATCCACCCCAGCAGGAGCAAAGACTCATCCCCTTCAGCACCACGGCACCCACCTGGCGAGGTAGAGGGGCTTGGTGGGATCGTCGGGGCTGACGGAGACGCAATCTCCCACCTCCAGGGTCTCCGAGTCAATGCAGACCCTCTGGTAGTAATCCTTCTTGCCATCGCTCTGCAGAAGTGGGGGGACAGCAGAGTTTAAAGCCCCACGCTGGCGAGCGACGCAGCCCGAGCGCCCAACCCCAGCCCCGGCAGCGGGAGGGGAGCAGGGTCCTGCCCAGCCTCACCTTGATGGGTTCGCCCACCCAGGAGATTCGGCTCTTGTTCTGCTTCTTCTTCCTACCCTGCAGCATCTTCTTGGGTGACGGCATCTCGGGGATGTTGTCGTCTACCTCCTCATCCTCATCAGCTTCCCGAACGGCCAGGTTGGGACACCTGGGGACACAGGGAGCGTCACTGAAGCAGGGTACGCTGTGGGGACCACATCCCCTCGCTCCAGAGGCGGAGAGGACTTTGGAAGGAGACATTGCTGCCGGGGAAGGGACGCACCTCCTTTGCAAACAAGCCTGCTTACTCCGGCCGCTGCCCCCAAACTTCACCATGTTCTGGCAAGCCTTGCACTTCCCGCACTCGGGCTGCTGGCAGACCTGGAGCAGGGAGAGGGGACAGGCTGAGCATGGCAGCGGAGACACCCCCGGGATCAAGGGGAAGCTCAGTGACCCCGGGAAATCGCTCCCTTGGGGCAAGAAAGGGTCATTCAGGTAGGATGGAGGAGACAGAGCGGCGGGGATCGGGTCTTTTCGGCTCCATGCCAGCCCCCCGTTACCTCGCAAACGCCGCAGCGCCGGCGCTTCATGGCGTTTTCCTTGTCGTCTTCTTTCTCGTCCTTCTCGATCTGCTCCGAGAAGAAGGTGTCGAAGATGAGGTACACCAGCTTGGTGGTGGTGGCTTTGGTGGGACCCTTGTCCTTGTCTATTTTGGTGGGGTGCCGGATGGCCTGTCGCCTGACAGCTCGCCTGCGAGCAAGGTGAGAGCGGTGAGAAGGGACCCTGGCGCCTCGTATCGCTGACAGCTACGGGCGCAACCAACAGCCCAGCACCCAAGGAAGATCCCTAGGGAACAACGCTCTCCCTGGGGCACCCAACAGCCAAGGACCATGGCAGGATACCCCAACAACAGGCACCCACGTCCTGTGGCTGGCGTGGGGTCCCAAAGGGACAAAAAGAGCAAAGCCAGGCTCCGAGGACCCAACCCGGTGCCTTTTCTCCCTCAGGGGCAGCACTAGAGGGGTTTCCCAGTTTTGGGAGGATTTCTGCTCCCATTTCCCAGTGCTGCTCGTGCCACTGAGCCCAAATCCTCAGGGTCATCCCAGCTGAGAACATGCAGAAGGGGTTTTCCTGGAAGGACCCCCTGCGTGAAGCCGATGGGGAACCAACCCTCTGGGCTCCTCCTGGAGATGCTGCAAAGCCGAGTGGCCCCCCCAAAGAGGGCACCTACGGCGGGGACGCGGGGCTCACCTCTTCCCCAGGGTGACTCCAGCCAGCTTGATCAAGTCCCTCATGCAGGGCGTGATGAGGACGGGGGGTTCGTCGCTGTCCCCGGCTTCGTCGTAGCTTTCCACCTGCTCCACCACGAACTGGGCATGCCGCAGGAGCGAGTCCTCTGTGAAGCGGTTGAAGTTCAGCCCCGCGGGAGGTACGGTGGTCTGCGAGGAGGTGGGGGTCGGTGGTTAGGGAAAGGGTAGCAGAGCAACACCCGGCCCCCGGATCCCGCCGCCGTTGGGTTTGCACCTCGATTTTGTTGAGCAGATCCTCGTAGCTGACGTCGCGGTTGTTCTGCAGGAACTCGACGACGATCTTGCTCATGTAGATCTTCTCTTGCATGAGGGCGAAGATGGGAGCGTACTCCTCGCTGGGCTCCATCAGGATGTAATCCGCGAAGGCTGCGGCGGAGAGATCGCGGCGGGCGGTTAAATACCGGGGAATTTGCCGGGATTTAAGGATGCGCTAGGACTGCAGCCAGCGGGTCCTGGGGAGGGGGAAGACCAGCCCATTCACGCTGCTACAGCACCGGGACCTAAGCGTGTGGGGAAGCTCTACCCACAAGCCAGGACCCAGGGTCACTCAGCTATCATGGAATCATGGAATGGTTTGGGGTGGAAGGGACCCCCAGAGGTCACCCAGCCCCACCCCCCTGCAGCAGCAGGGCCACCTTGAACCAGAGCAGGTTGCCCACAGCCCCGGCCAACCTGGCCTTGGATGTTCCCAGGGATGGGGCCTCCACCACCGCCCTGGGCAACCCCTCCCGCTCTTTCCCACCCTCAGGGCCAAGGATTTCTGCCTTCCATCCAGGCGAAACCCGCCCTGCTTTGGTTTCAAACCATCCCCCCGTGGCCTGTCCCAGCCGGCCCTGCTCAAAAGATTGTCCCCGTCTTCCCTGGGGGCCCCCTTGAAGCCCTGAGCGGCCGCACTCAGGTCCCCCCGCAGCCCCCTCTGCTCCAGGCTGAACAAGCCCGCAGAGGGCCCCAACCCCCTCCCGGGCCGCTGGCCACGCTGCTGGGGCTGCAGCCCAGGGGAGGGTTGGGCCTTCGGGGCGGCCAGCGCCCATGGCCGGCTCACGGCCAGCTTTTCGTCCCCCAGCACCCCCAGGTCCCTCTGGGCAGGGCTGCTCTCCACCCCCTCATCCCCCAGCCCGTACGGATCCCGGGGGCTGCCCTGACCCAGGGACAGGACCTTGCCCTTGGCCTTGGTGACCCCCATGAGGTTCCCATGACCCCCCCTCTCCAGCTTGGCCAGGTCCCTCTGGATGCCGTCCCGTCCTTCTGGCGTATCAACCACACCACCCAGCTTGGGGTCACCTGCAGCCTTGCTGAGGGTGCGCTCGACCTCGCTGTCTACGTCATCGATGATGACATTAAACAGCGCCGGTCCCAGCACGGACCCCTGAGGGACACCACGCGTCGCCGGTCTCCATCCGGACATGGAGCCGTTGACCACCGCCCTCTGGATGCGACCATCCAGCCAGTTCCTTCTCCACCCAACAGTCCACCCATCCACTCCACAGCTCTCCAGTGTAGAGAGAAGGATGTTGGGGGGGACCATGCCAAAGGCTTTGCAGAAGTCCAGATAGACTCCTATCGCCAGCAAAGCGAGGTGGGGAGCGGGGACATGAGGCGGGGCACACTTTTTCCAGCCTTTTATTTTTGCCGTTACCTAATTAGAAAGCAAAGAGAATCCAGGGTTTGGTTTGGTTTTTTTTTTTTTTTGCCTGTCACTACAAACTCCATTTGCTGACGCACAGGAGCGTTGAGTCCTCCTCTGACGTCACCGGGTTACGCTAAGGGTTCCTTGCGGAAACGGCGAAGGGAAAAAAGCTTTTAAACCCCCCAAAACATCACCTTCATCTCCCCCAGTTGGGTTAGAGAGTGAAAAAGCCAACTGGGACACGGAGCCAAGGGCTGGCCGGGACTGGGCGTTCCTCCAAGACCTTTCTCAACACCAACCTGCCCCAAAAGCCCGGGGAATAGAGCAAGAAAGCAACAGAGCCCCTGCAACGGGGGCCAAGAGGTCAAGAGCAAAGAGACAACTCCCTCCCAGAGCAACCCTGACCCGGCCCCGCGCTGCGCCTGGCAGCTTCCCCGCGGAGGAGGGACCGGAGGAGGGATCCTGCCCGGGAAGGGCTGGCAGGGAGACGCCGGGCTCCAGCCACTTTGCTTCCTCCAGCTCCGTGCAGGGCACTGCTCAGCAGGAGGTTTTATAGGCATTTAACACAAGCCTGGGCGCCGCCGAGCTAAATAAACCCAGAGCCGAGCTTCGGCACCGGCCTCCGCCTCGCCACGCGCTTGACGGCGCAAGTTCTCAGCGCCAGCAGAATGCAAACACCCAAAAAAAAAAAAAGCTCCTCCACCAGCCGGGCGCAGGGCAGAGACCTAAATCCCACGCCAGGCGTGCTCCCCAAGCCCAACATCCCCCTCATCCTCGCTCACCCACCTGTGGTGAAGCCGATCAAAGCCTTCTCCCCTCCATCAAACCCCGTGATCCACCAGGCATTTATGGGTCCCAGCTTCTTGGCTCTCACCCCACCTGCCAGCGAGAAAACACCGATCTCAGTCCTCAGCGCCCTCCCAAAAACCCCAAGCGGGTGACCAAAGCGCCACCCGGATCCAACTCCATTTTGCGTGTGGCATCAAGCGGCCACGTAGGGGGACAAACCGGCCGTCCCCCATGGCCCTGGAGGCTCCTCCGCCTTGGACTCACCATCCAGACAAGGGTTGTCGTCGTAGATGGGCTTGACGGCACCGCTGAAATACAGCTCGATGTTCCTCTCGATCAGGCCGGTGTCAAAGGGACACAAGTGACCTCGCTTGTCGTAGACGCTGTGGCAAGGGACAGAGGGTGGAGTTTGAAGCGTCATCCCACGGCGGGGGGGTTGCAAATTTAGCAGGTTTGGGTACCCCGCTTTCCCCGCGTCTCACCTAAAAGAGGTGACTTTGTGCTGCGGCAGGTCCTCGTAGCTCTCAAAGCCGTCTTCGTTAGCGTCGAAGAGGGACAAGCGCTCATCCGTCAGCATCTCCGGCTCCTCCAGCTGAACGAGGGAGAGAGGCGGCCGTTTAACGAGCATTTCCCCAACAGCTCTCCCCGGGGCCGGGAGGAGGAGAATTAAATCCCCTTACGGCATCGTCAGGATCCCCTTGGAAGAATTTGAGGTCGGGATCGTCGAGGGACTGCCTGCAGTCGACGCACTTGGGCGGGGGGGTCTGCA
>NW_009259963.1:0-607 GCF_000687185.1 Egretta garzetta | reverse complement strand
TGTTGGACCTGCCGGTTTTTAAACACAACGGATCAATCCCAGCGTCCAACGTCACGAGGGTTGGGGGGTGGAACGGGACACGAGGGGGCTCTCCCGGCGCCGGCAGGAGCAGGGATCCCCGGGGAAGCGCCCAGCAGGTCCCCAAGGCCACTCCTGTTGGCAACCACAAGTTTTGGGATCCAACCCATCAAGCCCCGGAGGGCGGAGAGAGGAAGATGAGGGTGAAGGCTCCCGGGGGATGCGGTAAAGGAGGTGCAGTTCCCAGCCCTGCCACCGTACTGACCCTTTGGAGAACAGGCTCAGGATGGTCGGCTGCCGGCCGGAGCTCCGAGTGACCCGGGAACTGGCGGGAGACTCTGTTGGGAAGAGGACGCGGGATCGCGTTAACGGCAGGGACCCTCTTCCCACAACACCCCACAGAGCCGGGACCACTGCGGGCGACAGCACCCTCCTCCCCGCACCCCATCATCCCAGAGCAAGGCGAGGAGACCCCAAAACCCTTCCCGGGATGGGGGAATCCCTCTGGGAGTCGCCAGGCTCCCGCTTGGTATTTAACGCCGATAAATTAATTTAAGTGCAACGGTCGCTCCCGGTGCCGCCATTACCT
>NW_009259962.1:0-810 GCF_000687185.1 Egretta garzetta | reverse complement strand
GGTTCGTGACCACCTGAGGAACCTGAACGCACAGAAGTCCATGGGACCTGGTGAGAGGCATCCCAGAGTCCTGAGGGAATTGGCCGATGTAGTTGCCAAGCCCCTCTCCATGATATTTGAAAAGTCATGGCAGTCAGGTGAAGTCCCCGGTGACTGGAAAAAGGGAACCATTGTGCCCATCTTCAGAAAGGGTCAAAAGGAAGACCCTGGGAACTACCGACCTGTCAGCCTCACCTCTGTGCCCGGGAAGATCATGGGACAGATCCTCCTAGGAGCTATGCTAAGGCACATGGAGGCCAGGGAAGTAATTCGAGATAGCCAGCTTGGCTTCACCATGGGCAAGTCCTGCCTGACCAACCGAGTGGCTTTCTATGATGGGGGGACAATGCCAGAGGATGGACAAGGGAAAACCAATGGATGTCATCTCTCTGGACTTCTGCAAAGCCTTTGACATGGTCCCCCACAAAATACTTCTCTCTAAATTGGAGAGCTATGGGTTTGATGGGTGGACTGTTCAGTGGATAAGGGATTGGTTGGATGGTCGCATCCAGAGGGCAGTGGTCAACGGCTCGATGTCTGGATGGAGACTGTTGACGAGTAGTGTCCCTCAGGGGTCTGTACTGGGACCAGTGCTGTTTAATATCTTCACCAATGAGATAGTGGGGTCGAGTGCACCCTCAGCAAGTTTGCAGATGACACAAAGCCGAGTGGTGTGGTTGATACACCAAAAGGATGGGATGGCATCCAGAGGGACCTGGAAAAACTGGAGAAGTGGGCCAAGGTCCTGCCCCTGGGTCGGGACAACCCCCA
>NW_009259961.1:0-1833 GCF_000687185.1 Egretta garzetta | reverse complement strand
TTGCCCTGAGATACTGAAGCCTGAAGTGGGTTCTGTCCCTTAAGGACAGAGAAGGTTACTAGTAGGTCTCAACTGCAGGGCAATGGGGAACATTTAAGGCATTGGCTGATATTCATGGTAGTCTTGGGCTCTTCCCTGTGCTCATTCCCAGACCCCATTCCAAATCACACCCCTGGACAATCACACAGCCAGTCTCCAAACATAAATGCTTATGGCAGGTGATCATTCTCATTTCTCCAGGACTTGCAAAGACAGACAAAAACTGTGTCTCCTTTTACAGTTTCCCTGCTTCTTTCGGGGATCATAATTTCCTCCTACAACAATGGGCAGAGACCATAATTAAATGCTTACATTTATTCTCTCTTTTAGGGCATCAAGAATATTGACCCGCCGTTGCAGAACAAGAGCAGCAGATATTTCTATCATTTTTCTCTAGCTAAATCCCAATGATGTGTAAATATATCCCCATGAAAGACACCACTGGGTTCTCTCTTCTTTTCCGTTCTTAGATAAAAAGCAGCTGGCTTAGACTCACCAAAGAGAAACATATGAGATGATGACAAGATAGGGAAGCTGCTTCAAAGAGCTCATCGGCATGCACTTCCCACAGAGATCTGCTGGCTTTCTATGATCAGAGCACCACAGCAGTTTGGTCATGCTCGTCTTTTTTCTTGAATGTGGATGATCACAGTGAAAAGTTGTTCTTTCACCTTGCAAATGCTAAAAAATGCTTTCCTTTTTTCCTGGATGAATGAATCACACTCTCACTAACCTCTTGTTGCTAGCTGTGGCTTCTTGTACTCATTCTGTAGATGAGACATTAAAAATATTGAAAAAATCACTGTTATTTAACCAAACATTTGGAAGCCCTCTGCCTCCGCAATTGTGTGTGATAATGACAGATCTCAGTGACTAAACTGTGAGTCATCAGGGGATTTTCTTTTAAAGATGTGAGCTATCTGCATAGGGCATCATCTTTCTACAGATTACCCATTCCATGTTGAACATCTGTAGTTTGGAGAGGATGTGAATAGGTTCATATACTTGAACATCACAAATTTGGTAGTGAGAAGCTCAGGTTTTTTGTAACCATTCTCAGTTGGTCAAATGCAGCTATAACAACTACATTATGTTTTAAAGGGTTCAAAAGAACAGGTGCTACCAAGTCATCTAGGAAGAAGATATGGGTGAGTAATATCCTCTGTGTTGAAAGGTAATTAAGCAAGTGTGCTATCATAACATGTGTGGACTTAAAGTCCATGCTTTACCCTTAGGAGTTATACGGACACCTTTACCTATTCTCAAGGCCAATGAAGACGAGAAATTCCTGACACTGGAGCCTGCATTCCAGGAGTCCTCAACTTCATTATGGTTGTCATTTGACCTCTGTAAGTTTTAAAATTTTGCTGAAGAAATTTAAATAAACTGAGAAAAAGAGAGCTGAGCGTAGAAACAGGGATAGAAATTACTGATCTCGCAACTAGTACAGAAGAAAGATCATTCTGGTTTTGAGCTAGTCCCTGAAAACAATGGAGGGATGCAAGGAAAATGAGATATAAACAGGGAAACAAAATCCTGGTGGGCTGTGGAGGATCACCCATTTAATCGTTGATTAAAATGTAGTAGTAATGATAGGATAAATATGCACGTGAATAACAAGCAGTGATCAGGATTTAACATCTGACCCCAGGAAAACTGAAAGCCTCCAGACTGGGGACGATCTAAAAGAATGGAGAAAATCGTAACCTGCTGGCGATGGAGTTAAATATTTGTGGTCCTCAGCATTGTTAAATATTCAACCACATTAATTATATGTAGAAAAGAAGGACAGAC
>NW_009259960.1:2127-3170 GCF_000687185.1 Egretta garzetta | reverse complement strand
GCACCAGGATGCCCATGCTCACCTGAACAATGTTGAGCTTGGGCAGCAGGTTGCAGTCAGCTAACGTGAGCTGGTCCCCATCAAGGAAGCGGCGCCGGGAGGCCCGGAGGTGGGGGTCGTGAGCCAGCTCATACTCCAGGGGGGCACTCAGGTACTCATCCAGCTTCAGCAGGGCCCGCAGCAGGCTCCGCTGCAGTGCTGTGGGGAGGGCAGCAGCACTGCTGGCTCAGGGCATGGCCCCGCTGCGGGCACAGGGACCTGCAGCTCTGCCCAGGCCTCCTGCCAGCCCATCCCTGTGCCTGGGCAGCGCCTGCCCATGCTCTTCCCACCTCACCCAGGCTGGTGCTTGCCCCTGCCCTCCCAAGCCCTGGCATGGCCACACCGTTCTGTGTGAGGAGGGCAGTGCCTGTAGAGACCTGGCTGCAGGGGCCGGGGGGACTGGAAAGGCTCGGGGTGACCCAACCCGGCTTTGAGGTGGTGGCACCTGAGCGGTTGCATGGGGTGTCCCATCCCACCCCAGCTCCTTACCCTCGTCCTGGGCAGGCACTGGGTTCTTGATGAAGGTGGAGAACTTGTGGAAGATGTCGTTGCCAGCTAGGCTCGATTCCCTGTACTGTGGAACCAGGCTGGGGAACCTGCAAGGACACGGGTGCAGCTGAGGAAGGAGGCAAGGGCCGGCAGGCCCATGTGCTGCCTGCCCCCTCCCCCCAGCCTGTCCTGCCCCTCTTTGGCTCCTTGCCCCATCTCAGGGCAGTGCCAGCCACAGAGGTGGGGGGGCCCAGCTTGTCCTCCAGGAAGTCCTCGATGGTGACGGTGTCAGTCTTGGGCTCGCCATTGTAGAGCAAAACGGGCAGCTGGGCGCCTGGTGCAAAGTCCTTCAGCACGTCCAGCGCCCTGTGGGAGATGAGGACAGACGCTGGTGCCCGGCCGTGCCCAGGGCTCTGCAGGGCACCGCATGCACGCGTGTGTATGTGTCTGTGTGTACTGGGCAAAGGGAGGAGGTGGTGCCCTCGGGCTGCTCCTTGCCTCCGTGCGTGCCCATA
>NW_009259960.1:0-373 GCF_000687185.1 Egretta garzetta | reverse complement strand
GAAAATGCTCCCCCCCCCCGACCTCCCGTGGGCAGCTGGGGGGCACAACAGGCTCTGTGCATCCCACAATCCCTTCACAGCCCTTCCCAAAGTGCTGGGGACCTACCACCCCTTGTCCATGTGCCAGGGCTGTCCCACCCACCCATGGTCCCCCATGGCTGGCAACCCCCACAGCCCCATGGTGGGGGCACGACTCACCTCTTCACATCCACGGTGGTGAGGGTGAAGGGCACCCCTTTGAGCAGCAGCACCATGAAGAGCCGCTGGCAGAAGGGGCAGTGGCCCACGCTCTCCCCATCCTCGCTTGCCTGTGGGCCGACAGGGAGAGCTCAGCTGCTCAGCAGGGGCAGCACAGCAAGGCAGCCCTGCTGGG
>NW_009259959.1:1859-2456 GCF_000687185.1 Egretta garzetta | reverse complement strand
GGGGAGCCAGCCCCTGCTCCGGGGCACGGGCAGTGAGAGGCAGCCAGGCTGGCAGGAGGCAGCGATGCCGTAGGACAGGGACCTTTCCTGCCCGTCTGCAAGTGAGTTCCTTGGCCCAGTGCATTAAGGGCTTTCCCTGCTGCACCGTGCTCCAGCATGGCAGTGGACCTGCACGGCACCCTCCAGCCCTGAGACCCACGGGAAGAACGCGCCAGGGGAGACGGCACGGGGCTGGGCAGAGGGCAGAGCGCCCTCCTCTGCTCTCTCCTGCCAGCAGAGCCTCTCTACAGCCCTCCCTGCTCTCCTACTTTATCAGATGCCTGCTGGTTACCTGTCTACAAAAAGCAACAGAAGGCCGTGGACTTCATCCAGGCCTTTGTCAGCAGCCCAGAAAAGGTAACCGCGGCCATTTCGATGGTGCCTGTGCTGGCCTCTGCTGACAGGGGCTCTGCTGCGGGGCTGCTGGAGGCGTGCTGGCTGGGCAGCGCTGCTTCTCCCAGGGCTCCCGGACGGCACGGCACCCCCGGTGCTTCGGTGCCGCTGGCCGTGTGTTCCCTGCCTCTCGCTCCGCGTTTGTCTCTCTGTTCCGCTGAGTGT
>NW_009259959.1:0-1109 GCF_000687185.1 Egretta garzetta | reverse complement strand
CCAGCGGGAAACCCTGCCACAACTCTTTGTCCTCCTTGCAGACCCTGAATGTCATGGACACCATGCTAGAGAAGTTGGTGCTCAGCCTTCCTGCCTCCAGAGTCAACGAGGAGCTGCATAAGATCTTTCAGGTCTGGCACGTGCAAAGAGTGGGCTTTGCAGGGGCTGTTCCTCACCCTGCAGGGAAAGGGGTGTCCACTCTTGAGTGGGTGTCCCAACGCCAGTGCCACGCAGAGACAGCACACTGCAGGGAGGATACTCGCCTCCCTTGGGCACCCAGGGGCTGCCCACCAGGCTCTTGCAGAGCACAGTGCCTGCAGAGGGTGGCATCTGCCTTGCTGCCTGGCCACAAAGTTGGCGTGGGGCATTTGTCCCAAGCCTGCGAGGGACCCTAGGAGCAGGGACCCCAGCACAGGCTTTGCTCAAGACCAGAAGCGGCCTTAATGGACTGTACGAGTCCAGGCCAGGAGTTCAGCGGTGCTGCATCTGCTGGAGCAGGCGTCTGCTCCCAGGGCCCACCAGCAGCTTCTCTCTTCCCAGGTGCTGCTGAACTTGCCCAACTCAGAGAGACTAGGTGTGCAGGTGGTAGCCTTGGAGGGGATTGTCACACTGAGCCATTTGCTGGCCAGGAAGCCCACACGGGAGGTAAGGAGCCAGGCCCCCTCCAGCCGGGCCATCTCCCCCTCCCTGCACACCGGAGCAGCCTGCAGCTCTCCCTGTGCGGGGCTGCTGCCCAGCTAGCTGCTTTGGGAGCTGCGGCTGGCATGGCCCTGCAAAGCCCTGACTCACCAGGGCTCCAGCCCTCTTGGGTTCAGGGCTCTGGCACCAGCTGCCAGCCCACAACCCTTCTGCCGTTCTGCCTCCCTCATCCAGCACTGGACCCAGGGAAAAGACAACTATGGACCTGTCTGCTACAGAGACATCCAGATCCCAATCCTGGGACAGCTGCTGGGATGTCTCCTCCTCTTCCAATCTTCACAGAATGCAACAGATTCTTCAGCTTTCAATGCTCTTCTTTGCCTCTCTGATTTCATCTCTAAGCAAGAAAGTAAGAGAAGTTATGCCGGGCTTCATCGCTCCACCCACAGATGTCTCCTCATAGGTCTGCT
>NW_009259958.1:0-1142 GCF_000687185.1 Egretta garzetta | reverse complement strand
GAGGAGGTGCTGCGTCTGCCCGCAGGCTTGGGATGGCCGCAGTAGGCGATGCGGGGTATCCTCAGTACACCTGGTATCCTCAGTCACGACAGAGATGGATTTGGGGGTTTCTTTTGGTTTAGTGGTGGTTTTTTTGGTATCTCTCTTTTGTGACTAGAGATAAACCAAGCAGGCTGAGTGCTGGGGGGTGGTCTCTGCCCCTGCCCTCTGGCACTCTTTGGGAAGGGGTTCTCCCTGCGGAGGGCTGACACAGCACCAGGGTTTGGACGTTGCGGCTGTGCCGGGGTGGTTCACTGGGCTGGGGCAGGGGCTGATGGAGCTCAGACAGCGTGGCATCCTATTGACACCACGTTCGAGTGCAGAACCACCCCCAAAACCAACCTGGGAGACGGGAGCCTCAATGGTACCCTATTTTCTTTATGGACAGAAAAGACTTTCAGTGGGTGCAAGAGCTGCTCTTTTTGCTGAGGCACTGTATAATTTTAAGAAGAAAAATCGAGAAGGGTCTGAGGAGCTTTGGCAAGGTCTGGTCGCACAGAGGCACAGCTCGGCGGAGGCCAGTGCCCCCCTTGTCCTCATTGCCCCAGCAGGAGCCACCCTGGGGCCGGGGGCACTGACCCTCCACGTTGCAGAGAGGAAAGCGTTTGGAGCCCCAGGGCTGCCACTTGGTAAGCAGCCCTGGGCACCGGTGGGAGAAGGGCTTGCCGGAGGGGTCCGCCTTTGCTCATCAGCTCCCAGTGGTGCCGGGGCGAGTGCTGGACCGAGGGTCTCCCGTGAGCAACGTTGCATGGCCAGTCACTGTGTGTTGTGTTGCAAAAAACCCTCGCACGGGTGGCACTGCCGTGGGCGGGAGGTGACGAATCAGCCTGGCGGCGGGGGGAGGTCAGGCTGTGAGCAGAGGGGAAATGGCATTTCTGCAGCCTTGCCGTGCCCGCTGTGGTCGCGGTGCAAAACAAGCGAGGTTTTGGGGGTGGGGTGGATTTTTGGTGTTTGATGGGGTTTTTTTGAGATGCGGAATTAATTCGGCGTGGCAGGTAACAGAGCATTTGCAGCGACTGCCAAAAGGCATCGTTCTGCGTTTGGAGACATTTCTGTGATTTGCATTAATTACTATTAATATGACTGTCACCACAGTGGTCCTG
>NW_009259957.1:2154-2599 GCF_000687185.1 Egretta garzetta | reverse complement strand
CCCTCCAGCCTGCCAGGGATTGGATCTGCAGTGGGGTGAGCACCACAAGCCCATTGCGGCCCTCCCCATCACGGGGGGCATGGACCCCCCCACTGCCATCCCCCTCCCCCGGCAGGAGGGTGTTGGGGACCCCTCTCTGCACCCCCGCACCTTTAATGCTGCGTGATGGGGGGGCGGGGATGGAATTAATCCCCCTTGGAAAGGCCAGGACGGAGCAGACTGGGCTAAAAATACGTTGGGAGGGAAATAAAACCTTCTGCGTCAGGGGCTAAAGCCGGGCTCAGAGCCCCAGCCTCGGCCCAGGAGAGCTTGGGGGGCCCTGCCCTGGCTTCCGCGGTGCTGGGGGGGGGGGCTGAGCTGGGGCTGCCTGCCCTCCCCAGGGTGAATGCCGTGCTGCTGGCCCCGGGGCGTCCCCTGCCTCAGTTTCCCTCAGTGCTCCCGGGGG
>NW_009259957.1:0-272 GCF_000687185.1 Egretta garzetta | reverse complement strand
CATGCTGGCGAGCAGCAAAGATTATGAATAAGCTCTCGTTAATAAATACTTTATGATGAATCCAAATAGATTTCCTCCTCTGGAGCAATTATTGTAAAATGGGCTCTAATACGGCGCAGGGCCGGTCCCGGGCAGGGCTGGGTGTTCTCAGGGCCTAAGTGCCTCCTTCCATCCCCTCTAATGAGCACTTCCCAATCATTTGCATCCGTCTCGGCAGCAGGTCTCATTACCAGTTAACTTATTACCGAGCGCCGCTGCGCCCAACAGTTACG
>NW_009259956.1:1995-2450 GCF_000687185.1 Egretta garzetta | reverse complement strand
GCATAAACGCTTGCTCAGTGGTTGTTATTGCCCTTGCATTTCTGCTGCAAATTTTGTTTTATTTTTACCGAGACAATTTGCCAGACCCAGCGCTGGAGCTGCCCGAGCCAGCGTGCCGGCCCTTGGGAAGGGGATTTTCAAGGATCTCAGCCCAATTCTCGGCGCCACCGTGCGAGGCGTTGGGGTGAGCGGGGCTGGAGGTGCTGCCGGGGAGGGTGCTCTCCCGGGGGGGTTCCCTCCTGGCGTTCCGTACTTGGGTGTTTGCCGAAACGTCCCTTTGGAAAATTCGGAGCTGGGCGGTTGAGTGGTCCCGGACCCAGTGGGGTGCTGAGTGTTGGGGCGTCGCATCCTGACGGAGCCTCTCGAGGCGGGGGGGGCTGCGGTCGGTCCCTCGCTGCTGCCCGGGGTCACCTAAAACAGGACCTGGATGCCTTTTGGGCGGGCGTCTCCCATGG
>NW_009259956.1:0-279 GCF_000687185.1 Egretta garzetta | reverse complement strand
CCACCCCCGCCTCAGTTTCTCCGCTGTTAAGGTGAGGAAGGCTGCCAGAGGCTGAATTAAGCTGAATTAAGCAATTAATGTTTGCAGAGAGCGTGGAGAGCTTGAGAAGGACGTGGCTCTACCGGCGCTGTACCCCGCTCGCAGTGTGTCCTCCTGCTCTGGAGCCAGGAATTTCGGCTGGGAGCCGGAGCATCCCCCTGGCAGCTCTGCGGACGGCGCCAGCGGCGTCACCTGCGAAGCCCCCGGCTCCTTCCGAGCTGGTTTGGGGGCCCCAGTGGG
>NW_009259955.1:1957-2510 GCF_000687185.1 Egretta garzetta | reverse complement strand
GCCCTGCGCCACTGCCACCCTTCTGCTCGTGGCCTTGGGCAGCTGCACCAGCTCCCAGCTCCCCGGGGCTCTGCTCCCAGCCCCACGGGACACCATCCCTCCCTCCACGTCTTGTCCCACCACTGGAGCTGGCATGTCCCAGCTGGCACCCGTGTCACCTCCAGGCTCTGTTTTTGCCCTGGTGCTGGTGGCAGGGCCCTTACCAAGTCTGGACAGGGATGAACAAGACCCCTCCGTCCCGCCGAGGTGCTGCAGGACATGAGATGCCCGCAGGCTCACAGGGCTGGCAGGACAGAGCGGCACAAGGGCACACTGTGATGCAAATCTGGCACGGCCCCTGGCTGTGTGTCTCCATCGTTTCCCTCTGTGCCCCGCTGCGCCTCCAGGCCCCCCACTCTTGTCCTCTTGGGGTCTCTCCTGTCCCAGTTTTTCTTTTTCCCAGGGCTGCTTGGCCTTATGCCCTCGAGCCCCTGGCGCTGCGAGGAGCACCCTGCCAAGCCAGGACCGCAGGGTCTCCCGTCCAGGCAGGGTGTGGGTCGGGCAGGCTGCCGGT
>NW_009259955.1:0-230 GCF_000687185.1 Egretta garzetta | reverse complement strand
CGGGGGCTCCACATGAGGCAATGGGGGCTGGGGGGGTCGGCCCCTTTGCAGCCCTTCTCCAGGGTCAGCCCTGGAGCTGCCGCACCGCAGGCCTGAGGGGGGGCTGTGCGGGGGTGTTCCTGGGCACGGTGTGACCCCGGGCCACCTGCAGACCCGGGGGGTCAGGCTGAGCCTGCTCCCCTTCCCCGCTCTGCAGGGCTGCTGCAGCCCAGCTGGGCAGAGCTGGGCTG
>NW_009259954.1:2338-2750 GCF_000687185.1 Egretta garzetta | reverse complement strand
GGCTCGGGGGGCCCAGCCTGCTGTGCCCAGCACTGAGCCCCATCTCTGCCCGCAGGGACCCCGGGACCCCCTGCCCGGCTCCTCCTGCCCCTGCTCTGCTGGGCCCTGGCCTCTGGCTGCACGGGTAAGTGGGGGCTGCTGCAGGGCTGGGGGTTGCGAGGCGGGGGCTTGCCCCGGCCAGGGCAGGGCCCCTGGGTCTCCCAGCCTGGGGGGGTCGTGGAGCTGGGGCCGGGCGCTGATGGGTCCCTGCTGGGTCCGCAGAGAGGAGCCGAGGGGCTCGGGGGTGACCCTGCGCCGCGACCTGCACTTCGACTCCTTCAGCGCCCAGCACCTGCAAACCAACTTCACCTGCGTGGTGCTCAGCCCCCTCGGCGTCGACACCAGGGCCGTGCAGTGGCTGCCCCCGGCCCCG
>NW_009259954.1:0-912 GCF_000687185.1 Egretta garzetta | reverse complement strand
GCCGTGCCGTGCCGTGCCGTGCTGTGCCGTGCCGCCAAGGGCCCCATTGCAAACCCCGGGTGAGGGCGGCTGGGAGATGTGCAAGGACGTTGCCTGAAATCGAGCTCCCAACCTCACCCTCCCCATGATGGAGACCCCCCCCCTTTCCCGGCAGAGCTGGTGGGGCGGGGCTGCCCCGCAGCCCCTGCACCCCGGCGGTGGGGAGGGACCGTCCCCCAGGGACGTCACCTTTTGCCAGCTCGCAGTTGTAGGTGCTGCTCGTGTTCTTGGAGCGGAGGTGGATGATGGGTCTGTTCCCTTTGTGGGTGACCTTGGTGACGTTGAAGACCTCAAAGGGTGGGATGAGGACCTCCTCCTCCGTGGGGATGGCGGAGAAGTCCCTGATGGGGACGCCGTAGCAGGTCTGCACCCTGAAGGTGGTGTCAATGCCAAATTCCTGGGCGGCCTTGTCGCAGAAGGAGGTAGAGGTGAACTGGCCGAAGCGGACAGACTGGTGGCGCTGGGCGATGAAGCGGATGCCCTGGACGCCCCGGGAGACGCAGTGGCACTCTCGGGTCTGGGCATCCCACAGGGCATGCCGGGCCTTGGTCAGGAGGAAATGCAGCACCTTGAAGTGGAAGTTGTTCAGGTATTCCTCGCGGGAGCGCCCAGCCTCGCGCACGGCGGCGTTGAACACCTTGTACATGGGATTGTGGCTTGGCATCTCCAGGGTGTACGCCATGATCGCGACTGCGTGCTCCCACCGCAGTTCCGGCACCTGGGGGATGTGGCCCCCCTGGCTCCGCCACACGGCAGTGGCAAATTTCCAAACCTGGGCGTAGACTCTGTTCTTGGCGAACTCGGTGCGGTTGAGCTCCTCCAGCTCCTCCTCCATTATGTGGCTGCAGCCCCGGTACTGGTCGTCGAAGGCGG
>NW_009259953.1:2047-2274 GCF_000687185.1 Egretta garzetta | reverse complement strand
CGGCTTGGCCGTGGGGCAACGGGCATGACTGTGGGCTAAGGGCTGGAGATGGGCCAGGCGGCATTGGCTTGACCATGGGGCAATGGGCATGGTGGTAGGATGAGGGTTGGAGAAGGGCCATGGGGCAGTGGCTTGGCCGTGGGAGGCATGGCGGGGCGGTAGGGTAAGGGTTGGAGATGGGCCATGGGGCAGTGGCTTGGCCGTGGGACAATGGGCATGGCAGTAGG
>NW_009259953.1:0-409 GCF_000687185.1 Egretta garzetta | reverse complement strand
CTCATGTTCCTCTTGGCTCTCTGGATGGTGCTGTATGAGAACAGCCCCAGCCTGCGGCAGGCCAGCAATGAGGTGAGGAGGACCAATGAGGGGTGGGGGGCCAGGCTTGGGGGCATGGGACATGGCTTGGGGGCATGGGATGGGGCTGGTGGTATGGGATGGGGCTGGTGCTGTGGGACAGGGACAGTATGGGGCAGGGTGAGAGGGGGGGGAGGGGGACGGTGTGGGGCAGGGGAGGTGCTGTGGGATGTGGGAACCATGTTTGCCCCCACCAGATCTGGCTGACGTTCTTCGAGGGGCGCTACCTCATCCTGCTCATGGGGGCCTTTTCCATCTACACCGGCTTCATCTACAACGAGTGCTTCAGCAAAGCCACTGTCATCTTCCCCTCCGCCTGGAGCAGGGCCAC
>NW_009259952.1:0-206 GCF_000687185.1 Egretta garzetta | reverse complement strand
GAAGACAGAAAAGCAGCAGGAAGGGTGGGAAGGCAGCCGGGAGGGGGGCAGGGAAGAGCAGCCAGTGGGAGGGAGCAGAAAAGCAAGCGGAAAGATGGAAAGGCAGCCGGAAAGGCGGAAAAGCAAGCGGAGGGGCATGGAAGAGCACCCGGAAAGAGGGGGAAAAGCAGGCGGGAGACGGTGGTGGGGTGGAAGAAGCAGGCGGA
>NW_009259951.1:0-885 GCF_000687185.1 Egretta garzetta | reverse complement strand
ACGGGTGTGCAGGAGTGTGCACAGATCTGAAGGAGCATGCATGGGTCTGCAGGAGCGTGCAGGAGTGTGCGGGAGCGCGCACGTGTGCATGAGAGCGTGCACAAGTGTGTGGGAGCGTGCAGGAGTGTGCACGAGTGTGCAAGAGCATGCACGGGTGCATGGGAGCGTGCACGGGTGTGCAGGAGCACGGGGGGTGAGCGTGTCATCGCGTGTGTGCGCGTGCGTAAGCGTGCCTGGGCGCATTTTTTCACGCCCATGAGCTCGTGTCAGCGCGTGTCAGCGCGTGTGTGAGTGTGTCAGCGCGTGTCAGCACATGTGTGTGTGTGTCAGCGCGTGTCAGCGCGTGTCGGCGCGTGTGCGAGTGTGTCAGCGCGTGTGCAAGTGTGTCATCACATGTTATCGCTTGTCATTGCGTGTCATCGCGTGTCATTGCATGTCAGCGCGTGTGAGAACATGTCATCGTGTGTCATGGCGTGTCATGGCGTGTCAGTGTGTGTCGTGACGTGTCATGGCGTGTCATTGCATGTCAGCACATGTCATCGCGTGTCTGTCTGTGTGTGTCAGCGCATGTCAGCGCGTGTGGGAGTGTCTCATGGCGTGTCAGTGCGTGTCATGGCGTCCCATGGCGTGTCACTGTCATGGCGTGTCATGGCGTGTCATTGCATGTCATGGTGTGTCATAGCGTGTCGTGTCCATGCATGTCATGGTGTGTCAGTGCATGTCAGTGTGTGTCATGGTGTGTCAGCGTGTGTCATGGCGTCTCAGCGTGTGTCGTGGTGTGTCCGTGCATGTCATGGCGTGTCCGTGTGTGTCAGTGCGTGTCAACGTGTGTTAGTGCATGTCAGTGCGTGGCGTGGCATGGCGTGTCAGCGCGTGTCAGTGTGT
>NW_009259950.1:5444-6563 GCF_000687185.1 Egretta garzetta | reverse complement strand
TGGCCTCGTCCCTCTCCCTGTCCCCACGTCCCCTCCCTGTGTCCGCAGGGGGGTGACAGTGACCTACCAGGGCCCTCTTGATGTACTCCTCCTGGGCCGCCTTGGTGTTGTCCTTCTTGCCGGCCCAGGCCCGCAGGGCGGAGGCCTGCAGCGCCCGCCCGTAGGAGAAGGTGAGGGCCCAGGGCCGGGCCAGGGGACAGCGGTTGATGGCGTTGAGGTTGAGGGAGGCCTCCTCCTCACTCTGGCCACCCGACAGGAAGGTGATACCTGGGGATGAGGACAGGGTCACCACAGGGATGGGGACACCATTGGAACACCACGGGGACACCATGGGGACGTTGGGATGGGGACACCACGAGGATGTGGGGACACCACAGGGATGTGGGGATGGGGACACCATGGGGATGGGGACATCATGGTGATGTGGGGACACCATGGGGATTTGGGAATGGGGACACCACGGGGACACCATGGGGATGTGGGGATGAGGACACCGTGGGGATGGGGACACCGTGGTGACGTGGGGATGGGGATACCGTGGTGACATGGGGACACCATGGGGATGTGGGAATGGGGACACTGTGGGGACACCATGGGGATGTTGGGATGGGGACACCATGGGGATGTGGGGACACCATGGGGATGTGGGGATGGGGACACTGTGGGGACACCGTGGGGATGGGGACACCGTGGGGATGGGGACTGGGATGTGGGGACACCATGGGGACATCATGGTAACGTCAGGATGGGGACACCATGGGGACGCAGGGACACCGTGGGGACAGGGACACCGTGGGGACACCGTGGGGATGGGGACACCATGGGGACACCGTGGGGACGGGGACAGGCATGTGGGGACACCATGGTGACGTTGGGATGGGGACACCACGGGGACGTGGGGACACCATGGTGATGTGGGGATGGGGACACCATGGGGACACCATGGGAACACCGTGGGGATGGGGCACAGGAGGTCACCCCATGGGGACAGGGATGCCATGGGGATGGGGACGAGGACACTGTGGGGATGGGGACACCGTGGGGATGTGGGAAGGGGGCACCATGGGGAACGTGGGGCTGGGGACATTGGGAGGGGGGCACCACGGGGACAGGGCAAGG
>NW_009259950.1:4152-4435 GCF_000687185.1 Egretta garzetta | reverse complement strand
ATGGGGGGCGGTGCCCCCCACGGGGACAGGGCCATGGGGCCACCATGGGGACATGAGGCTGGGGCCACCATGGGGCCGGGTGGCACTGACCGGGGACGGCGGGGGGCACGGTGCGGCGCAGGGCGGTGACGGTGGCCATGGCGATCTCCTCGGGGCTGTACTTCTTGGGGCAGGCGTGGCCTGGGGTCACCATGTTGGGCTTCAGCAGCGTCCCTTCCAGGTAGACATGGTGGTCGCTCAGCGCCTTGTAGACGGCCGCCAGCCCCTGGGGACACGGGGACCT
>NW_009259950.1:1730-2382 GCF_000687185.1 Egretta garzetta | reverse complement strand
GCAGGCCGCCCAGCCCTTGGGGACACGTGGGGACATCAGGGACGGGGCCATCCCCAAGGTGGCATCAAGGGAGGAGATGTGGCCAGGGCCACCCTCAGGGACGCGGCCGTCGCTCACCTTGGGTCTTGGTCTCGCCGTTGGTGCCAGCCAGGGGCACGACCCCTTTGTCCACCTGGGGGATGGGGATGGGGTCACCAGGGCCACCGTCCCATCTCCATGTGTCCCCTCCGTGTCCCCTCAATGTCCCCAGTGTCCCCCTCCAAGGGACAATGCCCTCAGTATCCCCACATCCCCCCCCCAAGGTCCCCATGTCCCCAACAAGACCCTCTTGATGTAGTTGACCTGGCTCAAGGAGCACCCAACGCCCCCCCATGTCTCCCCAATGTCCCCAAATGTCCCCAGGATGTCCCCAACGGGTCCCCATGATGTCCCCAACATGTCCCCAATATCCCCAAGGGGTCCCCATCTCCACACCAAGACCACCGGAGGAAGCCACCTTTGATAGGCTTGACCTGGCTCAAGGGACACCCAATGCCCCCCCATGTCCCCCCAAGGCCCCCGATGTCCCCATGTGTCCCCAACGGGTCCCCAATGTCCTCAAGGGGTCCCCACCTCCACACCAAGGCCACCTGAGGAAGCCACCTTTGATAGG
>NW_009259950.1:0-349 GCF_000687185.1 Egretta garzetta | reverse complement strand
CCACCGGAGGAAGCCACCTTTGATAGGCTTGACCTGGCTCAAGGGACACCCAATGCCCCCCCATGTCCCCCCAAGGCCCCCGATGTCCCCATGTGTCCCCAACGGGTCCCCAATGTCCTCAAGGGGTCCCCACCTCCACACCAAGGCCACCTGAGGAAGCCACCTTTGATAGGCTTGACCTGGCTCAAGGGACATCCAATGCCCCCCATGTCCCCCCAGTGTCCCCAAGGCCCCCACTGTCCCCGATGTCCCCAGGGTGTCCCCACCTTGATGCCCACGAGGGCGCCCTTGCCGCGGATGACCTGGGGGAAGGGACGCCCATCGTCCGCCTTCTGGTAGAGCGTCTCAT
>NW_009259949.1:0-397 GCF_000687185.1 Egretta garzetta | reverse complement strand
TGCTGGGTGCCCCATTTTGGGGTGGTGGGTGCCTGATTTTGGGGGTGCTGTGTGCCCGGTTTTGGGTGCTGTGGGTGCTGGGTGCCCATTTTTAGGGTGCTGGGCGTGCTGGGTGCCCCATTTTTGGGTGCTGGGTGCCAATTTTTGGGTGCTGTGGGTGCTGGGTGCCTGTTTTGGGGGTGCTGGGTGCCCCATTTTGGGGAGCTGGATTCCCATTTTAGGGTGCTGGGTGCCCCATTTTGGGGGTGCTGGGTGCCCGTTCTTGGGTGCTATGGGTGCTGGGTGCCCATTTTTAGGGTGCTGGGGGCGCTTGGTGCCCATTTGGGGGCACTGGGTGCCCCATTTTGGGGGTGCTGGGTGTGTGTTTGGGGGTGCTGGGTGCCCATTTGGGGGTGCT
>NW_009259948.1:2060-2262 GCF_000687185.1 Egretta garzetta | reverse complement strand
ACACTTTCAGAAGCGAATTTAAAATCTCAACACAAATAGGTGTTTATGCAAGGTCAGAAGGAAGCTTAAATGCTACAGACAAGCAGAGCGCTCACCATTTCCAGCATCACTTTTACCAGAAATATTTTGGGCTGGCGCCATGTCCCCGTGCTGCCCATGTGGGTCAGAGCCTGCTCCCCTCGGCGAGGCAAGAGCCGCCCCA
>NW_009259948.1:0-270 GCF_000687185.1 Egretta garzetta | reverse complement strand
TCCACGCCCCCGCTGGGCAGGGATGGCCCCACACCACCGCTCCCGTGGCCTTGGGCAGCTCCAAGCAGCAGCTTCTCCGGCTTGCGCAGTAAATCCCCATTGCCATGCCCCATGCCTGGCAGGAGCCGCTGGCATGTGCTCAAGGCGAGGTGGGCAGCAGGAGCTGCATCCCCACCCGTGGGGCCCTGGAAAGGCCTCGGGGCATCCCCGTGGGGACACAGGACAGTGTCACATCCCTGCAGCACCCTGGAGCAGCAGAGTGGTGGTGTG
>NW_009259947.1:0-308 GCF_000687185.1 Egretta garzetta | reverse complement strand
CCCCCCGCTTCTTTTCCTGCACAGCAGAGCCCCAAATCCATCCCCAGCCTCGATCGTGTGCATTAATCTGTAATAATAAGCAGCCGTGCAGGCCAGGGGCAGGGGCAGTGAGATGCACCCCGGAGGTGAAGCCATTTCCCGTCTCCAGGACTGAGCATTGCCCTCAGCCCGGGCCTGGGGGGCTTGGGGGGGCTGGGGCACAGCAGCAGCTCTTCTGTGCAACCCGCTCCCTGTGCAACCCACTCCCCGTGCAACCCACACCTTGGTGCAACCCACTCCCCGTGCACCCCACTCCCCCTGCAACCCGC
>NW_009259946.1:0-537 GCF_000687185.1 Egretta garzetta | reverse complement strand
GGGGTTCGTGCAAGGCTCGGTGCGTGTGCAAGGCTGGTGCACACACAGGCCCGGTGCTCATGCAAGGCCCAGGGCTTGTGCAAGGCTCATGAAAGGCAAGGTCTGCTGCTTGTGCACACACAGGCCCAGGGCTCGTGCAAGGCCCAATGCTTGTGCAAGGCCCCGTGTTTGTGCGAGGCCTGGGACTTGTGCAAGGCCTGCTGCATATGTAGGCCTGGTGCTCGTGCAAGGCTGGTCCACAGTGCAGGCCCCGTGCTTGTGCGAGGCCTGGTGCTCGTGCAAGGCTGGTGCACAACACAGGCCCAGGGCTTGTGCAAGGCAAGGTCTGGTGCTTGTGCGCATGCAGGCCCAGGGCTTGTGCAAGGCCCAGCGCTTGTGCAAGGCCCAAGGCTCGTGCAAGGCCTGGTGCTCGTGCGAGGCCCAGGGCTCATGCAAGGCCGGTGCACACGCAGGCTCCGTGCTCGTGCAAGGCTCTGTGCTCGTGCAAGGCTCGTGCAAGGCCCCGGGCTCATGCAAGGCTCATGCAAGGCCAGGGGC
>NW_009259945.1:0-871 GCF_000687185.1 Egretta garzetta | reverse complement strand
CTGAGGGCACTGGGAGGGCATTTAGGGCACCAGCATGGCATTGGGAGCACCTTTAGGGCACCAGTATGGCACTGGGAGGGACTGGAGAGCACTGGGAGGGCATTTAGGGCACCAGTATGGTGCTGGGAGGGCACTGGGAGGACGTCTAAAGCACAAATATGGCACTGGGAGAGCATTTAGGGCACCAGTAAGGCACTGGGAGGGGACTGGGAGGTACTGGAGGGCACTGGGAGAGCCTTTAGGGCACCAGTAAGGCACTGGAAGGGGACTGGGAGGTACTGGAAGGCACTGGGACAGCCTTTAGGGCACCAGTAAGGCACTGGGAGGACACTGGGAGGGACTTTGGGCCACCAGTATGGCACTGGGAAGGCATTTAGGGTGGTACCAGTAAGGCATTGGGAGGGACTGGAGGGCACTGGGAGGGCCTTTAGGGCACCAGTATGGCACTGGGAGGGCACTGGGAAGGACCTTAAGGCACTGGGAGGGCCTTTAGGGCACCAGTATGGCACTGGGAGGGCCTTTGAGGCACCAGTAGGGCACTGGGAGGGCCTCTGAGGCACCAGTAGGGCACTGGGAGGGCCTTTAGGGCACCAGTAGGGCACTGGGAGGGCCGTTAAGGCACCAGTATGGCACTGGGAGGGCCGTTAAGGCACCAGTATGGCACTGGGAGGGCCTTTGAGGCACCAGTAGGGCACCGGGAGGGCCTCTGAGGCACCAGTAGGGCACTGGGAGGCCCTCTGAGGCACCAGTATGGCACTGGGAGGCCCTCTGAGGCCCCAGTAGGGCACTGGGAGGGCCTCTGAGGCACCAGTAGGGCACTGGTAGGGTTTATAAGGCTCCAGTAAGGCACTGGGAGCCCCTCCGAGGCACC
>NW_009259944.1:1760-3407 GCF_000687185.1 Egretta garzetta | reverse complement strand
GCAAGACCCTTTTTGGAAGACCCTTTTTGCAAGACCCTTTCTGCAAGGCCCTTTTTGCAGATCCTTATTGGAAGACCCCTTTTGCAAGGCCCTTTTTTGCAAGACCCCTTTTGCAAAGCTCTTTTTGGAAGACCCTTTTTTGCCAGCGCCATCTTCAAGACCCTCCTCACAGCCCCCAACCAGCTATGAAAACACCCTGGCACGGCCCTGACCCGAAGCGTTTGGAGCCGGCTGCTCCCAGGGAAGCACGTGGAGACGCCGGGTCCCTGTGATGCCGAGGGGGCCAGGTCTTGGTGATGCCTTCAGCCTCGCTGCAAGCTCCAGGCTCTCCCCAGCTGCCTGCTCCAGAGCCCATCGCCTTCCCTCGGGGCGGCTGGTTGGGTTCAGGGGATTATTTTGCATTTCTGCCCCCAGCCACCCTTCTCAGCCCGTCTGGAGGGACATCAGTGGGTTTTGGCCTGGATTTTGTGGCGTTGGAGAGAAGAAGCTGTGTTCCCTTTGGATTTCTCCTTAACTGCTGTCCAGTTTGTTTGCAAAAAGCCCCCATCCTTGCCCGTCTGGGTGCCCGAAGTGGCTTATCCCAGAGGTTTTTAGTAGGCGTGAGTTTGGAAGGGATTTTCTCTCCATGCTGTGTTTTTTACCCCTGGGAAATTCATTGCTTTGCCCCCAGATCCTCACCCTGCTTCGGGAGATGCTCCGGCCCTGGCAGATGCAGCCGATGGGGTGATGCCCACTGGGTCTATGGGGTGATGCCCACTGGGTCCACCCGGGGTCGGTGGCTTTTTTACCGGCCTTATGGACCGGTGGCTGTGCCGGAGGGTCTGTAGGGATGTCCTGCTCCCTTGCAGCACCCCCAGCTGCAGGGGTTCATCCCAACCAACTCCATCCCAGCAAAACCCCAAAAAGCCACTGAAGCCATGGCCTGGCCGGGGGCTGCTGCCTCCCATCCTACCCAGGGCTGTCTGCAGGGGGGGGTTTATTCCCCCCCCCTCTTTCCTTTCTTTCCCCCCCCCTCCTCCTTCAGGGTCTCAGCTGTTAATTACATTTGCCTGTCAGCCCGGGCTGCTAATCTGCTATCGCCGAGCGGAAAGCGGGAGGTCAGAAAACAAAGGTGACACCATCACATTGTGCCTCTTGTCATCTCCAATCCAGATTAGTTTCATTGACTAACTCCTGGCTGAATACCACCAGTTAATTATAACGATCACAAACCCTCCCGTTTAAAGCCACACAGCGAGAATTAAGGTTCTGAAGTAAGACTTTAGCTTCATTAATTGCTGGGCTCATTGTGATGGTATTGATTGTTAACGCTATCGCGTGGTGAGTAATGGCTTCCCAGCTCAGAGGGGATTAGGCTGCTAATTGTTGTTGGCCTTGCGCTGACAAGATAGACTTCAGTGGGTGTCAAATCCGTATCGGCGGGGGGCTTTTTTTGGGGCAGCCTTTCTCTTTCCCCGAGTCTTGCCACTCTTGAAATGAAAGCGATTCGGAGCGACTCGGGAATAATTAATAAGGCAGGGCGGCCGGCAGTGGGCTGCTCCGCTTGGCCTCGCTGCTCCGCCGAGCATCCTTCCCGGGGCGCGGGGATGCTCGTGCCTCCCTGCGGCATTCCCAGCCCCGCCGCCTCCCGGCTCCCTCCCGGCGGCA
>NW_009259944.1:434-1093 GCF_000687185.1 Egretta garzetta | reverse complement strand
TTGGCGGGCAAGGAGCCAGCTTGCACGCTCAGGGTGCCAAGCTCAGTGCCGTGATGGGGAGCATCGACGCCTCTCAGCTGGCACCCTGCGATGACCACGAGCCACCCCACAGCAGCCAGTAGCCAGCCCCTGCCGGCATTTTGGAAACCTTCCCTCAGCCCAGGCTCCGGGCTGGTGGGAGCAGGGTGTCGGGGGGTAGGAGCCCCCCGGGCTGCCTGGGTGGGTTTTAGGAGCTGCGGGAGCAGGCGCCGGGCGCCGTGTGCCCTAGTTAACATTGAATTTGTATTTCCAGCTCTGCTTTTCTACCCACATCACCCTCTCCGCTTTAATTCCATTTTCATTTTTCCCTTGCAACTATCGCCAGCATCCCTGGGGTGGGTATAATTTAAAATACAGCTGTATTATGCAAATAAAGCCAAAGCCTTGCCCAAGGGTTACGAGGAGTGACTCCTTCCTCCCAACGTCTCCGAGTGCCCTGGCTCGTGCGTGGCGACTTCCGCAGCCGGATGAAGGAGTCTGCGGGTTGGGCTGGAGAAGATGCAGCCGCCCAGGGTTGGCATCGCATCGGTGTCGCTCGTGCCAGGGCATGGGCAGGGCTTGCTCTGCCCGTAAAGGGCTTTATGGGAGGCGGGGGGGCAGCCATCCCTGTTAGATGGGAG
>NW_009259944.1:0-331 GCF_000687185.1 Egretta garzetta | reverse complement strand
GGGGGGGGTGCAGAGGGATGCCAACTGCCCTGCGTGCATCCCCGTGCCCCATCCCTGGTCCCTGCAGCGGGGCATCCCACCGGCTGTGGCGTGGGATGGCTTCAGCTTGTTTGGAGGGCGTTTTCCACCAGTTCACCTTTTTCCCTGCTTATTTTCCTTTTTCAGGGTCCTCGATAAGCAGCGAGTCATCCCCGGTCTCCTCGCCAGCCACCAACCACAGCTCCCCCGCCAGCACGCCCAAGCGTGGCCCCATGGGCCCCATCATCGTGCCCCCGGGGGGGCACAGTGTGCCCAGCACGCCGCCTGTCGTCACCATCGCCCCCACAAAGAC
>NW_009259943.1:3635-3984 GCF_000687185.1 Egretta garzetta | reverse complement strand
CGTGGCCCCTGGGGCTGCTGTGTCCCCCCAGGACACCACCACCCCTCCCCTGGCCGTGACGTCACGGGGCTGTCACATCATCAGGCCATAACGTGTCTCATGACATCAGCCGAGGATGCGATGCTCCCTCCCCACAGCCATGATGTCAACAGGCTGCAACATCACCCAGTGAGGCACGCCCTGCAGTCATGACGTCACCAGGCCAAGGCATCACTCAGGGATGACGTCACCAGGCCAAGGCATCACCTAGGGATGCAATTCGCCCTCCCGCAGCCATGACGCCACCGGGCCGTGACATCACCAGACAGCTCCTGCGACCCTCCCGACACCACCCCCCCCCCCCCCGACC
>NW_009259943.1:1546-1913 GCF_000687185.1 Egretta garzetta | reverse complement strand
AGCCGCCACAGGGTGCCGCTGCGAGGCTGCTGCCTCAGCTGGCAGCTCCCCATGCTCCCCCCGCCCCCCCGTGCCCTGAGAGTTGGGGAACAACGTGAGGATCCCCTACCTGAGCCGCAGCGGGGTGACAGGAGGGGGGAAGGCTGTCCCCAGGGAAAGATTGGGGTTTCACACACTGTCCGGAGATCAGGGCACCCCAAGTTCAGCCGCTGCTGCCGATCCCGGGGCAAGGCAGCCCGGTGCCTCAGTTTCCCCTTCCCTGGAAGCCAGCCCACAGCAAGGGGCACCCCCTCAGGTCAGCCCCCATGGTGTCGGGTGGGCTTTTTTCCAGTGTCGGAGCGGTGGCTCCGGGTGGGCCCCCCCCGCG
>NW_009259943.1:1070-1500 GCF_000687185.1 Egretta garzetta | reverse complement strand
CGAGCCACCATGGAGCTGTACAAGGTGGTGGAGGCGGAGTGGGAGCAACACCTGATGCTGAACCCCGAGCAGGAGTGACCCCAAGAGGTGCCCAGAGCTGTGGGGAGGAGCAATGAGCGCTGAGGGGCCGTTCCGTCCGTCCGGGCGAGGTAGTGGGGACAGACAGACGGTGGGAGCGTGGAGCCAAGTGCAAGCGTCCCTCGTCCCTGCGCCCCCGACGTGCCTCTTTACACTGCTGCTATTTTGCTCCGTCCTCCCCCGGGGTCATGGGGGAGAGCTGGGGCCAGCCTGTGCCTTCCTGGGGGGGGGGTTTCTTGGGTCCTTTGCCCCCCGCCACCCCCCCAGAACCACTCGGTGCTGCTGGAGGTGCAGATAGCACGGCAGGGCCCAAGCCAAAGCGGGGCTGGGGGTCTGGGGGCGGGGCTGGGGG
>NW_009259943.1:0-720 GCF_000687185.1 Egretta garzetta | reverse complement strand
CCCCGGGAACGCCGGCTCCTTTGCCGAGGCCTCCGACCTGTGGTTGTTCCCTGAACTCTTGAACGTGCCCTGAATTCTTGGTCAGCCCCAGGCAGGGGGGGGAGAGCTGGCTGCTTTGAACTGAAAGGTTTATGTACAAAATCCCAATTAAAAAGAAATGATTAACGAGCCCTTCCTTTCAGCGGAGGACTGGGGGATGGAGACGAGCTCCAGGCCCTGGCGCTTGGCCCTGGGTATGCCGGGGAGCGGTGCGACCCACACCGGGCAGAGGGGGAGGCATCCGGGCTCCGCCTGAGATTGCCCTCCATGTTGTTGTTCGAAATGGAAGCAGTTGCCCCCCACCTTGGCAAGGTTGGCCTCCGAAATGGGCTGGGAGAAGGGGGCACGGTGAGGCTGGGGTGTCCCCGGGGGACTTTAGGGGGGCTCATGAGGGGAGAGGGGCCCATGTCTGGCGCGGTGCGGCCGAGCGCCGGGTTTGTGGGCTCCGAGCGAGCCCCTCGGGTGGCTGCTGTCAGCTGTCGCCCGCCAACATCTGCCTCCTGCTTGGCCCTTCCTCTGCCTCCTCTTCACGCCAGGTATGAGTTGGCCCCTTCCCCCTGCCCGGGGCTTGTGGGGACCCCCCCACCTTGCCCCCTTTTTCTGGTTAAACTGCGGGGAGCCAGCTGATCCCCACCGCCGGCGTCACCAAGGGGCCGGAGCGGCCAAAACAGCCGAAACCTG
>NW_009259942.1:0-1447 GCF_000687185.1 Egretta garzetta | reverse complement strand
AGCAGCACCCCAGCCAAAGCACACAAGTGGGGATGCAGGCACCGCAGGGCTTGGTCTATGCTAGAGGATCACTGAACCTGCTGTTTCTGCCTGTTTATCAGGGATTCACGCAGGTGTAGGTTACCACTGTGCCTTGGTCTTTCCCACAGCAGGGCAGGAATCTCAACGTGCTCAGCACGGTGCCTGTAGGAGTCTGTCACAGGCCTATGTTATCTAAACAGGTGTTCTACTGGGCAAGCACACAAGACTAAACAACACTTAGTATGAGATATGTGGTTTTCTACACCCCAGACTCAGGTCACTTGAGCGTGAGTTTACAATCCTCTTTGCCAATTTTCTGTTATTTTCCCACATTCCACCCCCTTGCTCAAGACACCGCTTCTGCTGGGCCTGGCAAAGCTGGAGGTGTCCATTTTGGCCTGCAGCGTGTAGCACAGGGTAATTTAAGGATGCACGGAACAGACACATCTAGGAAAAGAAATAAAGATATCCCTAAAACAATGCTTTAAATCAGGTGTTCCACTCATCCTGTCAGGGAATTAAACCACTCAGCCAGGCAGGCACCAACAGGAGATTGTTTCATGTGATGCCTGAAGTCCTGGAGATGGTGACTGTCGTCCTCTATGCTGACTGATTCATCAGTTATGTTGAAGCAACACACACCTTCAAAATCAAAGCAGCCTTTAGGGTGTCGATGGAGGACATAGTCCAACACCAAGCGATTTGGTAATGTTCATTGCAGTACAGCTGTGACCGACTCAGAAAAAGTCACAATGAGAAACACGAATTTCAAGATCACTTAGCATAGTACAATTCTGTAACACAGCTCCTGGGGCTGGCACACCAATGGAACACATCAAGAGATCTGCAGCTGTTAACCCTCATTCAACACAAAACACAGATGAGTCATTTACAGCAGAGGTCAACCAAATCTAAGTATTTACATGTTGGTCTTGGGGAAAGGTATCCAGGGCATGTGCTTGTAGCACAAGGACTACAAAGCACGACGAGCCAACCTGGGATAGAGGAGGCAAACGGGAGTGTCATCTCCTTCCAGTAATATATATGCCCTTGTTCCAGCTCCTTCAGCCAATATGGCTCCGGGTTTGATAACCTAATGTGGGGCAATTGCCCACAGAGATGTCAGAGCTAGGGCTTGCGCTTTTCAGACTGAACTTCAATTCAGCGTTGGGTTCACAAGACCAATAACACCACTCCAACGCTATCTCCTCTAGATAAGGCACAGGTATTGGTCAAATATACCTGAACTACAAGAACTCAAGCATCTCAAATCAATAGAAGATGTAAAATAAGAGGAGCAGCTGGGGTATGGAATGATTCAGCATTCTCAGGGGTTATTATCTGAATCTTCATGTCTAGACTAATAGGTTGCAGTCTCACCATGCAATCTGTTGGTGTAAACAGTTCCATTTTCCCTGCAGTTAAT
>NW_009259941.1:0-282 GCF_000687185.1 Egretta garzetta | reverse complement strand
TCACCTCTTGACGAGCGTCACCTCTTGATGAGCGTCACCTCTTGACAAGCGTCACCTCTTGACGAACGTCAACCCTTGATGAATGTCAACTATTGATGACCGTCACTTCTTGAGCACTGGTTCTTAACGAGCGTCACCTCTTGACGAGCGTCACCTCTTGACAAACGCCAACCCTTGATGAACATCAACTATTGATAACCGTCACTTCTTGAGCATTGGATCTTAACGAGCGTCACCTCTTGACGACCATCACCTCTTGACGAACGTCAACCCTTGACGAGC
>NW_009259940.1:0-470 GCF_000687185.1 Egretta garzetta | reverse complement strand
CCCATCGCCCCACACCATGGGGTCAACAACCATCCTGGGATCCTGACAGGCACCCAACAGCCCATGGGGTGCAACAGCCACCCCAACTCCTATCAGGCACCCAATGGCCCCCATCACCGCAGACCACTGGGTGCAACAACCGCCCCAGGTCCTGTCAGGCACCCAACAGCACCCATCGCCCCACACCATGGGGTCAACAACCATCCTGGGATCCTGACAGGCACCCAACAGCCCATGGGGTGCAACAGCCACCCCAACTCCTATCAGGCACCCAATGGCCCCCATCACCGCAGACCACTGGGTGCAACAACCGCCCCAGGTCCTGTCAGGCACCCAACAGCACCCATCACCCTACAGTGCAGGGTGTAACAGCCGCCCTGTGATCCTGTCAGGCACCCCACAACCCCCATCACCCCACACCATGGGGTGCAACAACCCAACCATCCTGGATCCTGTCAGGCACCCAACAG
>NW_009259939.1:7148-7614 GCF_000687185.1 Egretta garzetta | reverse complement strand
CGACACAGGCAGTGAGTGGGGCTGCCCCATCCCCGGGGGGCCATGCTGGGAACGGGGAATTGTGCCGGAAAGGTAGTTTTGGGATGGTGGGGGTGGCCACGGTCGCATCGGCGCCGAGTCTTTAGGTGATGGGAAAAGAGGGAGACACCCAATTCCCGCCAGGATTGGGCACGGCCTTTCGAGGAGCTTTTCCCAGGCTGGGTTTTCTGAAAAGGCTGGAAAAGCCCCCAGACACAGAAAATTGAGTGGAATGCTGCAGAATGGCCAAAAATAACGAGGAGGACTTGGCGTGGGTTCGGCAAATGGCAGAACGGGGTGCTGCTGCTTGTCGCTGCGTCGGGGACAGCGCAGGGGTCAGTGATGCGGGCAGGGGTGGCCAGGAGCAGCCAGTGTCCCCGTGTGGTCCCAGTGGAGTCCCAGTGTGGTTGCTGGGGGACCGGTGGGGGCCCAGGTGTCACCCTGTGGC
>NW_009259939.1:1999-2731 GCF_000687185.1 Egretta garzetta | reverse complement strand
GCCAGCCCCCCCAGCCCGTCCCGAGGGTGTCCCCGGCCAGGGCCACCTCTCCTCCATCCTGGAGGTTTGGTGTCCTCCACAACATCTGCTAAGCCCACCCCGCTTCTTCCTCGCCATCACCATCAGTTACCCGTAGGTGGCCACTGGTTGCGGGATGGGCGGGGGCGGGGCCTCATGGCGCTGCCCAGGGTCTCATCACCCCATAGACCCCCAGCAAGTCTGGGACCGCCTGTCCCATTGGGACCCTGCTGCTCCCCCTGACAGCAGTGGAGGTTTATTGGGGTCCCTCGAGTCCCCCCTTGTCTGGGGTGCAGCTCAGCCAGGGCCACTGCACAAACCCACACCCCCAGGAGCACCCCGGGGCTCCACGGCCGAGGCGTGACAAGGTCCCCAACCACGCAATTACTGATGCTCATTAACTGGAATTGCCTGTGTGCGGTGGTGATGGGTGCCTGGGGGATGAAACGGGGTTTGGAGCCCATTCCCCCCTCCTGGGAAGCAGCTGGCCCAGGGGGGACACAGTGGCTGTGGGGTCCCAGGCGAGTGTCCCAGGGACCCCGGGGGTCTGGGGGAAGGAGGCTTCCAGCAGAGCAGGAGCTGGGGAAACTGGAAAGGTCAAGGTTCTCAAAACGTGGTAGCAGGTCCCCGGGGCTGTGATCGCACCCTCCTCCACACACCTGGTGGCATGCCAACAGCACCCACACCTTGTCACCCGCCTGTCCCCGCAGCCCC
>NW_009259939.1:0-435 GCF_000687185.1 Egretta garzetta | reverse complement strand
CGCCCACCCGTGTCTGTGCACCGTTAGGGTGAGCCCACGCACACTCACCCGTGTCCGCGCAGGGCGGTGGGTACGCGGTGCCGGCTGCTGCTGCCCCGACTGCTTTGCAAACAAACAAACAAAAACAAACAAAACCAAGCAAAAACAAACAAAAACAAACAAAAACAAACAAACAAGGGTCCAAAGCCCAGAGCAGGCACCCCACGGCCACGAGAAAGGTGCCCACGCGCGGCTGCCCCGCCTCCGCGTGTCCCTGCACCCCCATGCCGGCTCCGGGCACCCCCACGCCCGTGCACACGCGCACTGTGGCCGCGCACATTTCCCCCGTGTCCCTGCACAGGTCCCCCGTGTCCATTCACACTCACCCGTGTCCGTGCACAGCCCCCCCGTGTCCGTGCACGGTTCCCCTGTGTCCTTGCACGGCTCGCCCGTGTC
>NW_009259938.1:1915-2761 GCF_000687185.1 Egretta garzetta | reverse complement strand
AGCGCGCGGCCGCTCTGCCAGTCCTTGCTGAAGTTGGTGATGGGGATCTGGGGCAGGCGGTTCTGGATCCAGCCCAGCAGGCGCTGCTTGGGCGTCTGCCGCTTGGCCTCCTCCTCGTCCTCCTCGTCCCACATGGGCATGGAGATGGAGTAGTGCAGGATCAGCGTCCAGATCAGCCCCAGGATCAGCTTCAGGTTACCGTCCACGATGGCCTTGCTGTCTGCGGGGGGGACAGGCCTGGGGGCACCCTGGGGAGGGGGACACCCCGGTGGTTGGGGACACCCTGGGGATGGGGACACCCCGGCACCCGCCTGGGGACACCCTGGGGATGGGGACACCCCGGTGGTTGGGGACACCCTGGAGATGGGGACACCCCTGGGATGGGGACACCCCAGCACCCGCCTGGGGGGACAGGCACCCCGGGGAATGGGGACACCCTGGAGATGGGGACACCCCGGCACCCGCCTGGGGACACCCTGGGGAGGGGGGCACTCCAGGGATGGGGACACCCCGGGGGTTAGGGACACCCCGGCACCCACCTGGGGACACCCCGGGGGAGGGGGGCACCCCGGCACCCACCTGGGGACATCTCAGCACCCACACAAGGGTACAGGCACCCCGGGGGATGGCGACACCCTGGCACCATCCGGGGACACCCCCGGACATGGGGAGGGGTCCCTGACCCCCCCAGCATGCGGCTGGGGACACCCCAGCACCCCAGAGCCCACGTGGGGTCCCCACCACCCCAACATCAGCCTGGGGGCACCCCAGGGCGTGGGGACACCCCAGCACCCACACGGGGGGCCTTGACACCCCAACACTGGCCTGGGGACACCCCGACACCCC
>NW_009259938.1:0-950 GCF_000687185.1 Egretta garzetta | reverse complement strand
TTGCACGCTCATCCCAAACCTCATTCCGACTCCCCCATCGCCCCATCCTTGCACACTCATCCCCAGCCCCACTTGTCCACCCCCCCACCCTTGCATACTCACACTCAGCCCCACTTCTCCGTCACCCCTACCCTTGCACACTCACCCCTCATCCCCTCTCTGTCCCCCCGGCCTTGCACACTTATTGCCCCAACCCTCGCACACTCATCCCAAACCTCATTCCCACCTGCCCATCACCCCTATCCTTGCACACTCATCCTACCCCCACTCATCCATTGCCTGTACCCTTGCACACGCATCCCCAGCCCCACACACCCATCCCCTCCTGCCCTTGCACGCTCACCCTTACCCCCTCCCCCACCTGCTCATCCTCGCTTGCTCACCCTCCCTTGCACACTCATCCCAAACCTCATTCCCACTCATCCATGCCCCCTACCCTTGCACACTCGTCCTCAGCCCCACTCACCCATTGCCCCTACCCTTGCACGCTCATCCCAAATCTCATTCCCAGTTGTCTGTTGCCCTTGCACACCCACCCCTTGCCCCCTCCCTCACACGCTCATCCTCTCTTGCCCCCCTTGCACGCTCATCCCAAACCTCATTCCCACTCCTCCATGACCCCTACCCTTGCACACTCATCCCCAGCCCCATGCACCCATCGCCCCTGCCCTTGCACACTCACCTCTTACCCCCTCCTTCACCTGCTCATCCTCACTTGCCCACCTCCCTTGCACACTCCCCTCCTTGCACACTCATCCCAAACCTCATTCCCACTTGTCCATTGCCCCTGCCCTTGCACGCTCACCCCTCATCCCCTCCCTCGCCCGCTCATCCTCACTTGCCCCCCTTGCACACTCCTACCCCCCCTTTTTCACACTCCTCCCCCCTCCCTCACCTGCTCACCCTCGCTTGCCTCCCCCTTGCACACTCATCCCAAACCTCATTCCCAC
>NW_009259937.1:1831-2499 GCF_000687185.1 Egretta garzetta | reverse complement strand
CCCTGCCGGCACAGCTCCCTCCCGACCCTGGCTGCACCCCACCGGGCATCACTGCCACTGCCCTGTGCCTCAGTTTCCCTCCCTGTGCAAAGCTCCAGGATGCCCTGACAAAGGCTCAAGCCTGCTGCAATGTTGGCAAACTGAGATGCCCAGCTCCCCCTCGGCACCCTGAGACGGGGCCAGAGTCAGGGCCAGCCCCTTCCCGGTGTCCAGGGGGACGATGCCACCCACTGTCCCTGCAACCCCCAGTGCTGCAGGCTGCTTCTCCCCCTCCGTCCCTGCCAGCAGGAGCTCACCCCCTGTCCACGATCTCATCCACCACTAGGAACAGCCCCTCCATGTTGTCCAGCAGCCAGCGCTTCTCCACCTCCTTCCTGTGGGCGAGTGGGTGGGAGACGTCACTGTACCCACTCTGGGTGACGGCCTGGGGTCCTGTGCAAGGTGCTGGGACCCAGACCCCTGCCATCCCAAAGCAGCACTGGCCCCATCCCACCCAGGGCGTTAGGGGATGGGGGGGGTTCACACCAGCTCAGGTGTCACCTGGGGTGACAGCTGCCCCCTGCCTCAGTTTCCCCACCTGAGGCACATGGGTTCAGGGCTGGGTGGCCCCAGGGACTCACCGCAAGAGGTGGCCGAGGGTGTCGAGGAGGCAGGCGAGACGGCCGACA
>NW_009259937.1:1567-1767 GCF_000687185.1 Egretta garzetta | reverse complement strand
CTCCCCCCCACCTACCTCATTCTCCTGGCTGCCCCCCACCACGTAGAAGAAGAGGTCAACGCTGCTCCTGTAGACGACGGTGAGTCCTTCCAGAGAGGTGACCTCACCTGCACAGCGTGGGGACACGGGATGGTGTTTGTGTCCCCCAGGATGGCACCAGAGGGGAGGCTGCCCCAAGCCCCATACCCGCCCCCACCCCC
>NW_009259937.1:0-218 GCF_000687185.1 Egretta garzetta | reverse complement strand
ATCCTGGCTGTGGGGCACAGCCCCCCCGGTGCCCCCGCCCCCGTCCCCGGCCTCTTCCCGGCGGAGTTTGCTGGTGAATCACCGGTTGCACCCAAATCCCCCCGGTTTGCTTTAACCTCTGGGGCTGGAGGGTTTCCCCACGGGGGGGTTGGAGCCCACGGGGGAACCTGGGCCACAGCCTCGGGGCGAGGGGGCAACTCCCCACCATGTCCCAGTGG
>NW_009259936.1:2016-2239 GCF_000687185.1 Egretta garzetta | reverse complement strand
GGCGTGGGGACAGCGGGGCATGGGGACAGCAGGGCATGGGGACAGCAGGGCGTGGGGACAGCAGGGCGTGGGGACAGCAGGACCTGGGCTTGTGCCCTGATGGGGGCTGGCTCCTGCCCAGTGCCTCTGCCAGGGATTTGGTCCTGGGGTCAAACCGGGCTGATGTCCCGGAGCGGTGAGACACAGGATGGGGACATGTCGCAGAGGTGACATGGAGCAGGGG
>NW_009259936.1:0-237 GCF_000687185.1 Egretta garzetta | reverse complement strand
ACAATCCCCTGCGAGCCCACCGCTCTGGCCCGGAGGTGACTCACGGTGGGGATGTGGGGGTCCCGTCCATCCACATCCCCCCTGCCCACGCATCCTTAACTCCCCATTTCCTCCGGCCCCACAGCAAGTCCCCTCCATGGGGGAAGCAGAGCTGTCCCCAACCCTTGTCCCCATCCACATCCCTGTGCCCATCTGCTCCCGCTGCCCCCCGGCAGCACTGTCACCTGTGACCCCGGG
>NW_009259935.1:0-288 GCF_000687185.1 Egretta garzetta | reverse complement strand
GGACAGGGGAGGCACCCGGGGGACGTTGGGGACACCCAGGGGACATTAGGGACATGCAGGGGTCACAGGCAGGACATGGGGGACACCAGGGGACACAGGCAGGACATGGGGGACACCTAGGGGACATTGGGGACACCCAGGAGCTTCACAGGCAGGACATGGGGGACACCCAGGGGACACTGGGGACACCCAGGAGCTGGGCAGGGCTGAGGGGTGGTGTCCCCTCATCAGCGAGAGGGTCAAGCTGGGGATGTTGGGGACACCAGGGGACACAGGCAGGACATGGGG
>NW_009259934.1:0-290 GCF_000687185.1 Egretta garzetta | reverse complement strand
AAAAAAAAACCCAACCCAGCCGACAGCGAAGGAAGACGCTGCTGCCACAGGAAAGAATGTATAAGCGAAGCAAAAAGAAACAAAAAAAAAAAACCCCACAAAAAAATGGCTGAAGATGAAAGACAATGCTGCCGCTGCCAGAAAGAATGTATAAGCAAGAAAAAAGAAAGAAAGAATTAAAAAAACCCCAACAAACCCCTGGCTGAAGACAAAGGACACTGCCAGCGCCAGAAAGAATGTATGAGCGAAGGAAAAATAAAAAAAAACAAAAAAACAAAAAACCAAAAAAA
>NW_009259933.1:0-896 GCF_000687185.1 Egretta garzetta | reverse complement strand
AGAGAGTTGTGGTCAACGGAGTTAAATCCAGTTCGCAGCCGGTCACAAGCGGTGTCCCTCATGACTCAGTTCTGGGGCCAGCTCTGTTTAACATCTTTATCAACGTCCTGGACGTGGGGATTTAGTGGACCCTCAGCAAGTTTGCAGATGACACTAAGCTGGGTAGAAGTGTTGATCTGCCTGAGGGTAAGAAGGCTTTGCAGGGGGACCTAGGGAGGCTGGATCGATGGGCTGCAGCCAGTTGTATGAGGTTCAACAAGGCTAAGCACCAGTTCCTGCACTTGAGTCACAACATCCCCATGCAACACTAGAGGCATGGGGATGAGTGGCTGGAAGGGTGCAGAGCAGAAAAGCTGCTGTGAAAAAAAAAAAAAAGCTGAAAAGAAGCTTGACAGAGAGGTATCTGGAGGTACTGGTCAACAGCCGACTGAATATAAGCCAGGAGTGTGCCCAGGTGGCCAACAGGGCCAACGGCATCCTGGCTTGTATCAGGATCAGGAATGGTGTGGCCAGCAGGAGCAGGGCAGTGATCATGCCCCTGTACTTGGTGCTGGTGAGGCTGCCCCTCAAATGCTGGGTTCAGTGTTGGTTCCCTCACCACAGGAAAGACATTGCGTTGCTAGAGCATGTCCAGGGGAGAGCTACAAAGCTGATGAGGGGTCTGGAGCACAAGTCTTACGAGGAGAGGCTGAGGGAATTGGGGGTGTTCAGCCTGGAGAAAAGGAGGCTGGGGAGAGACCTTATGGCCCTCTACAACTACCTGAAAGGAGGCTGTAGTGAGGTGGGTGTTCGTCTCTTCTTCCAGGTAAGAAGCGATAGGAGAAGTTGGCCTTGAGTTGTTCAGGGAAGGTTTAGATAAGATCTTAGGAAAAAATTCTTCACTGAAAGTGTTATCA
>NW_009259932.1:0-412 GCF_000687185.1 Egretta garzetta | reverse complement strand
CATTTATTTCCACCGCACGACAAGCATTTCAGGGACACATACAGTAGTCCAGCGGCATATACAAACGCACGACTGAGACAGCGTCACACTCAAGCCAGAGCACCCTGTTCCAGTCCGTTTCTGCCGCCTGCTCTTCTCCGTTGGTACTCAGAAGCTTCCACTGCCAGTAGTGGAGCCCGCCCTGCAGGCACGGAGAGTGAACACTTCAACCGCTAACGTGCGCAGAGCATCAGCAGCAAAGAAAGCCAGAAGCACTCGTTTTTACTCACGTGCCCAAACGTAGCAGTTCTGTTTCACACAAGGAAGCCCGTGCCTGCAGTCCAAGCACAGGGTTTAACTCGGGACGCTAGCCATTGAGAAGAATGGTTGATTGCACCACGGACAACAAGCAACACCTCGTGCCTAGCAGGGA
>NW_009259931.1:0-332 GCF_000687185.1 Egretta garzetta | reverse complement strand
TCTGCAGAGGGACCCGGACAGGCTGGATCCATGAAGCAAGGCCGATTGTATGAGGTTTAACAAGGCTCAGTGCTGGGTCCTGCACTTGGCTCACAACAACCCCATGCAGCGCTAGAGGCTTGGGGAAGAGTGGCCGAAAAGCTACCTGGCAGAAAAGATCTGGGGCTGTTGGTCGACAGCAGCTGAATATCAGCGAGCAGCGCGCCCAGGTGGCCAAGAGGACCAATGGCATCTTGGCTTGCATCAGGAATAGTGTGGCCAGCAGGAGTAGGGAAGTGATCGTGCCCCTGTACTCCGCACTGGTGAGGCTGCACCTTGAATGCTGTGTTCAG
>NW_009259930.1:0-246 GCF_000687185.1 Egretta garzetta | reverse complement strand
CCCTTTCAGGAGAAGGGGTCCCCTTTTTGGGTGGGGGTGGGCTCTGCAGGGTGCCTGGGTCCCCTTTGAGGAGTAGGGGTCCCCTTTTGGGTGCTGGGGGGGCTCTGCAGGGTGCATGGGTCCCCTTTGAGGGTGGGGGGTGTGTGTACCCGTTTGTGGTGGGGCTCTGCAGGGTGAATGGGTCCCCTTTGAGGGTGGGGTGTCCCCCTTTGCGGTGGGGCTCTACAGGGTGTATGGGTCCCCTTT
>NW_009259929.1:0-207 GCF_000687185.1 Egretta garzetta | reverse complement strand
GCTGCAGCTTCTGCCTGGAGCCTGCTGCTGTCCGGACTCTTTTCCAGGGGTCCCAACTCCCACCCAGAGTGTGCTGCTCCCTGGGCTGCTCTTCAGGGGCCTTATCTCTCGCCCAGAGTGTGGCTGCCTGGGCTCCTCTTCAGGGTCCCCCAGCTCCCACCCGTAGCCTTCTGCTAACCCAGATCCTGTCCAGGGGCCCCAGCTCCC
>NW_009259928.1:0-825 GCF_000687185.1 Egretta garzetta | reverse complement strand
CTGGCCCTGGAGCAGAGGAGGGGAGGAGGCCAACAGCCTCTGCCACAACAGCATTGGCTCATTCCCTGACAGCAGCTCTTCCTCCTCTGGGGTGATTTTGGGGTTTCACCAGGATCCTAGGCACATACACCCTCTGCCCTGGTCCCTCGAGCTTTCCTGCTGGCAGCCCCTGGCCCCAGAGCCAGCCCCTCCCTCCCCAGCCCGGGGCTCATATCTCCCTGGGGAGATGCAGAGCTGCAACCTGCCCCAGGGGGAGAAGCCCAAGGGATAGATCCCATGTTTCCAGTCCCCATGTCTCTCACCCATCTCCTTGGCCATCTCGCCCTGGGAACACTGCTCTCTCATGGCCTTGCCACAGTCATGCTGGGCCTAGCATGGGGCAGCAGTGCAGAGGGTCTCTCCAAACCGTCCTTCAGGCAGGTCCTCAGGAGCGGCAGGAGCAAGCACAGCGCTGGGGCGCAGTGATGATCCTGCACTGCTCTGGAGAATGGACCCAGCCAGCAGGGTTCAGGACCCCAAATGCCATGAAATGGGCTCTTTCTGCTCACATGTCCTGCCGTGTGTCCTCCTCGCTCCCCTCTGGTCCTCAGCCTCATCTCTATCGGGAAGACGAGGCAAACTTCTGCCAGTGCCAGAGTAAGGGAGGGTCCTGGTTGAATCGCGGCCACCAGCTGAGCACCACACAAGTGCTCGCTCACTCCCCCTGGTGGGATGGGGGAGACAATCCAAGGAGTAAGAGTGAGAAAACCCCTGGCTTGAGATGAAGACGGTTTCACAAGGAAAGCAAAAGCTGCACACGCCAGCAAAGCAAAACAAGGAATTCAT
>NW_009259927.1:0-549 GCF_000687185.1 Egretta garzetta | reverse complement strand
AGGGTGGGGGCGTTCTCTGATTGGTCCCCAGGCGGGGTGCTGGGCTCTGATTGGTCCCGAGCAGGGTCCCAGGCTCTGATTGGTCCTGGAGGGGGTGCCAGGCTCTGGTTGGTCCCCAGGCAGGATGGTGGGCTCTGATTGGTCCTGGGCAGGGTGCAGGGTTCTGATTGGCCCCTGGTTGGGGTCCCGGGCTCTGATTGGTCCTCGGGCAAGGTGCCAGGGTCTGATTGGTCCCAGGCAGGATGGTGGGCTCTGATTGGTCCCTGGGTGGGGTCCTGGGCTCTGATTGGTCCCTGGGTGGGGTGCTGGGTTCTGATTGGTCCTGGGTGGGGTGCTGGGCTCTGATGGGCCCTCAGTTGGGGTCGCAGGATCTGATTGGTCCTGGGTGGGGTCCCAAGGTCTGATTGGTTCCAGGCAGGATGGTGGGCTCTGATTGGTCCTGGGCAAGGTCCCAGGCTCCGATTGGTCCCTGAGTGGGATGCTGGGTTCTGATTGGTCCTGGGTGGGGTCCCGGGTTCCGATTGGTCCCTGGGTGGGGTGCTGGGTTCT
>NW_009259926.1:0-2002 GCF_000687185.1 Egretta garzetta | reverse complement strand
GGGACAGGATGGGATGGGGACAGGGATGAGATGGGGATGGGGACAGGGGTTTAAGGTGGTTTTGGGGTCAATAAGGTGCTTTGGGGGTAGGTTAAGGTGCTTTGGGGGTCAATAAGGTGCTTTTGGGATCAGTTAAGGTGCTTTTGGGATAAGTTAAGGTGGTTTTGGGGTCAATAAGGTGCTTTGGGGGTAGGTTAAGGTGCTTTGGGGGTCAATAAGGTGCTTTTGGGATCAGTTAAGGTGCTTTTGGGATAAGTTAAGGTGGTTTTGGGGTCAATAAGGTGCTTTGGGGGTAGGTTAAGGTGCTTTGGGGGTCAATAAGGTGCTTTTGGGATCAGTTAAGGTGCTTTTGGGATAAGTTAAGGTGGTTTTGGGGTCAATAAGGTGCTTTGGGGGTAGGTTAAGGTGCTTTGGGGGTCAATAAGGTGCTTTTGGGATCAGTTAAGGTGCTTTTGGGATAAGTTAAGGTGGTTTTGGGGTCAATAAGGTGCTTTGGGGGTAGGTTAAGGTGCTTTGGGGGTCAATAAGGTGCTTTTGGGATCAGTTAAGGTGCTTTTGGGATAAGTTAAGGTGGTTTTGGGGTCAATAAGGTGCTTTGGGGGTAGGTTAAGGTGCTTTGGGGGTCAATAAGGTGCTTTTGGGATCAGTTAAGGTGCTTTTGGGATAAGTTAAGGTGGTTTTGGGGTCAATAAGGTGCTTTGGGGGTAGGTTAAGGTGCTTTGGGGGTCAATAAGGTGCTTTTGGGATCAGTTAAGGTGCTTTTGGGATAAGTTAAGGTGGTTTTGGGGTCAATAAGGTGCTTTGGGGGTAGGTTAAGGTGCTTTGGGGGTCAATAAGGTGCTTTTGGGATCAGTTAAGGTGCTTTTGGGATAAGTTAAGGTGGTTTTGGGGTCAATAAGGTGCTTTGGGGGTAGGTTAAGGTGCTTTGGGGGTCAATAAGGTGCTTTTGGGATCAGTTAAGGTGCTTTTGGGATAAGTTAAGGTGGTTTTGGGGTCAATAAGGTGCTTTGGGGGTAGGTTAAGGTGCTTTGGGGGTCAATAAGGTGCTTTTGGGATCAGTTAAGGTGCTTTTGGGATAAGTTAAGGTGGTTTTGGGGTCAATAAGGTGCTTTGGGGGTAGGTTAAGGTGCTTTGGGGGTCAATAAGGTGCTTTTGGGATCAGTTAAGGTGCTTTTGGGATAAGTTAAGGTGGTTTTGGGGTCAATAAGGTGCTTTGGGGGTAGGTTAAGGTGCTTTGGGGGTCAATAAGGTGCTTTTGGGATCAGTTAAGGTGCTTTTGGGATAAGTTAAGGTGGTTTTGGGGTCAATAAGGTGCTTTGGGGGTAGGTTAAGGTGCTTTGGGGGTCAATAAGGTGCTTTTGGGATCAGTTAAGGTGCTTTTGGGATAAGTTAAGGTGGTTTTGGGGTCAATAAGGTGCTTTGGGGGTAGGTTAAGGTGCTTTGGGGGTCAATAAGGTGCTTTTGGGATCAGTTAAGGTGCTTTTGGGATAAGTTAAGGTGGTTTTGGGGTCAATAAGGTGCTTTGGGGGTAGGTTAAGGTGCTTTGGGGGTCAATAAGGTGCTTTTGGGATCAGTTAAGGTGCTTTTGGGATAAGTTAAGGTGGTTTTGGGGTCAATAAGGTGCTTTGGGGGTAGGTTAAGGTGCTTTGGGGGTCAATAAGGTGCTTTTGGGATCAGTTAAGGTGCTTTTGGGATAAGTTAAGGTGGTTTTGGGGTCAATAAGGTGCTTTGGGGGTAGGTTAAGGTGCTTTGGGGGTCAATAAGGTGCTTTTGGGATCAGTTAAGGTGCTTTTGGGATAAGTTAAGGTGGTTTTGGGGTCAATAAGGTGCTTTGGGGGTAGGTTAAGGTGCTTTGGGGGTCAATAAGGTGCTTTTGGGATCAGTTAAGGTGCTTTTGGGATAAGTTAAGGTGGTTTTGGGGTCAATAAGGTGCTTTGGGGGTAGGTTAAGGTGCTTTGGGGGTCAATAAGGTGCTTTTGGGATCAGTTAAGGTGCTTTTGGG
>NW_009259925.1:0-213 GCF_000687185.1 Egretta garzetta | reverse complement strand
GGGGCTGGGGGGACGGGGATGGGGACAGGGATGTGGCATGGGGACATGGGGACAAAGACACGGGCATGAGAATGGGGACCAGGACACAGGGATGGGGACATGGGGACAAGGATGGGGACATGGACGGGGATGGGGACGTGGGGACAGGGCCACAGGCACAGGGATGGGGACAGGGATGAGGGCATGGGTGGGACATGGGAGGGGGACAAGGGG
>NW_009259924.1:1954-2246 GCF_000687185.1 Egretta garzetta | reverse complement strand
ATGGGACAAGGGCCCCCAGTATGGCACTGGGGAGAGGGCACCAGCTCCCAGTCACCCACCGGGGTTGTCGACGCCGGTCTGGATGACGTCATCGAGGGTGAAGCCGCTGGGCGTCTCCTTGTCGCGCAGGCGCTGGTAGAGGGCGGGGGTGAGGACCTTGGCCATGTGGTTGTTGTGCTTGGCCAGGTCGGGGAACTCCTCCTCGGCCGAGAACTTCAGCTTGTGCTTGTTGTGGGTGCTGCTGAACGGCATGGCGGCGCTGCGGGGAGAGGGGCGCGGGGCGTGGGGCACG
>NW_009259924.1:0-202 GCF_000687185.1 Egretta garzetta | reverse complement strand
ACCCGTTGCACGCTTTGCATTGCGTGCTTTGCGTTGCACGCTGCGTGCTTTACGTCACCCATTGCACGTTGCACGCCGCGTGGTTCCCGTTGCACGCCGCGTGCTTTGCATCACCCCGTTGCACGCCGCGGGGTTCGTGTCACGCGCCGCCCATTGCACGCTTCGCGTTGCGTGCTTTGCGTCACCCGTTGCACGCTTTGCA
>NW_009259923.1:0-571 GCF_000687185.1 Egretta garzetta | reverse complement strand
CACACACGCACACCCCCAGGCGCCCCATGGCCACACTGTACCTTTGGTGACGCACACAGCCCCCATGGTGCACGCTGGTGCTCTGCTCTGCTGAGGAATACTCAGAGGGACCCTTCCTCCCGCGCAGAGGCCGTCTGTCTCCTGTCTGCAGCTGGGGGCAGCTTCCAGCCGCATCCCCTTCGTCTCCTTTCCCAGCCGCTTGGCCTTTTTCCCATCTTCTCTACTCCAGCCTGAGCCAGGTACAGCCCAGGGCATCCCTGGGGAGGAGGGGACAAGCGAGCCCTCAGCACGGCCTCTGGCAGGGGGAAAGAACCGTGATGCCCACAGGCGTCACCAGGCTGGAGCCCTCCTGCTGCAGGAGCTCCTGCAGACACCGCTCCTTCCCTGCGCTGGCGCTGAGGGTCCCCGCATGAAGGGGACTGAGCACGCCCCAGGCCCAGCTGGCTGCTGCCAGGACCCTCCCAAAATGGCAACCAAGGGATGTGGACCCTTCCAAGATGACCACCAAGTAAGGGGCAGACTCTCCCAAGATGATGGCCAAGAAGGAGGGCAATCTGTCCTAAGATGGCAT
>NW_009259922.1:0-337 GCF_000687185.1 Egretta garzetta | reverse complement strand
CTGAGCAGGCGACGCAGTGTGAGTGGGACAGTAAGGGGTATGAAGAGAACAAGGATCCGTGCGCGCTCGCAGTCCGCCCTCCAGGATGCCCGTGGGATGCTCTGAATGCAGTGAATGTGAATCTTGATTGGGTTCCAGGGAAGGCGATCCATTGCGTAGGACCTGAAGATCCTGTGGTGTTGAAGGAAGAGCCTGTTGTCCCGATGCCCACATGGCTGCCGTCTGCTCCGCCAGCGTATGCGAGTGCCTCGGAGCGGGCGGCTGGAGGACCCAGCGCTTCTATGCCGACTCCGCCTCCTTTGCTGCCCGAGGAGAGTGGCTCTTCGTTTGTGACTGG
>NW_009259921.1:1803-2113 GCF_000687185.1 Egretta garzetta | reverse complement strand
CGACCGCTGCCCCATCCCCGCAGGTGCGCAGACGCTGAAGCCTACGAGCTGAGCCAAGGCGAGCTCTCCAACGGTGTCTTTGTCACCTTCCTCAAGCGCTGGCTGCTGGAGGACGAGAAGATCACGGTGCTGCTGGACAAGGTGGCAGAGGGTGAGTGGGGAGCAGTGGGGGAGAGTGACCTCCCTGGCAGCCCCCATTGTGATCCCCTGTGCCCCCCCCCACTCCAGACATGGGCACGCTGGAGATCACGCGGGGCCGACAGGCACTGGAGCTCCGCAGCAACCTCTCGGAGAGACGAGCTCTGACGGA
>NW_009259921.1:1512-1724 GCF_000687185.1 Egretta garzetta | reverse complement strand
CCGGCGGGGGGGCGCCACTGAGCCGCAGGGAGAGGCGGTGGGCAGCAGCTGGGTGTCTCCCACCCTGGAGGGGAGAAAAAACCAGCAGAGAGAGCCCCCGGCCTGGTGTCAGGAACATGTCGGTGTCCCTGGGGGGTCACCTCCCCCACGGGTGCAGCTCCGGCCCTGAGTACCTGCAGGTCCCAGCCCTGTGCTGTCCCCCCCCCCCGTCC
>NW_009259921.1:0-248 GCF_000687185.1 Egretta garzetta | reverse complement strand
CCTGGCCGGGCAGCCCCAGCCCCACGTCCCTGGGCAGGGCAGTGGCAGCCCCATGTCCCCGGGCAGTGCCAGCCCTGTGTCCCCTGGCATGGCAGTGCCAGCCTCACATCCCTGGGCAGTGCCAGCCCCGTGTCCCCTGGCATGGCAGAGCCAGCCCCATGTCCCCGGGCAGTGCCAGCCCTATGTCCCCTGGCATGGCAGTGCCAGCCTCACGTCCCTGGGCAGGGCAGTGCCAGCCCCATGTCCCC
>NW_009259920.1:0-460 GCF_000687185.1 Egretta garzetta | reverse complement strand
ACCCAATTGCTCGCCCCAGCCACACCCACCCCTCAGCCAATGGCGTTGTGGGGGGAGGGGTGTGACCCCACCCCCTCAGGGCAGAGGCTCCGCCCCTTGGGGGTCCAGAACCTTGGGGTGCTCCTCCATGGGGTGCCGCGCCATGGGGTGCCCCACCTTGGGGTGCTCAACCTTGGGGTCATCCTCCATGGGGTGACCCAACTTGGGGTACTCAACCTTGGGGTGCTCTTCCATTGGGTGCTCAACCTTGGGGTGTCCCATCTTGGGGTGTCTCATCTTGGGGTCATCCTCCATGGGGTGACCCAACTTGGGGTGCTCAACCTTGGGGTGCCCCATTAGGGGGTGCTCCTCCATGGGGTGCCCCACCTTGGGGTGCCCCATCATGGGGTGTCCCACCACCATGGGGTGCTCAACCTTGGGGTGCTCCTCCATGGGGTGCCCCACTTTGTGGTCATCCTCC
>NW_009259919.1:0-2549 GCF_000687185.1 Egretta garzetta | reverse complement strand
GTACTGGGTCTGTACTGGTCTGTACTTGGCCATACTGGGCCACACAGTCCTGTAGTGGGCCATACTGGGCCATGTTGGGCTGTTCTGGGCCACACTGGGTTGTACTGGGCTGTGTTGGTCTGTACTGGGCCATGCTGGGCTTTACTGGGTTGTGCTGGATGATACTGTGCTCTGCTGGGCCTTACTGGTCTGTACTGCGGTGCAGTGAGCCATACTGGACTGTACTGCTCATACATACTGGCTTGTACTGGCTTGTACTGGTCCATAGTGGGCTGTGCTGGGCCATACTGGGCCATACTGTCCCATATTGCAGTCTACTGGGCTGTCCTGGGCTGTGCTGGCTTATACTGGGCTGTATGGGATTGTACTGGACCATATGGGGCCATGCTGGGCTGTCCATGGCCATACTGGGCTGTTCTGGCCCATACTGGGTTGTACTGGTCCTTACAGGGCCGTACTGGCTTCTACTGGCCCGTACTGGTTTGTACTGGTTTGTACTGGTCCATGCTGGGCTGTGCAGCCTGTACTGGCTCCTACTGGGCTGTACTGGGCTGTGTTGGGCTGTACTGGCCTGGGCTGGATTTTACTGGACTTTGCTGGGCTGTTCTGGGCTATACTGGGGTGTATGGAGCTGTACTGGGCCGTACTGGGCTGTACTGGGGTGTACAGAGCCATACTGGGCTGTACTGGGCCATTCTGGGCTCTACTGGGGTGTATGGAGCTGTACTGGGCCATACTGGGCTGTACTGGGGTGTACAGAGCCATACTGGACTGTACTGGGCCATTCTGGGCTCTACTGGGGTGTACAGAGCCATACTGGGCTGTACTGGGCCATTCTGGGCTCTACTGGGGTGTACAGAGCCATACTGGGCTGTACTGGGCCATTCTGGGCTCTACTGGGGTGTATGGAGCTGTACTGGGCTATAATGGGCTGTTCTGGGCTGTACTGGGGTATATAGAGCCATACTGGGCTGTACTGGGCCATACTGGGGTGTATAGAGCCATACTGGGCTGTTCTGGGCCATACTGGGGCGTATAGAGCCATACTGGGCTGTTCTGGGGCATACTGGGGTGTGTGGAGCTGTACTGGGCTGTACTGGGCTATAATGGGCTGTTCTGGGCCATACTGGGGCGTATAGAGCCATACTGGGATGTTCTGGGGTGTACTGGGGTGTGTGGAGCCATACTGGACTGTACTGGGCCATTCTGGGCTCTACTGGGGTGTACAGAGCCATACTGGGCTGTACTGGGCCATTCTGGGCTCTACTGGGGTGTATGGAGCTGTACTGGGCTATAATGGGCTGTTCTGGGCTGTACTGGGGTATATAGAGCCATACTGGGCTGTACTGGGCCATACTGGGGTGTATAGAGCCATACTGGGCTGTTCTGGGCCATACTGGGGCGTATAGAGCCATACTGGGCTGTTCTGGGGCATACTGGGGTGTGTGGAGCTGTACTGGGCTGTACTGGGCTATAATGGGCTGTTCTGGGCCATACTGGGGCGTATAGAGCCATACTGGGATGTTCTGGGGTGTACTGGGGTGTGTGGAGCTGTACTGGGCTGTACTGGGCCATTCTGGGCTCTACTGGGGTGTACAGAGCCATACTGGGCTGTACTGGGCCATTCTGGGCTCTACTGGGGTGTATGGAGCTGTACTGGGCTATAATGGGCTGTTCTGGGCTGTACTGGGGTATATAGAGCCATACTGGGCTGTACTGGGCCATTCTGGGCTCTACTGGGGTGTACAGAGCCATACTGGGCTGTACTGGGCCATTCTGGGCTCTACTGGGGTGTATGGAGCTGTACTGGGCTATAATGGGCTGTTCTGGGCTGTACTGGGGTATATAGAGCCATACTGGGCTGTACTGGGCCATTCTGGGCTCTACTGGGGTGTACAGAGCCATACTGGGCTGTACTGGGCCATTCTGGGCTCTACTGGGGTGTATGGAGCTGTACTGGGCTATAATGGGCTGTTCTGGGCTGTACTGGGGTATATAGAGCCATACTGGGCTGTACTGGGCCATACTGGGGTGTATAGAGCCTTACTGGGCTGTTCTGGGCCATACTGGTGTGTATGGAGCTGTACTGGGCCATACTGGGCTGTTCTGGGCCATACTGGTGTGTATGGAGCTGTACTGGGCCGTACTGGGCTGTTCTGGGGCGTACTGGAGTATACGGAGCCATACTGGGTTGTGCTGAGCCATACAGGGCCATACTGGGCTGTACTGGGCTGTGTGCAGCTGTACGGGTGGGTACTGGTCCATACTGGTGGGTACTGGTCCGTACTGCCCCGTCCCCTGTCCCGCAGGCCCCGCGGCGACGCCCGGACGGGACCGAGATGGAGCCCTGAGAGGAGGTACTGGGATCACTGGGATCACTGGGATCACACCGGGGAACTGGGATCACTGGGATCACTGGGATTGCTGGGATCCCACTGGGGAACTGGGAACACTGGGATCACTGGGGATCTCCCAGCATCTCCCGGGATCACGTGGGATCTCCTGGCTCCATGGGCATTGATTGGGTGGGGTGTCCCCCCCCGGGCCCG
>NW_009259918.1:0-994 GCF_000687185.1 Egretta garzetta | reverse complement strand
TCCCATACAAACTGCCAGATCAGTAAAGTTAAACAGTCTAAGCTGGCATTTTCAAATTGAGCTTTGCTGTCCTCAGGCTCAATCGTGTTTTCTTGGTGCCTCACACTGCACTGTAGCCGTTGAGACTTGCTCTTTCTGCAGCCGACTACAACAACAGCGATTTGCACTGCCCGTAGGTGTTCAGTAGTGACCAATGTGTGTGTTCCCGTATCATTAGAGGGCAGCACCCAGCACCTTACGTCAGTCCCTAGCTGTGGTAGCCCCCGTGGCAGCAGGGAGTGGGACAGACTCACCCTTCCTGTCTGTTCTACACTCACAAAGCAGCAGCCATTCTGCCTTGTAAGCAGAAACTCTGACACGTTATCAAGTTCTCCCGTGTGCAGTAGCATTAGCTCAGCAGCTAAGAGAAGCTTTGACATTAGCATATATGGAGAGGAAAAAAACAATCAAATATGGGGGAAAAGCTGGGGAAGAGTGCTGTTTCGAGTTAACTTTTTTGTGTGTGTGTGATTTTCTTTAAGGTACAAGTCTCCCTACAGTGTGTCATCTTCCCCTACAAGTTCCGATCCCTACTCCATGTCAAGACTATTTTCTTCCTACTCCCGCTCCTACTCCCAATCACTCAGTCATTCCCATTCCCGCTCCTACTCACGAACGTATCCAAGGAGAGACAAGGGGAAGAGTGGTGACTATCATTCCAGATCAAGGTCACCTGATTATCACTCTTCAAGGTCAAGGTCACCCCAGGGCAGAAGACATCATCATTCACCGACAAAATCTCCAGTATTTAGACGTCAGCCAACATCGTCCTGGGGAAAGGGTGAGAAGACTCCTCGTACCCCATGGGAAGTTCACCCCAAAGGGACAAAAGATCACCAGGAAACCAAACCAGCCAAGGAGGAAAAGGCTAAGAAAGGCCATCCAAAAAAAACCAACTCGGAGAAGCCCTGCAACAGGGACTACAAGTCAAAAGCAGCTGCTGAAAACAGCAAAT
>NW_009259917.1:0-244 GCF_000687185.1 Egretta garzetta | reverse complement strand
TCAGTGGGACAGGTCCCCTCCTCCCCGCTCCCCCAACCCACCCCGCCTGGGGATGGGGGCTTTTGGCACGGTGATCACTGGCTTTTGGCGCCTCGTTTGGGTACCTTTTGTGCTTTGCCGTGCCCCCAGGCACCTTCCCCCCTCGGGAGGGGAGGGGGTGGGAGAGGCGGCACCCCTCGGCCTCAAAGGAGGGTCCGCAGCCAGGGGGGCACCTCGGCTGGGAGAAGCTTCTGGCCCGTGACCG
>NW_009259916.1:1878-2763 GCF_000687185.1 Egretta garzetta | reverse complement strand
GTCACTGGGAGCACTGGGAGGTTACTGGGAGGTCTAGGGAGGGTACTGGGTGGTCACTGGGAGCACTGGGAGGTAACTGGGAGGTCACTGGGAGGTCTAGAGAGGGTACTGGGGGGTCACTGGGAGCACTGGGAGGTAACTGGGAGGTTACTGGGAGGTCTAGAGAGGGTACTGGGAGGTAACTGGGAGGTCTAGGGAGGGTGCTGGGAGGTAACTGGGAGGTCTAGGGAGGGTACAGGGAGGTCACTGGGAGCACTGGGAGGTAACTAGGAGGGTACTGGGAGGTCTAGAGAGGGTACTGGGGGGGTCTCTGGGAGCACTGGGAGGTAACTGGGAGGTCACTGGGAGGTCTAGGGAGGGTACTGGGTGGTCACTGGGAGCACTGGGAGGTAACTGGGAGGTCACTGGGAGGTCTAGAGAGAGTACAGGGAGGTCACTGGGAGCACTGGGAAGTAACTGGGAGGTAACTGGGAGTACTAGTAGGGGAACTGGGGAGGTCTGGGAGGTCTAGGGAGGTCACTGGGAGGTCACTGGGAGGGAGACCTGGGGAGGTCACTGGGCGCCTTGTTGGTTCCGGGGGGTGGAACTGGGAGGCACTGGTGTGTAACTGGGCAGATCCTGCGCCGCGGGTGCCACGTGAACGACCGGGACGGACTGACGGACATGACCCTGCTGCACTACGCCTGCAAGGCCGGCGCCCACGGCGTGGGTGGGTGGCACCCGCGCCCCAGGGGCCCCAGCGTCCCCAGGGTCCCCAATGGCCCCAGGGTCCCCAGTGTCCCCAGTGTCCCCAATGGCCACAGGGTCCTCAGGGTCCCCAATGTCCTCAGGGTCCCCAATGGCCCCAGTGTCCCCAATGGCCCCAGGGGCCCCAGGGGCCCCCAT
>NW_009259916.1:0-275 GCF_000687185.1 Egretta garzetta | reverse complement strand
TGGGTGCCCCGGGTGATGTCTCCATCCCCATGGGTGCCCTGGCTGATATCCCCATCCCCATGTATCCCCATGGGTGCCCTCCCCATCCCTATGGGTGCCCTGGGTGACATCCCCATCCCCATGTGTCCCCATGAGTGCTCTCCCCATCCCCATGGGTGCCCCGGCTGATGTCCCCATCCCCATGGGTGGTGCCCCAGGTGATGTCCCCATCCCCATGGGTGCCCTGGCTGATGTCCCCATCCGTCCCCATGGGTGCCCTCCCCATCCCCATGGGC
>NW_009259915.1:1604-2395 GCF_000687185.1 Egretta garzetta | reverse complement strand
TGGGGTCACCTGGGCAGCCCCCATGGGGGTGGGATTTTGTTCCTTGGGGGGCTCTGTGGGGCATGGACAGGGCTGTCTCCAGCCCGAGGGATGGAGCTGAGCCCCACAGCACTATCCTGGGCTTGTTTTGCAGCAGGAGAGCAGAGGAGCTCAGCTCTGGTGGTGGCCCCGGGGACTCAGCACCCTCCCTGTTGTGGGTGGCAGAGATGCCTGACCTGTTCAGTCCTCAGCTCTCCCACATCAGAGCAGTCAGGCTGAGCAGATAAAGCTCTCCAGATCACTCCTGGGGAAGCCAGGGCTTCTCCAGGCAGAAATTCACCCTCGGGCTGCCATGGGGTGCCCTGCTTTGGGTGGCCATGGAACACCCAAGGAGCACATAGAGTTCACCCAGCGTTTTCCCAGCACTCACCTGAGCAAATGACAGCAGCGTCGTTCTCATGGGAGCATGGCGAGGCCCCCAGGGCTGTCACGTTGCACTGTCCCAGGTGGCCTTCAGTCCCATTGCAGTGGAATGAGTCTCTCCAGACAGGTCCCGTTCCTCTCCCAAAATGCCCTCCTCGGGGAATGGACTCAGCAAAGCCGCAGTTGAGGTGACGACAGAGAACGTGGGCATCTGAGAGATCCCAGCGGGAGGCACAGAGGGTGCCCCAGGTCCCCTGCACCTGGACTTCCACCCTGCCCTCACACGCCGTGCTGCCATTCACCAGCCTGAACCCTGTACAGGCAGAGAAGGATGAGAGAGTGTGGACTTGTGCTCTCCCTGCCTTGGGAGCTGAAGGAGAGGCCAAAAG
>NW_009259915.1:0-424 GCF_000687185.1 Egretta garzetta | reverse complement strand
GAATGGGCGGACCCTTCCCTTAACACTTCACTCCAGCATCGAAAGTATGAGGACAATAGTCTTGACCCCATCCTCTGTGTCTGCAGTCAGACAGGGCAGACTCGGTGCCACGACAGGCAACATCATCCATCCAAATGGGGCCAGATCCTGGCCCAAAGTGTCCTTTAATAGGAGCTTCAAGTGCAGATCCACAGCCCAGCTGCTTACAAACCACTGCAGCATCTTTCATGTCCCAGTAGTCACCACACACGGTCCCCCACTGGCCCTGGTGTTTCACCTCCACTCTCCCAGCACAGCGCCCGCCGCCATCCTCCAGCCTCACCTCCGCAGCCCCTTCCAATACCAACATGGAACCCGTCAGGAGCGTGCCCATCCCCAACCTGCAGGTCTAGGAGTCGAGTCACAGCACCAGGGTGTGAGCCCT
>NW_009259914.1:0-690 GCF_000687185.1 Egretta garzetta | reverse complement strand
GCTTGCTTTGCCCCACTTTTGGGGAGAAAAGCGGGGTCCTGTTCCCCACCTGGCTGGAGATCACGGAATCACAGAATCATTTTGGGTGGAAAAGACCTTGAGGATCATCGGGACGATGCTTTTCCCGCTGCAAAGGGAGCCCCCGCTCCCGGGAAATCGATAAAAAGGGGACGTTTTAGAAGGGGAAAGGACGGCAAACAGCCGGGAATGGGGGTTTGTTTCCCTCTCCAGCCCTGGGCAAGACCTTACATGGGATGCAGAAGGGAAAACCAAACCCCAGGAGCAGAAGGGGCTCCCCTCGCCCCTCCTGGAAGCAGGAACCGCTTCCAACCTCTTTGCCAATCCAGACGGATCCATCCATTCCCCCCCGCCCCAAGCGAGAGGAGAGCCGGAGCGGGGAGGAGGCCGTCGGATACCGTGCCCGGAGCCCATCAATTACAGCAGGGGAGAAGAAATAAAAAGTTGCATTTGCCCCATTTCTTATCTGCTTGGAAACGGCGCCGCTTTCCCAGCTGCAAAGGCAGCTCCGTTCCCAGGAATTTCAGCAAAGCCGTGACCTCTTTCCAGGATCGTACAGTATATGGTGGCGGGGAGCCAGGGCTAATTATAGGCGCAGGAAAAAGGGAAGAGAGGCATTTGGAAAAGCTCTACCTTCCCAGCGGCGGGGAGCGGGGCGGCACGGCCGAGCCC
>NW_009259913.1:0-306 GCF_000687185.1 Egretta garzetta | reverse complement strand
CCCGCTATGGGGCAGGGAGGGGGCCTAATGCCCCGCTATGGGGCAAGGAGGGGGCCCAGTGCCCCGCTATGGGGCAGGGAGGGGCCTAACATTCCGCCGTGGGGCAAGAAGGGGCCTAGTGCTCTGCCATGGGGTGAGAGGGGGTTCGGTGCCCCGCTATGGGGCAGGGAACAGGCCCAGCACCCCGCTATGGGGCAGAGAGCAGGCCCAGTGCCCTGCTATGGGGCAAGAAAGGGGTCCCAGTGCTCTGCTATGGGGTGAGAAGGGGTCTAACGCCCCGCTATGGGGCAGGGAACAGGCCCAGTG
>NW_009259912.1:0-847 GCF_000687185.1 Egretta garzetta | reverse complement strand
TGGTGCAAGGGCTGCAGGGCGTGTGCGTGTGCACGGGTGTGCATTGGTGCAAGGGGCGGGGGAGTGGCGTGCGCGTGCAAGGTCTGTGCATGGGCGTGTGTTGGTGCAAGGACTGTGCAGGGGGGGTGTTGGTGCAAGGGCTGCAGGGCGTGTGCGTGTGCATGGGCGTGTGTGCAAGGGGCAGGGTGGGGTGTGCGTGCATGAGTACGTGTTGGTGCAAGGGGTGGGATGGGGGTGTGGGTGTGCAAGGACTGCAGGGTGGGTGTGTGCACGGGTGTGCGTTAGTGCAAGGTGCGGGATGGGGGTGTGTGTGTGCACAGGCATGTGTTGGTGCAAGGACCGTGCAGGGGGCGGTGTTGGTGCAAGGGGCAGGATGGGGGGGGTGTGTGTGCAAGATCTGTGCATGGCGTGTGCGTGTGCCTGGGCGTGTGTTGGTGCAAGGACTGCAGGGTGCGTGTGCACAGGCGTGTGTTGGTGCAAGGAGCAGGGTGGGGCGTGTGTGCACGACTGTGTTGGTGCAAGGATTGTGCAGGGCGTGTGCGTGTGCACAGGCATGCGTTGGTGCAAGGACTGCAGGGTCCATGTGCACAGGCGTGTGTTGGTGCAAGGAGCGGGACGGTGGGGTGGGTGTGCAAGGATTGCAGGGTGCGTGTGCACGGGCGTGCATTGGTGCAAGGTGCAGGATGGGGGTGTGCGTGTGTGTGCGTGCACACGCGCATCCGCTCGTGCGAGAGTCACCTCGGCCCCTGCAAGCGTGCACGGGTGCGCGGGTGTGTGCTCACACGCGTGTGCAAGCTTCACCTGGGGCTGCCCTCGTAGCTCCCCGGGCCCCGGTGCCCCCGGCCGC
>NW_009259911.1:2333-2553 GCF_000687185.1 Egretta garzetta | reverse complement strand
GGGAGCAGGTAGATCTTGACAAAGGGGTCGCTGGTGCCGCTGAAGTCCTTGGCTGGCAGCTCCTGTGCCTTCATGATCTTGACGGTCAGGGTGGACTCCTGGAAGTTGTAGCCGACGCTGAACTGGATGCGGCCCAGGTTCTCCCGGCTGATGCCCTCGTGGCCCTCGTCGTCCTCGGAGCCTGGGGAGAGCTACGGCGGGGGGGGAGAAGGGGGGTGAG
>NW_009259911.1:0-388 GCF_000687185.1 Egretta garzetta | reverse complement strand
GGACCCCTGGGGGACAGAGAGGCTCGGGGACAGGGACGCTGGGGGATGGGCACCCCGGGTGACAGGGACCCTGGGGGATGGGCACCCTGGGGGACAGGAACTTAGATTAGTCCCCGGCGTTTGAGGTTCGGGAGCCTCAAAGATAGAGGAGATGGGGTTAAGACTGATTAAAGATCACATGGCACCCTGGGGGACGGGCACCCTGGGGGACAGGGACCCTGGGGACAAGGACCCTGGGGGACAAGGACCCTGGGCGACAGGGACCCTGGGGGACGGGCACCCTGGGGGATGGGCACCCTGGTGGATGGGCACCCTGGGGGACAGGGACGCTGGGGGACAGGCACCCTGGGGGACTGGGACCCTGGGGGATGGGCACCCTGGGGGACGC
>NW_009259910.1:0-1574 GCF_000687185.1 Egretta garzetta | reverse complement strand
CAAGGTTGAGGTTGAGGTTGATGTCCAGGTCAAAGTTGAGGTTGACATCCACGTTGAGGTCAAGGTTGAGGTTGAGGTTGAGGTCATGGTTGAGTTGAGGTCGAGGTTGAGTTGAGGTCAAGGTTAAGGTTGAGGTTGAGGTCAAGGTTGAGCTTGAGATTGAGATCAAGGTTGAGAAGATTGAGTTGAAGTCGAGTTTGAGGTCAAAGTCGAGGTTGAGCTTGAGCTTGAGGTTGAGGTTGAGGTCATGGTTGAGTTGAGGTCGAGGTTGAGTTGAGGTCAAGGTTAAGGTTGAGGTTGAGGTTGATGTCCAGGTCAAAGTTGAGGTTGACATCCACGTTGAGGTCAAGGTTGAGCTTGAGATTGAGATCAAGGTTGAGAAGATTGAGTTGAAGTCGAGTTTGAGGTCAAAGTCGAGGTTGAGCTTGAGCTTGAGGTTGAGGTTGAGGTCATGGTTGAGTTGAGGTCGAGGTTGAGTTGAGGTCAAGGTTAAGGTTGAGGTTGAGGTTGATGTCCAGGTCAAAGTTGAGGTTGACATCCACGTTGAGGTCAAGGTTGAGCTTGAGATTGAGATCAAGGTTGAGAAGATTGAGTTGAAGTCGAGTTTGAGGTCAAAGTCGAGGTTGAGCTTGAGCTTGAGGTTGAGGTTGAGGTCATGGTTGAGTTGAGGTCGAGGTTGAGTTGAGGTCAAGGTTAAGGTTGAGGTTGAGGTTGATGTCCAGGTCAAAGTTGAGGTTGACATCCACGTTGAGGTCAAGGTTGAGCTTGAGATTGAGATCAAGGTTGAGAAGATTGAGTTGAAGTTGAGTTTGAGGTCAAAGTCGAGGTTGAGCTTGAGCTTGAGGTTGAGGTTGAGGTTGAGTTGAGGTCAAGGTTAAGGTTGAGGGTGAGGTGGAGATTGAAGTAACGGTTGAGGTCAAGGTTGAGGTTGAAGATGAGGTCAAGGTTGAGATTGAGATCAAGGTTGAGGTTGAGATTGAGATCGAGGTTGAGGTCAAGGTTGTTGAGGTCGAGGTTGAGTTGAGGTCAGGGTCGAGGTCAAGGTTGAGGTCAAGGTTGAGGTTGAAGCTGTGGCCAAGGCCGAGGTTGAGGTTGAGGTCAAGGTTGAGGTTGAGATTGAGATCGAGGTTGAGGAGATTGAGGTTGAAGTTCAGTTTGAGGTCGAGATCGAGGTTGAGGTTGAGGTTGAGGTCAAGACTGAGTTGAGGTTGAGGTTGAGATTGACGTCGAGGTTGAAGTTGAGTTTGAGGTTGAGGGCGAGCTCGAGGTTGAGGTCGAGGTTGAGACTGAGGTTGAGGTCAAGGTTGAGGTTGAGATTGAGATTGAGGTTGAGGAGATCGAGGTTGAAGCTGAGTTTGAGGTCAAGGTCGAGCTCAAGGTTGAGGTCAAGCTCAAGGTTGAGGTTGAGGTCGAGGTTGAGGTCGTGGTCGCCTGCGCCACGGGAGTCACTTCAGCCTGACGGCATCCTCAAGGGCCCAGGGTCCTCCTGCAATTTGAGGAGAAATTCAAAATTTTCCTTAAAAACAGGCGGGGTTCTCCTGAAATTTGAGAAATTTAAAATTCTCCTGAAAACC
>NW_009259909.1:0-1231 GCF_000687185.1 Egretta garzetta | reverse complement strand
GGGGCGATTGGGAGGTGAATGGGGCCCCTGCTGGGCACAATGGGCAGGAATGGCCCCGAGGGCAGAAGGGGGGAAGGACCTGCCCCAAGGCGGGGGAGACCATCCCTGATCCCGGCCCCTGGATGATCCCAACCCTGTGGCTCTTGAGGTGTTGGAGCCCCAGGATGATCCCAACCCTGGGATGATCCCAACCCTGCAGCTCTTGAGGTTTCAGAGCCCTGGGATGGTCCCAGTCCCGGGATGGTCCCAACCCCGGAATGATCCCAACCCTGGGATGATCCCAACCCTGCAGCTCTTGCTCATCCCGGCCCGTGGAGCCTCTCGGGGGAGCCCCATGGTGTGGGTGTCACCACCCCAGGGCCACGTCTACCCGTGGTGAAGCCATCGCAGACCCAGGAAGAGTCGGTCTGGACGGGTGCACCTGAACCCAACCAGCGCCCGCCGGTCCAACCAGTGCCCAACCAACACCCAACCAACGTCCGCCCAACGAACATCCATCCAACCAACCAGCGCCCACCAACCAATGTCCAACCAGCGCCCAAACCCCAGTGGAGCTCCAGAGCTCCTCCAGGCGCTGGTCGGGCTACCCAAGAGCCATAATGTCATGAGGGGCGTGGAGCTGGTGAGGGGGTGGGCCCAACCACCTGGGTCTTCTTCACTTCCGGCAGCAGAGGCCATGGTTCCGCTTGGACGTTGCAGGAGGAAGGGCGCAGCTGTGCAACTGAGCCTCGTGGGACACCAGACCAGGATCTACAACCTCGGTGGAGGAGGAGGAGGAGGAGGAGGAGGAAGAGTCGCGAGGAAGTTGGAGAGGCGGGAGGCTGGGCAGAGAGGAGGATGGGGATGGAAACGGCCCCAACAGTGACCATGAAGCCCTGGTGTCCCTCCAGGAGGAGCTTCTGGAGGGGGTTTCCTCCACTCAAGTCTTCTCCTTGTGTCCCCCCCCAAAATGATTCCTTGAGACCGGGAAGAGCAGGGGTGGGGAGAGGGGTGGGCGAAGCCGCCGGTGATGTCACCATCAAGGTGCCGCACCCACCGCCCTTGGAGGGGTTTGAAGGTCCACCATGACCACCATGACCTTGGGTTGGGAGGTGGCCAGAGCGTATGGGTGGGACTGGGGCTGGTTCCCATGGGATTCCCCCCGCCCCCCCATTCCCAGAGGGGGGACAGACTCGGGGCAATGGGATTGGTCCCCCCTTGGCCAAGCGGGACGGGGGGACCCCCACACACA
>NW_009259908.1:0-1746 GCF_000687185.1 Egretta garzetta | reverse complement strand
CAGGTGTCCCCAAAACAACCCCAAACATCCCCAGGTGTCCCCAAAGGTCCCCCCAGACGTCCCCACCTCATCCTTGAGCTGGGCGAGGAAGAGGGGCAGCAGATGCTCCACCGTGTTGTCCTTCCCCAAGATGGGGGACAGCCCCATGATGACAGAGGCCAGCGCTGACTTCACGTGCTGGTTGGCGTCCGACACCAGCTCCTGGGGACAGCGTAAGGACACCCGTGGTGGGGGACACCCACATGGGGGACACCCTGGGCTGGCTCCGAGGGGGCCCTGAGGTGGCCCCTTGATGTCCCAACCATCCTAGAGTGGCCCTAGGAGTGGCCCCATGACGTCCCCATGATGTCCCACCACCCTGAGGTGGCCCTAGGGGTGTCCCCATGACATCCCACCACCCCAGAAGGTCTCCAGGGTGTCCCCATGATGTCCCACCACCCTAGACTGGCTGTAGGGGTGGCCCCACAATGTCCCCATGACATCCCACCACCCTGAGGTGGCCCTAGGGGTGTCCCCGTGATGTTTCTCCACCCTAGGCTAGCCCTAGGGGTGGCCCCATGATGTCCCCATGACATCCCACCACCCTAAGATGTCCCCAGGGTGTCCCTGTGATGTCCCACCACCCCAGAAGGTCCCCAGGGGTGTCCCCATGGGGTCCTTGGGATGTCCCTTTGATGTCCTACCACTCTGGGGTGGCCCTAGGGGTGTCCCCATGATGTCCCACCACCCAGAAGGTCCCCAGGGTGTCCCCATAATGTTCTTCCACCCCTGAAATGGTCCTAGGGGTGTCCCTGTGATGTCCCACCACTCCAGAAGGTCTCCAGGGTGTCCCCATGATGTTCCTCCACCCTAGACTGGCCCTAGGGGTGGCCCCATGACGTCCCACCACCCTGAGGTGGCCCTAGGGGTGGTCCTGAGGTGGCCCCACAATGTCCCACCACCCTGGAGTGGCACTAGAGTTGTCCCCACGATGTCCCCCCACCCCTTGGGGTCCCCGGGGTGTCCCCACAATGTGCCCCCACCCCAAGTTGTCCCCACTTTGATGCAAAACAAGGATCTAACCCATGACGCTACCATCGCTGCGGTCCTATGTTGTCCCCACCCCACCCCAGGGTGTCCCCACGTGTCCCCTACCTTGATGCAGGGCAGGATCTGGCCCATGATGACGGCCTCCCGGCAGTCTGGGGACAGGTTCTCACAGAACTCTAGGGGGACAGGGTGGCATTGGTTGGGGACATGGGGACACCAGGAGGGGCACACCTCCAGGGACTGCCCTTGGGGACACGGGGACCTGGGGATGGCCCTTGGAGATGGCACTTGAGGACATGGGGATGGCCCTTGGGGACACTGGGGGACCTGGGGATGGCCCTTGGGGACACTGGGGACCACCCTTGGGGACGCAGGGGACCTGGGGATGGCCCTTAGGGACACTGGGGACCACCCTTGGAGACATGGGGACCTGGGGACCATCCCTGGAGACACGGGGATGGCCCTTGGGGACACAGGGGACTCCAGGAACCGTCCTTGGGGACACAGGGGACCACCCTTGGGGACACAGGGGACTCCAGGAACCGTCCTTGCGGACACAAGGACCTGGGGATGGCCCTTGGGGACACTGGAGACTCCAGGAACCATCCTTGGGGACACGGGGACCTGGGGATGGCCCTTGTGGACACAGGGGACCACCCTTGGGGACACAGGGGACTCCAGGGACCACCCCTTGGGGACACGGGCACCTGGGGGTGG
>NW_009259907.1:4995-6085 GCF_000687185.1 Egretta garzetta | reverse complement strand
AGTGGCAAACCCCAAGAATTCCATGGTTGAACCGCAAATTTGGGGGGCGGAACCCCAAAATTGGGTGGTTGAACTCCAAGTTTGGTGGTTGAATGTCAACGTTGGGTGGCTGAACCCCAAAATTGTCTTGGTTGAACCCCAAAATTGTCTTGGTTGAACCCCAAAATTGGGGGGCTGAACCCCAAAATTGGGTGGTTGAACCCCAAGTTTGGTGGTTGAACGTCAACATTGGGTGGTTGAACCCCAAAATCAGTGGCAAACCCCAAGAATTCCATGGTTGAACCCCAAAATTGGGGGGCTGAACCCCAACACTGGGTGGCTGAAGCCCGAAATTTGATAGTTGAACCCCAAGTTTGGTAGTTGAACCCCAAAATTGGGGGGCTGAACCCCAAAACTGGGTGGTTATTGTCTTGGTTGAACCCCAAAATTGTCTTGGTTGAACCCCAAAATTGTCTTGGTTGAACCCCAAAATTGTCTTGGTTGAACCCCAAAATTGTCTTGGTTGAACCCCAAAATTGGGGACCTGAATCCCAAAATTGGGTGGTTGAACCCCAAGTTTGGTGGTTGAACGTCAACATTGGGTGGTTGAACCCCAAATTCAGTGGCAAAACCCAAGAATTCCACGGTTGAACCCCAAATTTGGGGCGCTGAACCCCAAAATTGTGTGCTTGAACCCCAAAATTGGGGGACTGAGCCCCACGTTTGGTGGTTGAACGTCAATGTTGGGTGGTTGCACCCCAAATTTGATGGTTGAACCCCAAGTTTGGTGGTCAAACCCCAACTTTCATAGCCAACCCCCCAAATTTCTGCTTTGCACCATGAATTTTGATGGCTGGACCCCAAATGTGGGTGGTTGAACCCTAAAATTGGGTGGTTGCACCCCAATTTTGGTTCCCTCCCCCCGAATTTATTAATTGAACCTCAAAATCCAACGCTTGAACCCCAAATTTGGGGGTTGAACCCCAACTGTTGCAGATGAACCCCAAAATTCGATGGTTCAACCCCCAAATTTGGCGCTCAACCCCCCAAATGGGGCTGATGAACCCCCAAATTGCCAACCCTGCCCCCCAAATTCATTAACGAAGCCCCC
>NW_009259907.1:0-876 GCF_000687185.1 Egretta garzetta | reverse complement strand
GAGGGCTCACACCAGGGTTCACACCAGGGCTTGTACCAGGGGGGCACAAGAGCTCGCACCAGGGCTTGCACAAGGGCCCACACCGCTCTCGCACGACTCTCGCACCAGGGCTCGCACGAGGGGGTCACCAGTGCTCGCACGAGCGCTTCCGTAAAGCGGCACAAGGGCTCGCCCCAGGGCTTGTGCGAGGGCGCACGAGGGCTCACAAAGCAGCGCAGCGTCGCCTCGCACCAGCGTTTGCACAAGAGCGAACGAGGGCTCGCACGGGGCTCTCCCATGGCTCGCACCAGGGGGGCTCACGAGGATCTCGCACAAGGGTGCACAAGCGCTCGCACGAGGGCCTTGCACGAGGGTCTCGCACCAGGGCGCGTGACGACTCGCACCAGCGTCACAACGGCGCCTCAGAGCGCTTGCACGAGGGTCTCGCACGAGGGTGCACAAGAACTCACGGAAGGGTCTCGCACGAGGGTCTCGCACAAGCATGGCACACAAGGCTGCAAAGAGTCTCGCACGAGGGTGCAGAAGAGTGTGAGCAAGGGCCTCGCACGAGGGTCTTGCACGAGAATACACACAAGCTCGTGTGAGGGTTTGCACGAGGGCCTTGCACAAGGGCGCACAAGAACTCACGGAAGGGTCTCGCACGAGGATCTCGCACAAGCATGGCACACAAGACTGCACAAGGGTCTCGCACGAGGGTGCACAAGAACTCACAGAAAGGTCTCGCACGAGGATACACGTGAGCTCGTGTGAGAGTTCGCACGAGGGCCTTGCACGAGGGTGCACAAGAACTCACGGAAGGGTCTCGCACGAGGATTTCGCACAGGCATGGCACACAAGGCTGCAAAGGGTCTCGCACGAGGGTGCACAAGAGTGTGA
>NW_009259906.1:3737-4665 GCF_000687185.1 Egretta garzetta | reverse complement strand
TGGGACCCCCACGGGGCATGGGACCCCCACGGGCACGGCACCCTACAGGTATGAGACCCCCACGGGGCACAGCACCCCCAGGGGCATGGCACCCTGTGGTCATGGGACCCCCACGGGGCATGGGACCCCCACGGGTCACGGCAACCTGCGGGCATGGGACCCCCATGGGCACGGCACCCCCACAGGCATGGGACCCCCACGGGTCATGGGACCCCCACGGGGCACGGCACCCTGGGGGTATGGGACCCCCACGGCGCACAGGACCCTATGGGGCACAGGACTCTATGGGGTATGGGATGGGAGCCCCATGGGGCACAGGACCCCACAGGGCACGGGACCCTCATGGGGCATGGCCACCCTATGGGGCACGGGACCCCCACAGGCCATGCGACCCCCACAGGGCACAGCCATCCCATGGGGCATCACCACCCTATGGGGCACAGGACCCCCACAGGGCACGGGACCCCCATGGGGCATGGCCACCCTGTGGGGCACAGCACCCTATGGGGCATGGGACCCCCACGGGGCACGGGACCCCCACGGGGCACAGCCATCCCATGGGGCATCACCACCCTATGGGGCACAGGACCCCCACAGGGCACGGGACCCCCATGGGGCATGGCCACCCTGTGGGGCACAGCACCCTATGGGGCATGGGACCCCCACGGGGCAGCCCCCCACGGGGCAAGAGCCCCCCACGGGGCACAGCCATCCCATGGGGCATCACCACCCTATGGGGCACAGGACCCCCACGGGGCATAGCACCCTATAGGTATGGGACCCTATGGATATGGGACCCCCATGGGGCACAGCACCCTATGGGGCACAGGACCCCCACAGGGCACAGGACCCTCACAGGGCACGGGACCCCCATGGGGCATGGCCACCCTGTGGGGCATGGCACCCCCACGCAGCCTGGCACCCCACA
>NW_009259906.1:2166-2651 GCF_000687185.1 Egretta garzetta | reverse complement strand
CTGAGCGCCCCGCAGGGACACGCCGGGTGCTCCGTGGGGACATGCTGGGTGCCATACAGGGACATGCTGGGTGCTCTGTGGGGACATGCTGGGTATGCCATGGGGACACGCCGGGTGCTCTAAGGGGACACGCTGGGTACACCATGGGGACACGCTGGGCACCCCACAGCGACATGCTGGGTGCTCTAAGGGGACACACTGGGCGCCCCACAGGGACACGCCAGGCACCTCACAGGGACACACTGGGTGCTCTAAGTTGACACGCTGGGCGACCCACGGGGACATGCTGGGTGATCCGTGGGGACACACTGGGTACGCCATGGGGACATGCCGGGTGCTCTAAGGGGACATGCTGGGTATGCCATGGGGACACACTGGGCGCCCCACGGGGACACGCCGGGTGCTCTAAGGGGACACACGGGGCGCCCCACGGGGACACACCGGGTGCTCAGCCCTTTGCAAGGGCCACGGGTCCAGGGGCAGCG
>NW_009259906.1:0-651 GCF_000687185.1 Egretta garzetta | reverse complement strand
CCCCCCCCGCTGCTGGGGCCACCACGGTCCCCCGGGACCGGCACGGCCCTGGGGACCCCTGACGGCCACCGCGGTCACTGCACAGCCCGGGGACAGCCCGGGGACAGGGACACACGGGGACACCCTGGGGACGCATCCTGGGAGCTGTGGGGACAGGGACACATGGGGACACCCCGGGGACAGGGCCACGTGGGGACACCCCAGGACGTGTCCCGGGCGCTGCAGGGACACGACCATGCAGGGACAGTCTGGGGACACGTCCCAGAGCTGCAGGGACATGGCCCCCAAGGGACATGGACACATGGGGACACCCTGGGGACGTGTCCTGGGTGTTGCAGGGACACAGACACATGGGGACATCCCAGGGACGTGTCCTGGGCACTGTGGGGACACGGCCACACAGGGAAGCCTCAGGGACGCGGCCACGCAGGGGCAGTCTGGGGACACGTCCCAGAGCTGCAGGGGCACAGACACGTGGGGACACCCCGGGGACACGGACACGCAGGGACACCCCGGGGACACCTCCCAGAGCTGCAGGGACACAGACACACGGGGACACCCTGGGGACACGGCCACCAAGGGACACCCTGGGGATGTGTCCTGGGCTCTGTGGGGACATGCGGGGACACTCCGGGGATGTGTCCCCAGCAC
>NW_009259905.1:0-549 GCF_000687185.1 Egretta garzetta | reverse complement strand
GCCAGCTTACCATTAACTGGTTTCTGGTGCATGGAATCCACGAAGTGCCGTGGGTTTTCGATGGTGTATTTGAGATCCCGGATGGTGTGGGAGCCCGTCCCCTCGCTCCACATCCCCTTCTTGGCGCTCTTGGCCTGCTCCTCCAGCTCCGCCAGCCTGCTCTGCTCGGGGCTGCAAGGACAGGACGAGACGGGGTGAGGCCAGGTCCGGGGCGGGCAGGACACCGCCGGTTCCTGCGCGTTTTATCACCGGGAACGTCCACCTCCCAGGCACTTTCCCAGATGTTTTAGCGATTTGACCAGAAAAGGCACCACCTGGGTGAGCTGGTGAGCAATGCTTAGAATACAGGCATAGAATCGCTTTGGTTGGAAAAGCCCTCTGAGATCATCGAGTCCAACCTTTAACCTCACCCTGCCATCCCACTGCTAAACCCTGGCCCTCAGCACCTCATCCGTCCTTCTTTTAAACACCTCCAGGGAGGGATTTAAAAGGTGCTGACAGCACCGCGCAGTACGTCAGAGCTTCTCCGGCACCACGGCGCAGAGGCTG
>NW_009259904.1:0-346 GCF_000687185.1 Egretta garzetta | reverse complement strand
AAGAGGAAAGTGGTGGGGGAAAGTGTTGGGCTGTTGAAAAAATGGGGATTAAAAATGTTGCGCTAAAAAAAATGTCCAGGTATGAAAAGGTTCAGGTATGAAAATATTTGGGTATAAACGATCTGGGTATAAAAAATTCAGGTATAAAAATATCGGGGTATAAAAATATCCGGGTATAAAAAGATTCAGGTATAAAAATACCTGGGTATAAAAATATGCAGGTATAAAATTATTTGGGTATGAAAATATTTGGGTATAAAATATCCAGGTATAAACTATCAGGGTATAAAAATATTCAGGCATAAAAATATTAGGGTATAAAAATATTCAGGTATAAAAATATTCG
>NW_009259903.1:106627-106985 GCF_000687185.1 Egretta garzetta | reverse complement strand
GGGCTCCCCCGCCCCTCGCCCCGCCCTGCCCCTCAGTACCTGATGTTTGGTTTTATCCAGCACGAACCAGCGAGGTTTCCACGGTTTCATGAAGGCTCCTTTCTTGTACAGCGACCCCTCGTAGGACCTGCGGGAGCCAGGCAGCGCGTGAGGGTTCCGAGCGAGCGCCGGTGGTGGGAGAGGCCGGAGGACATCAGCAGGGAGCTGGGGGTCTGCGGGGAGCAGAGGGCACGGCGTCGGGGGGGGTGGCCCCTGGGGCACACCCTGCCTGGGGGCTGAGCACCAGCACCCCTCCGCGGCCCCAGGAGCAAGCACCTGCTTTCCTCGGGGCACGTTTGTGCAATTCCGCCCCGGGCCC
>NW_009259903.1:105651-106289 GCF_000687185.1 Egretta garzetta | reverse complement strand
GCCCCGCAGCCGAGGCCCCCGGCGGCCACGCTCACCTCCAGCAGCTTGGAGATGGCGTCGGGCTCCACGCGGCTGCGGTTGTCGTAGCACGGCCAGATGATCTTGCGCTTCGTCTGGGGGGCACTGGTGTCCTGCCGATCCGCCTCCTCCACGTGCTCCGGCTGCCCCTGTGCCAGCTCCCAGTCATAGGAGGGGCCCTCGGAAAGCGTCTCCTCCGTGTAGTAGTCCCACACCTTCAGGTTGGAAATGTTGCTGTACGGCCGCAGCACCTGCGGAGGGAGCAGGATTGAGCTCAGGCAGAGCAGGGGCGTCCAGGCAGGGTGTCCCTGGCCGTGCTGCAGGGACGATCTGCCCAGGGGGGACATTGGCCCCTTCACAACGAGGTCTCCCCACGGGCGATGCTTTCTGCCCAGTACCACGAGGCGGCTGAGGCTGGAAGGGCTGGTCAGGAAAAGGCCATTTGAACTGGAATCGTTTGGGTGGGAAAAGCCCTTGAAGCTCCCCCAGCCCAACCGCCCCCCTACCCCTGCCATCCCACCCCCAAACCCTGGCCCTCAGCACCGCCTCTGCCCGGCTGTTAAATCCCCCCAGGGCTGGGGACTCGACCCCTTCCCTGGGCAGCCCCTTCCCGTGCCTGA
>NW_009259903.1:104551-105397 GCF_000687185.1 Egretta garzetta | reverse complement strand
TGCCCCCCGCGGCAGCAGCCACCCTCCCCGGGGCCCTGCGCAGCCGCAGCAAAAACACTCAGGCAGGCAAACGCCATGGTCCAGCCGACAAGGAGCTGCTCGCTCGGCTCCATGCGGGCGAGGAGACCCCGGGGTGCCCCTGGAAAGCCCCGTCCGAGCCCTCTGCGGCACGCGGGGGCTGGGCTGGGCTGGCCCGGGGCAGGAGCAGAGCTCTCACCTCCCCATCCTCAGGGGCATACATGTAGTTGAAGAAGATGGGGGCTTTCTTGTTCAGCCGGTCGATGTAATCCCAGATGGACTTGCAGACCTGCTGGCTCTTCCGCTCACCCTTCTCCTCGTAAAGCACGCCTGCGGAGAAGAGGGGGGGCCGGGGCGTTACGTGGGGCAAGGCACCGGGCTGCCACCCGCTGCGGGTTTAGCTTGGAAAAGCCCTTTAAGAGCCGCAAGCCCCGCACACCGCCCTCACCCAGCTCGATGCGCTCGTAGTCGGAGTCCAGCAGGAACGTCCGGAAACGGTTGGAAACGTAGTGATAGCTGAGGAACTTCAGGTAGTACTGGCTGAACTCGAACTCCATGGGGAACTGCAGGTGGATCTGCAGGGAGCAGCACGGGTGAGACCTCCCGGCACCCACAAGCCACAGGCTGGCTCTGGGCTTGCTCCCCGCCACACAAGGAGCCAACCAGCCCCGGTGCTCGGGGGGACCTGGCCGGCGCGCCCCGCGCTCACCTGGTGCACGCAGTCCAGGAACTGCAGGAAGATGGGGGCAAAGCCGCTGCTCCGGCCAGCCAGGGTCTGGGCGCCGCGGTGGCTGAAGCAGTGCCCGAAGGGCAGCCACTCCTTCTCCA
>NW_009259903.1:103608-103933 GCF_000687185.1 Egretta garzetta | reverse complement strand
GGAGCCACCGAGCAGGACTGGAGCCTGTTTTATCCTTGTTCCTCCTACACCAACCTTGCTCCCTCAGCGCCCCCGCTCCAGGCCAGAGCGATGCTCTAGGGAGGGCGCCTGGATCCCCCTTCTCACTTTGCTGGGAGGCAAGAGCACAGCCCTTGAGCAAGAGCCAACAGCAAAGGCTCCCACAGGGGGCACGGAGCAGGGCCCCTCCAGGCTTCGGGCGAGAATCCCAGAATCGTTTGGGTTGGCAAAGCCCTTTAAGCTCCCCCAGCCCAACCGCCCCCCTACCCCTGCCATCCCACCCCCAAACCCTGGCCCTCAGCACCGC
>NW_009259903.1:101593-101905 GCF_000687185.1 Egretta garzetta | reverse complement strand
AAGCATCTACTCTACAAGAGCTGCCCCAGCCGGGGGCCTCGGCGAGGCCCCCACGGGGCAGCGTCCACTCGCACGTCCTCACCTCCTCGGCTAATAGTACCGGGCCCATCGTCCTTCCCTCCCATCACCTGCTTCATGAGCGATCCCAGCTTAGGCTGTCTCTTGTCGGAGAAATCTGTGGCACCAACAAAACGTCAGCTCTCGGCCTCGCTGCACTGCTCCAGAGGGGCCCTCCCGCCTTGCCTCCCCCCAGCCGCTCGGGAAGGAGGGGAAGGGGCCAGAGAGAGAAGGCGATGGCCAGCAGGGGCGGCC
>NW_009259903.1:100735-101057 GCF_000687185.1 Egretta garzetta | reverse complement strand
AGCACCGCTGCCTGCTGCGCTGGGGTGCAAACGGTGCCGAGATCCCAACTAGGGGGGGTCTGGCCCCACCCGGTCCTCAGCGAGCGCCTGGATCCGAGCACGGTCTGGGGGTCCCAGCGCTCGCAGGTCCAGGGCCACTGGGATTCCCAAAACCCGTCCCCACCACCAGCCATGGAGGCTCAGCGTGTGCTGGGAAGGCTCCGCTGCCTCCTCGGAGGTGGGAGACCGGGGACAGCGTCTCACCTGCCTGCCCAGGCTCTGGGACGGACAGCACGACCCACGGCCGGGGCCCTGCGCACACAAGCCCTCCTGCATCCCCGCT
>NW_009259903.1:94809-100289 GCF_000687185.1 Egretta garzetta | reverse complement strand
AGCGTGTTGCGCCCGCTGGCGTCGGCGTAGTGTGGCATGGAGTTGATCACGGCCTGCAGGTACTTCTCCTGCTCCAAACTGGTGGAGTCCGTCTGTGAGGGGCCTGGGAGCAGAGCCACAAGCGTCACCGCTCCGCCGCCGGGGGCGAGACCCGAGGAGGGGTCTGCAGCCCACGCCCAGCACGGGCGCTGCCCAGGGGCGGAGGGGACGGGCACCTGCGGTGGGGGCATTCTGGGACTTGAAGAGGCCCATGACGCCCTTGCCGTGCAGCCCCCCCGAGCGCAGCAGCACGGCCTTGGTGCGGGAGTTTCGCCAGCACACCACGGGGAAGCGGTTCTGGCGGTAGCAGCGGGAGATCCGCTGGATCGTGTTGTCCTGGATGCTCTGCGGCATGCCCTGGCGCAACTTCAAACCATTCCCCCTCGTCCTATCATCACTCTCCTGGCCCTGCGCCCCCCCCGTCCTCATCCGCGGCCCCGCTGAGGCTCACCTCCGGCAAATGGCGTAGTGGTTGATGGTCATCTTGTCTGAAGGTTTGATGGTGGTGGTGGGGGTCAAAGTGCTTCTGTCCATCTCTTCAGACACTGTGGAGACAAAGGGGAGTCTGCGTCCGCCCTCGGCACAGACACGGTGTCCCACGTCCCACGTGCAGCTGGAGGAGACGGCCGGGCTGGAGGCACCTCCCAACCCAGCGGAGACAGGGCAGGGCAGCAGCTCCCTCCCAACACCTTCACCCGAAATGGGAGAGCCCTGTCCAAAGGGCTAGGCACCAGACTTTGGGGCGACAGCCTTGACTTGTCAGGTTGAAAGCAGAAAGAAAAGCCTGGGTACTGACGCTAGAGCTGATTTCTTCGGTGCTTTCTCATCAGTTGGTAGCACTGTGTCCTGGTTACGGCTGGGATAGAGTTAATTTTCTTCCTAGTAGCTGGCATAGTGCTGTGTTTGGGATTTAGTACCAGAAGAATGTTGATAACACACTGATGGTTTTAGTTGTTGCTCAGTAGTGCTCAGACTACTCAAGGACTTTTTGAGCTTCTCCTGCTCGGGCAGGGGCATAACAAGCTGGGAGGGGGCACAGCCAGGAGAGCTGACCCCAACTGACCCAAGAGCTATTCCAGACCATGGAATGTCATGCTCGGGGGGTCAGTTGGTCGGTGGGTTGCGGGGAGAGTGATCGCGGCTCGGGACGGGCTGGGCATCGGTCGGCGGGTGGTGAGCAATTGCACTGTGCAGCACTTGCTTTGTATATTCTGTATATTCTCTTACCATTCTCATTATGACTATTATTATTATTTTCTCTTATTAAACTGTCTCCATCTCAGCCCTTGGCTCTAACCTTTTTTCTCCTTCCCAATTCTCTCCCCCATCCCACTGAGGGAGGGGGGAGTGAGCGAGTGGCTGCGTGGTGCTGAGCTGCCAGCCGGGTTAAACCACGACACACCGAGATGAGGAGCAGCCCAACACAGATCCATCCAGAGCTGCTCCATCATGCTGGTCTCACCTCCTCCTTCAGAGGAGAGCAACCTCCCGAGCGAGGGGGGGCAACACAGGCAAGACCTCGGCTCCAGCGAGGCTTTCAGCCTGGGATGTTTCCATACAGGCAAAATCACTCAACCCTCGGTGGGTGCCCTCGGGAGGTGGCTTTCCTGACCCCATTTCCTAATGCCAGAACTGGAGGACACCGAGGGACCTCAAAGGCTCCTCTGCTGGGCCTGCGAGCAGCCGGTGGCTTTGCTAATAACTGAACTGACGGACGCAGGGGAGGCTCGTAACCGTTGTGGGCAGACCTCGAGCTGAAAGGCGCTGCAAACAAACTGGGGCATGAATGGAAGGAGCAGAAGCCAAAGTATCTCCGTGAACAGAAGGGAAGATCCAAACCCAGGCGTGTCCAGTCTGCCGGGCCAGCCCACACGCGGCAGGAGGGACCAGTCCCCGCAGGCACCGCTCCCCACTGGAACCCAAAATCCCATCCGCCGCGTCCTCTCTGACGGGCCTTCCCTCCTGGGAGGGTGCTCATCTTCACGGAGGGTGCTCATCTTCACCGCAGGGGACTCCTGTCCCTTCCAGTCCTTCGTTGCACCCAAACCAGTCAAGCTCTTCTCGCGTCTCACCTCGCCTGCCTTGCTATGATCAGAGGCGCAGAGGCCACGGACCAAGCACCCCCTCCTCTCCGTGGGGCCCAGCAGGCGCTGGAAGTCTGCGGAGTTGCTGACCGGCCACCACCAGCAGCTGAGAGCTGGGACCATCGGGAACTGGGAGAGGCGACCACGGTGGCAATCCTCTGCACCGGGGAAGCTCCCCCGCCTGCTCCCCCACCGGGTGACAGCCAGGACCTCTCCCAGCTGGAAGATGCTCCCGCTCCAGCAAACGCCCCGCTCCCCACAGCCTCCCTTCCCTGCCCCGGGCGCTCCCAACCTGAGATCTCATCCTCGTTGTCTTCCGGGAAGTGCTGGCTGCTCCGCTGCTCCCACGTGGGCGGTGTGTATTTCTTCCGCGTCATGTGCTGGCGGCCCATCGTTTTCTTGGCATTTTTCACCAGGTTTTTGGAGAGCGTCCTGGAACCAGAGAAGAGGTTGAGGGCAGCTGATGCCACCTCCCGCCCGAGCGCGACCACAGCCCAGCGCGGCCAGAAGAGCAGCCCCTGGAGGGTTAGAGACACCGACACTCAGTCACACCGAGAGCAAAGCAGAGACGGGAGCATCCCTCACCACCAGCTACAGGCCTGGGGTCGAAGTCACTGTCACCGCAGGAGGGGAGATGTCACCTGCCAGCTCCCTGGCAGGGAGGAACCGACTCAGCTGCAGGAGAGCACCAAGCCAGAGGCAGAGCCTACGGCGCTTCCCTTCCCTTGGGGGATGCCTGGGGAGGCTGGGCCGGGCAGCCAGGCTGAGCTGAACCACCCGAGGGGACACCAGCCTTGTCTCGGGCTCTAACACCATCACCTCCCCATCGGGGCTCCCACAGGCAGCAATCTGGCTTGTCTCCGGAGGAGGTGGGCTCCAGCTCAGGGCAGGGGCCAGAGATCCACCGTGGGGACGTTGCCAGCCCAGCCTGGACACAGGGCTGCTCCTCCCTGGGCGGAGGGCGGCAGCTTGGCAGAAGGGGACCTGCTCAATGTCACATGTGGGACAGGGAGAGCTGGGCTTGGCCGCTCCTGAGGGTGGCCTGGGGAAAGCAGGGGAGGGAGACCTTCCAAAACCTGTGGGTGATGAGGCTGCGTGGTCAGAAGGGGGACCTTAGGGTGACGGGGCTGCGTGGTCAGAACAGGCTCCGCATGACAGAGCTCCGGAAGGCAGGAATTCCTGAAGGCGGGAATGGCCTGCCCACAGGCAGGACCTCGCACCCAGCACCGCCTTGGTGAGCCCCTGGGCCCAAAGGGAACACGTAAAGGAGATGTGGGATGCGCAGGGAAGGGGCCAGATCCAGGCCAGGGTAACGGCTACGCTGATGCCCAGATTTCTAGAAGTTCACCCTCTCAAGACGGGGGCCAAAGTGCGACTGGGAGGTGCCCTGGTCTGCTTTGCCAAGCAGGCGGTGAGGCAACCCAACGGCTCCCTGCGCTCTCCGAGGGAGGGGAAGCCTTAGGAGCGCGGCAGAAGGCTGTCCTGAGAACGAATGCTCAGGATCGGAGGCGAGGAGCGGGAGGGCTTTCTAACGGTTTAGTGGTGGGATGGCAGGGTTAGGGGAACGGTTGGACTTCATGATCTGAAAGGTCCTTTCCAACCCAAACGATTCTGTGATTCTAACGGGAGGAGTAAGACTTGCAGAGAGTGGAGCACTGGAAGCAGGCTTGTGGGGGGGTGACAAGGTGACAAGGCACTTCTCGCACGTTCAGACTACAGCGCCTGTGCCCAGGCACGGCGCCGGGCCCGGCAGCTCTCGAGGTCTCTGGAGGTTGGTGGGTACAGGCACAGCTCCCTCAGCACGTCCTGGGATCCACCAGGGCGCCACGGAGCCCCAGGGCACCCGACCGACAGCTGCTGGAGGCTACGGCGCTGCAACGGTGAGAGCACCCCAAACCTGACCGTCAGACCGGCAGCCTGAAGAGGGCATTCCCCAAGTGACAAGCCCACAGCCCAGGCCGCATGCAGAGCAGGTGAGAAGAAACCCTGGGAGCAGTGAAGGCTGCAGCCTGAGCCAATGCCACCTCGCAAGCTCCCGCCCAGGGTGAAGGCATCTTACGTGGTTGAATGGCCAAGGTGCCCAAGGGACATGACCCCCACTGTCAGGCCCTGGAACATATCGGTCACCTGCTGGGAGCTGAGTCACAAACACACGGGAGAGAGGCTTAGACTCCAGGGCACACCAAGCACGAACGCAGCAGCAACCAGACCCCGGCGACACAGCACTGCTTAACCTAGCCACCGAGCGCAGGAGCAGGGCCTGGCCGCAGGTCAGCACCACGCAGAGAGCTTCGCCGCTGCCCCGCCGCGCTCCCCGTCCTCCGGCACGGCAGAGACTGCTCTCTCGTGCCCACTGGAACCTCTCCCCTGAGACGCCTCCTCGGGGCTCGCACGGGTTTCGCCCGGGCCACGGGGCAGGGAGCACCACCGAAGCCAACACCCCGCTTGCCGAGCGTGGCCAGTCCTCCGCGTGGGGCGAGGAGACTGCTGCCGGACGCGCAGCGCGTCCCCTCCCACGGACGAGCGGAGATCCCGGGCAAGGAGAGGTCTGAGCAGGGTTGGTGCAGGGACCCCGACCTCCAGCTCGGGAGCCTGCGCCCCGGCTTCTCGGGAGCGAGCCCTGCTCAGCGGCAATCTGCTGGGTGGGCTGGAGGAGGGAGAGGAGAAGCCCTGCGGTGCCCAAAAGGGTCGAGCGCGCCCCACGTGCTGTCCTCCCCATGGCACGGGTACCTGAGCGAGGGGTTCTTCTCCTTGGCCTTGGGCTGCATGGCTTGCTTGGGTGACTGGCCCACGGTGAAGGCGAAGGTGCCGCGCACGTGCTGAGGGTAGCGCAGCTTGTGCAGGTGCTTCCTGAAGACCTCAGCACTGTCCGAAGCCACCTCCTCATCGAAGGCGATCTTCAGCAACTGCGGAAGAGCAGAGAGCAGGCTGATGGGGTGGTCATGGCGTGCTCAGCACGGCGGGGCCAGGGCTCTTCCCCCCGGCGCTTCCCACGGCACAGGGCAGAGCTTGGATCCCGGCGGGGGAGCAGGGACGAAACGGGCACAGGCCAGGCTGCCCTGTCCATCCCTCCGTGCCGTCCCATGTTCCTTCCTCCCGGACAGCGCTCAGTACGCGGCACTGCTGCTCCAGCGATGTCCCCAGCACCCAGTCCTGCAGCTCTGAGCCTGCAGAACGGGCAGGGAGGAGCAGGCAGTGTGTTTTCATAGAATCATAGAATGTTTTGGGTTGGAAGGGACCCCTAGAGCCCACCCAGCCCAACCCCCCTGCAGGAGCAGGGACACCTTGAACCACATCAGGTTGCTCACAGCCCCGGCCAACCTGGCCTGGAATGGTCCCAGGGATGGGGCCTCCACC
>NW_009259903.1:91882-94075 GCF_000687185.1 Egretta garzetta | reverse complement strand
GAGCCATTGACCACTACCCTCTGGATGCGACCATCCAACCAATTCTTTATCCACCAAACAGTCCATCCATCAAATCCATAGCTCTCCAATTTAGAGAGAAGGTTGTTGTGGGGGACCGTGTCAAAGGCTTTGCAGAAGTCCAGATAGATGACATCCGTTGGTTTTCCCTTGTCCACTGTTTTTGTCACACCATCATAGAAAGTCACTGGATTTGTCAGGCAGGACTTGCCCTTGGTGAAGCCATGCTGGCTATCTCGAATTATCTCCCCGTGCTCAAGGCCAGGCTGGACGGGGCTTTGGGCAGCCTGGTCTGGTGGAAGGTGTCCCTGCCCACGGCAGGGGTTGGACTGGGTGAACCCAAACCGTTCCATGATTCTACGGAGCACGGCCTACTCCTCCCTCTGCAGGGAGGCCTCCAGCTCTGTCCCCGCGGGTGCAGTCACCTGCTACAGCAGCTGTCTTTGCTCCCCTCAGGAAAACCACCCCCAAACCACATCAGGCCGGGCAGCAAGCGCCTCATCCCAAGGGATGGTGCCAGCCATGGCCAGGAACCCGCTGGGTCTCGCCAGCAACACGCTCCTCAGCTGAGGGCGCAGTGCAAAGGAGCAGCCCGCAGCCCCGCGCGGCCTCACCTGGAATGTGCACGAGCGCAGCTGCAAGCCCTCCCGGATGAAATGATCCACCTGGGCCAGGATATTGAACTTCTTCTCTTTGGTCAGCGAGGCGATGGGGAAGGACCGGATCACCACCTGCTCCCCCACTGGGCACAAGCATGGGAAGAGGTGAGCCACATCCCGCTGCCCCAGCCCCGTGCAAGCCAGTCCACGCTGGACCACCCTCGGTGGCCGTCACCACAGAGACCCCTGTAGGGCAAGGCGGCCAGCCCTGCAGCCAGCCCATGGCGACCTGTAGGTGATGCCTAGGGTGGGCATGACTCATTTATCATCTACCAAAGGAGGAGAGCAAGAGCAACCGCCCCTTTCGTAGTCCTGGGAGCAACCACCAAGCTTGTGGTGGCTGTGGCAACCCCCAGCAAGGCCCAGTGCTAGTTGGTCACTCACCCAAGGCAACCACCAAGGCCCTTATCATCAACTGCTGCAGCAGGATGAGCTGTGGCCACTGCTCCAGGAGAGCCACCAGCCACCTCCTCCCCGGCATCACCAACCCCTGGGGACAGAGGATGTGGTGCACATGGGACCCTTACCCAGGGGGTCCGTGGGAGTGCCTTTGAAGATGATGCGGTAGGTGGTGAGGAAGATGGCTCCTTCTGCAGGGAGGAGAGGTGGACCACCAACATTCCCTCCAGCAGCTTCTTCCCGTCCATCAGGCATGAGGTACACACGGAGCCCCTCCATCACGCACTCCTCACCCACCAACAGGTTGGGGCGCAGCAGCTTTGGCTACAGGGACGTATGATGGGAAGTTCAGGCCCGCGCAGACCGCGGAAGGGGACTTGATAGCCCCACACAGCACCAGAACCTCCACACACACACTGCAGCGGGCCAGGTCCCTACCTTCTGGATGGGAGGAAGCCTCTTGCTCTCCCTGTGCACGGCATCCAGTGTCTCTATGTGCATCTGCACAATATCTGTGGACAAATGTGAAGTGAGAGACCGCAAGCAAAGTCCTGCCCCACACGCCACCCACCAGGCTGCCAACCCGCCCCATCGCGTTGGGCGTGCGCCTTCTCTTGGCCATCCCACTGCTTCTTGCAGAACCATCTCCTGAGCTGGTCTGGAAGAATCCCCAGCGAGACCACACAGCCGCCCATTCCCCAGCGCTGCTGCAAGGTGCCTCACCAGGGATCATGACGTGCAGCCCCTTGAGGTGCTCGTTGGTGACTCCGCTCTCCGTGCAGACTTTGTCCACAAAGCGGTTGATGAATCGCACCACGTAGTTGGCCACATCGGAACTCTCTGCATCCTCAAATCCACTTTCTGTGTCATAGCTCTCAGCCACGCTGCCAGCGATGCTGCCAGGAGGGAGTAGGGAAGAGTTAACCCAGACCATCTCTCCTCTGCTGTAACCCACGCCAGGCTCCCAAGGGAGCTTCCAGGCCTGCTAGGAACCCAGGAGAGCTTCCACTCTCGATCATAGGATAGAATCATGGAATCACAGAAGCATTTGGGTTGGCAAAGCCCTTTAAGCTCCCCCAGCCCAACCGCCCCCCTACCCCTGCCATCCCACCCCCAA
>NW_009259903.1:88030-91610 GCF_000687185.1 Egretta garzetta | reverse complement strand
CCCAGCACCCGGGGGGCGCCCCCCCCAGTGCCCAGCACAGGGGCACGCTCCCTGCCCTGCTCCTGCTGGCCACACCACTCCTCAGACAAGCCAGGATGCCGCTGGCCCCCTTGGCCACCTGGGCACCCTGCTGCCTCCTCTCCAGCCCCCTCTCCACCAACCCCCCCAGGGCCTTTTCCGCCGGGCAGCTTTCCAGCCCCTCTGCCCCACGCCTGGAGCGCTGCCTGGGGTTGTGGTGACCCCAGGGCAGGACCCGGCCCTTGGCCTTGGTGACCCTCACCCAACTGGGCTGGGCCCATGGCTCCAGCCTGGCCAGGTCCCCCTGCAGAGCCCCCCTCTCCCCCAGCAGATCCACACTCCCCCCCAGCTCGGTGACATCTGCAAACTGGCTGGGGGTGAATGATCTGACCCACTCCCGGGCACTGCGACCCGCATCAATCCTGACAGCAGCCGAATGGTCTGGATGCCCCAGGTACCGCACGGAGGAGCTCCCATCCCTGGTTCCGGTTGCTCTGGTGTCCCTGCAGCATGGCCCTGCCAAGCGTCCCAGCCCTGCGTACCTGTTGGTGACGAAGCTGTTGCTGACACTCTCCACGTCCCCCAGCCCGGAGCTGCGCAGCAGGCGGCTCTTGCTGGTGTCGAGAGGCAGCAGCAGGTAGCTCATGCGGTTGGCGTAGTGGATGGCCTGGCTGAAAACAGTGCTCTCCTCCTTCTGGATCAGCTCCTGCTGTTTCTCTCGGCTCATGGTGGGCCAGAGCCTCAGCTGCTCCGATGCGATCTCCAGGGCAGACTTGGCTTCCTGGGGCCCCTCCGTGCTCTCCTGAAGGAGTTGGAAGGAGATGCCTGTTGTCTGCATGGGCAGGAGACCCGCCAGCCTTCACCCCACTGTTCCCATGGGAACCTCCCAGAGCCAGGATGCTGTCCCTCGGGCTGGTTCAGCACCCTGATCAGCCCACGGACCCTCGGGGAGTGGCTCTCCAGGGACACTGGCACCGCTGTCACCTCCTCACCTCATCCGCGTGGTTCTCCTCGTTGTTGTCCAGGTACAGGGCTCGGATGTGGTTCTGCACATCGCAGTAGAACATGGCCTCCCAGAACTGGATGTTGGTCCACACCACGTGCTCCTGCACGCAGCTGTAGGCAAACTGCGTGATGCCCGGGCTCAGCTTCTGAGGAAGCAGAAGGTGGAAGAGAGTTCAATACAAACACAGCCTTTGTGCCAAGCTCTCCTCTCCAGGGAATCCTTGCTCTAGCCTGTTGCCGGGAAAGACCACGTAGCCCTGGGCTGGCGGGAAGGACACCGGCACCACAGCTCCTCCGAGCATTCCTTGCCAACTCTTCTCAGATTTGCCCAGCGCCCACCCAGAGCCCCGTGGCGCCTCATGCTACAGATGCTTTATGGGAGGCAGAATTTTACAACAGATCAAGCTGGCACTTCAGAGCAGCCAGGGTTTCTGAGCACCCTTCCCACAGGTCTTCCAGCCATCCTGGGAGCCGTGGGCCCAGAGACTGGTGCAGCCAGGCTGGCCGACCTCGCGAGCCGTGGGAAGCTGCTGACCAGGACCCTCTGCCCTGAGAGGCCCCGAGGGGACAACGTGCCCTCAGCCGGGCTGCAAGGTGGGCTCTGAGTCCCTCAGCCTGCCAGCCCCTGTGGCCTCCGAGGCGCTCTGAGCCTGCGGGGGCTGCACAGGGGGTCAGGATGCGGCAGATACTCACTCGGCAGAAAGCGGTGACCAGTGGCAAGAGAGCGGCCGCAATCCCATGCTCGTCCATGGCAGTGCAGTCCTGGGGAGGAGAGCGGAGGCTACCAGAGGATTTGCTGCAAGACCCCCAGACCCACCCCGATCCCTGCACCACGCTGTCTCCCCCAGGGGGAGAGAAGCTCCTTCCCAAGAGACTGGCGCTCCCCCGCCCTCTCCTACCTGCAAACAGCAGTTCATCATGCGGATTATGAAATCAAACTGCTGGTGGTCCAGCACCGCCCGGTTCTGCTGCACGTGCAGGTTCAGCTCCTGGGTCAGGCAGTGCCTGGCTGCTCGGCCCTTCATGGCACGCAGCACGGCAGGGAATAGCTGCAGAGGAGAGAAGGAGTCTCGGAGTAGGAAGACGGGCCCCAGTAGAGCTCTGGGCAGACGGCGAGTTCAAGGGCAGCCCACGACGAGGAGGTGCAGGCTGGCACCAGGGTGGTTATGGACAGCTCATCCGCGCTCCCATGTGGAGGCAAACCAGAGCAAAATCCCACGTCTGGCCGGCTGGAGCGCAGCCCTGGGGAGGTCCCTGCTCAGCAGGGTGGGGGAGGACCCCAGCCTGGTCATCTCCACGGGACAGACCCCGGGGGGCACTGGGAGATGCAGAAATAGCACTAAGCTGACGCAGCGCAGTGATCAGCCGAAAGCCCAGGGACACAGCGGGGAGGAACAGCGCTGAGAGAACTCGTGAACACACGGGAACAGAGCTGGTCAGCAAAGCCCCAGACACGGGCACGGAACGTCCTCGCCCGCCTGCCACCGAGGAGAGGCAGAGCCATCCCCTCCTCCCCTCAACCACCGGCTCCTCACAGCTGCTCTCACCTTTTTGGCTTCTAACATCTTGTTCTCAAAGACATAGGAGATGCAGTTCCTGACCACCTCCAGGCGGCGGGCGCTGTTGGCCAGGGCATTGCCGTTGCGCTCCATGATGGCAGCTGGGGAGAGAATCGCCTGTTTGTTCCATCCGGCCAGGGCTTTCACCCCTGGGTGGGGAGAGGTGGGTGCCCCCTCCCCTGCTCGGTGTGGGCAGGCAGGGCTCTAGGCTCCAAGAGCTCACGATGGAAGAAGGCTACGGGGTGCTCAGCTGTCCCCCCGTGCCGGCTGATGGACTCCAGCGAGCTCTAAGCAGCCCGAGGGGCAGAAGTGAACGGGGACAGCAGCCCTACCCCTGTCCTGCTCACGTGGGACCCTCGGACGTGCTGCAGTGTGAAAGGCGGCAGCTCCGCCACGGTAAAGCCCCTCCTGAGCAGGGTTTCCCACCGCAGGGAAAGGCACACGTACCTATGGGGGGTCCCGACGGCACCATGCATTTCTTCTCTGCCTTCACGGCAGGAGGAGCTGTCTGCAGCTTGGCCGTGGCCTGGTCGATGATCCACTGCACCGTGCCCTCATCCAAACGGGGAAAAGGCTTCTGGTGGAGGCGCAGGTGACAGCCTTCCGTGGGCTTCTGCACCTTGTGCATGGTCACCGCGGGGTACGGGTTCTCCTGGCACGGCAAGGACAGTTTCTTTTCAGGCGTGCAGCCGTCACGCGTCCTCTCCCAGGGCAGGAGCCCCAGCGAGGCATCTTTCAGCCACCTCTGCTGCTCTGAGGCCGAACGCTCTCCCAGCTGGTACCTACAACCCCCAGAAACCCGCAGCCGCAAGGGCAGGCTGTCCGGGCAGCCGTGCCGGCACCCTCTGCTCCCAGCAGCCGCAGGGACGGGCCGCTTTGGCCCTGAACACAGCAGCGAGCAAAGCACCATCCAGGAGCTCCGTCCCGAGACGGCCGAGGGCCCCTCAGGCGCTGCTCTGCTTTCAGAAGATCCTTGCTGGCCTGCCCTGCATCGGACA
>NW_009259903.1:86314-87126 GCF_000687185.1 Egretta garzetta | reverse complement strand
CTTGGCCCCCTGGGCCCCCTGCTGGCTCATATTCAGCCCCCTCTCCACCACCCCCCCCAGGGCCTTTTCCGCCGGGCAGCTTTCCAGCCACATAGAATCATAGAAACGTGACAGCGCAGGGCGGGACAGTATCATGCACTGCGAGCATCAGTTCCAGCTCGGAGGGAGGACAGACTGACAGGGCTCTGACCCAGGGTCCCTCTGCCCCGTACCCATCTCCCACCAGGCTCCCTGTCCTGCGCTCAGGCCTCCAGGACTCACGTTTTTGTAAAGTTTCTCCGCCAGCTCCTTGATGTGCCGCAGTATTTTCTGCTTGTTCCCCTCTTCGGCACGCATGCGCTTCACTTCGTAAGCCACGAGCTGGGAGAAGAAGACACGGGTGAGAGGAGCAGCTGCCTGCTAGGGCAGGATCCGGCCACCATTCCCATACTCCAGCTCCAGCCCCCAGTGCAGCACTGCGGCCGGAGTGTCACGGCAGATCCCTGGCTCAGTCCCTCGAGGAGCAGGGAGAGCCGAGCAAGCAAGGACACACGGGACGGCCGGGCAGGGGGGGGCTGTTCCCAAACCGCTGCTTACCTCATCAAACAGATCGATCGAGCGGTACGGGGCTCCCCGCTCCGTCACGAAGCCAGCAAATGCCATGCCCTCCAGCACCTTGGTGAGGAAGTCATCCTCCACCAGTCCCCGCTGCCCAAGGAAGGCTGCCTGGAATCATAGAATCATAGAATCATAGAAACACAGAACGTTTTGGGTTGGAAGGGACCCCCAGAGGTCACCCAGCCCAACCCCCCTGCAGGACCAGGGACACCTTG
>NW_009259903.1:85579-85903 GCF_000687185.1 Egretta garzetta | reverse complement strand
CTCCAGGGGAGGTCTCCCCAGAGCAGAGCAGAGGGGCACAATCCCCTCCCTCGACGCTGGCCACGCTTCTCCTGATGCAGCCCAGGGTAGGGTTGGCTTCTGGGCTGCCAGCGCCCATGGCCGGCTCATGGCCAGCTTTTCACCCATCGGTGCCCCCAAGAGGGGGAGAGGGGAGAGAGAGTGCACGCTGTCAGCAGCACCAGCCATCCCGGCTGATGCAGCAGTGTGGGCGACACCGTCACCGCAGCGAAGGAGGGACCACGCCACCTCCTTCCCCGTCCCACGCGGGCGCAGTGACAGGGTTTGCAGAGACCTGTGCCTCTG
>NW_009259903.1:84278-85334 GCF_000687185.1 Egretta garzetta | reverse complement strand
ACCGCTCAGCCGAGGAGCCGGAGCAGCTCCCTGCCAGGGGAAGGAGCCGAGAGCGCAGGGTTTGGTGCTGGAGCCACGGGCACTGCACCAGCACGCGGACTGCCGAGTCCCGCAGCCCTAAACCCGCTGAGAGGCACGGGAGTCGCTGTGACCAAAGCAGCAAAAGAAGTGAACGTCAGGCTGTTTGGTACCGCGCGCCCTCGCTGCACCGGAGGGTTTTATGAAGCTGAAGTTCAGGATGCTTCATCCATTCTACAGCAGTTTCACGAAAGAGCATTTTCTCCCCTTTCCTGCATGTTTATGATTTTATGGAACCACGGAATCTTTGTCGGGAATCTTTATCAGCGTTGTTGGCTTCAGCGACCTCGGGCGCACAGCGGGGAAGGCACGGCTGCGGCAGGGCTGCGCAGCGCGGCCACGCCAAGCTGCAGTGCTCGACTCCCCCTGCTCCCGCTCCCCGCCCGTGGCCTTCTCCCGCCTTGGGTCTCCTCCGTGGGCGCCCAAATGCTTCAAGCTCGTCCCTGCCCCGCCAGCCCTTCCGGGGGAGGCAGCCCCAGCCTCCTTCCTCCCCCCAGATCTTTAGGAAGTGCCCAGCCCCAGGCCAGGATGCGAGGGACGCGTTCCGCGAGCCTCGAAGGGTGCTTGGCACCAGGCACAGGGGACGCCAGCTGCGCTGCGTCCGACCGCAGGCGGGCATACGGAGGGAAGCGCTACCCGACCCCGGAGACCTTGGGGCGGTCAAGGACAAACAAGGGATGCAGGTGGACCCGGGAGTGACGCAGGGGAGGCCGCTTGCTGGAAACACGGCGCTGTCTTCCAGAGACGGCTGTATTTGTGCAAGCCTCGTCCCAGCCTCCGCCCAATCATAGAATCATGGAATCGCTTTGGTTGGAAAAGCCCTTTAAGATCATCAAGTCCAACCTTTAACCTAACCCTGCCATCCCACCCCCAAACCCTGGCCCTCAGCATCTCATCCATCCTTCTTTTAAATCCCCCCAGGGGTGGGGACTCGACCACCTCCCTGGGCAGCCCATTCCAGCGCCTAATAGCCCTTTC
>NW_009259903.1:83126-83773 GCF_000687185.1 Egretta garzetta | reverse complement strand
GCGTCGCGCCGCGTCCCCCTGCCGCCCCCTCCCCTTATGGAATCGGATGACCGGCTCGGGATGGATGCGGATGATGTGCAGACACCAGCGGTAGCCCTGAAGCAGCTGCGCAAACAAGCGGAGGAAGACGGCGCGGATCTCCTTATCCTGCGAAGAGGGAAGGACGGCGTGGTCAGGCGGAGGGCGCAGAGGAGCCGGCTCACGGGGGCAGGCGTTTGCACCCAGCACAGGGGCGAGGGGATCACAGCACGTGCCGGGGTCAGCACCTGCCGAGCAGGGCAGGAAGCTCAGCAGAGATTCCAGGAAAAAAGGGACATGGCAGGCTGGATTTGCTGTTGTGCCTCCCCCTCGCAGCATCCCCCACACTGTGCACGGAGGAAGAGGGGGCTCCCGCAGCCCTGGGGGTTGCTGAAGCGCCCGAATGTTTGGTGTCTGCCCCCAGCCCCTGTCCACGGGCCCGCTACTGAAACGGCACCGCTGGCTTCCAGGCCATCGTGGCTTGGAGCAGCGGCCTCGCTGTCCTGGCAGTGTTGTCCTTTGCCTCTTAACCTCAGCAACACGGAGATGGAGACGGGCCCAGCATCGTGCCCGTCCGCCCCACGGCCAAGGCAGGGGGAGGCCAGCAGGGACGGCAGCCTCGCCCGAGG
>NW_009259903.1:81934-82641 GCF_000687185.1 Egretta garzetta | reverse complement strand
GGAACGCGCGAGCGGCCAGAAATGCTTCGGGGCCGCAGCTGCTTCCTGCCCGCAGGCCGGGAGCCAGCCGCCCGATTCCCAGAAACCTTTGGCAGAGGAACCCCCCCACCCCAGCACTGCCACGCACCAGGGGCCACCAGGATGAGGAAAGGTCTGCTGGGACACGGTCAGCAGGACCCGAGATACAGACTCCCACTCTCAGAGGAGTCCCTGCTGCTCCGTTCCCAGCTCCCCTTGGAAATGCCTATCGTTCCCGAGGTGTTCGCAACCTGGGGACGGGGGAAAGGCTGCGGCACTTACCATGGAGAGGGCTTCCCGGGTCTGCTGGAGCAGCGGCTCCGGGAGCAGGGAGATGTGTACGTACTCGGGGACGTTCACTGTCCCGCCATCCAGGTCTGCGATAACAACATCCAGCTGGAAGCAGCAGCACGGGCGTGAGACGAGGCCGGGCTTTCCGACACCCTCCCCGCCACCCACCTCCCGCTGGGCGACAGAGAGCGAGCGAGGGGGTAAGCCAGCTCAGGAGGGGAGGGCTTGGGAATGGGGGGCTCCTCCCCATCGCCCCCGAGCACTCTCGCCCCCAGCAGTTACGCGCCCCTACCCGCTGTCACCCAACGCAAGCACTGGCCAGTACACGAGCACACAGGGATTCCCACCGCTCCCCGCCGGGAAGGGGGCAGCGGGAGGACAACCGGGCAGGAGGGGGA
>NW_009259903.1:81176-81853 GCF_000687185.1 Egretta garzetta | reverse complement strand
CTTCAGCAGAAGGCAGCAGGAAAGCTTCCTTCGCTTCCCATCGGGCTCGTTAGGCTTTGATTTAATTGAGCTTCTGAGCTGAGGTCTGAAGCGCCACCATGGCCTCTTAGCCCAGCGTGCCAGCCAACCTTCAGAGTCAAATCCTGGGTTCACCCCAGCTGCTCGGGGAACCCGGCGTCTCACCAGCTCCTGCGTCTCCGACTGGAAGATGGAGTGGACTCCGATAATGAAGGGTGTTGGCGTGCTCAGTACCTCAAGGAGCTGTGCAGGCAAGATGGGCACATACGTGAAACTGCAACCAAAAAAGAGCATCACTGCAGCCAGTCGAGCCCTGCTCTCTACCCGAGCACCGTCCTCGACACCAGCGGACGATCCCCTCCTCCGGAGGCGGTGGGGTGACCGTCCCCAGGAAGAGAGGCTTTCTCCTGGCACTGCCTTCAGACAGTACGTGCCCTACGGCTGCGCAGGGCTCTGAGGCTGCTGGACACTGACCACGATCATTCTCCAGCCCTGGAGTTATAATGCCAGTCCAACCGAGGGAAAGGTTTCCAGCAGAGCAATTTAACTCCAAAAGAAAGCTTTCTTTGGAGCACAAATGGCCTTTCTGCAGCCTGGGGGTATGGCAGGCCAGTGTGGAAAACAGTGCGACGACGGGAGCTGGCAGCAACAAGGGCCCC
>NW_009259903.1:77790-79948 GCF_000687185.1 Egretta garzetta | reverse complement strand
TAGGGGAATGGTTGGGCTGGGGGAGCTCAAAGGGCTTTGCCAACCCAAACGATTCCGTGATTCTATTCCATCACTCCAGTGCCAGAGCCCCGGCCTTGCAGAGAGGAGGGAGGTGGGGGTGGAAGGCTCGCAGCCCATCGCTGCTGCAGACGCCCTCTGGAATTACAGTGCTGTGCGCGCCGAAGGCTTCAGGAAAGGGGCTCTCAGCAGAGCCCAGAGCTGCGGGCATTCGCCTGCCCCTTGGCCAGCAGCGCCCAGAACACGGCTGCTTCCTGGTGATCACAGCTACGAGACCAGGAGGCAGCAAGGGCCTGGGGAGAGGGGGAGGCAGGACCGGCACGGGCTCGGCAGGCTCTAGGTTGCTGTCGGAGGGCTGAGGGGCTTGAGGAGAGGGGGGGCTCCCTCACCTGTACTTGAGGGGGAACATAAGTGCAAGGAGAGCCCGGCAGGCATCGGTCAGCCTCTGGTAACTGCTGGAGAGGAACAGGATCTTGTGTTCAGTAAGCGCTGCACAGAAGAGGTACAGCACATTGGTGATGCCTGGGGAGAAAAGGGGAGAGAAGAGCGCTCAGAAATGAGGGTTCCCCTCTCGCACCCCACCAGAGACCACGAAACCCCACCCGAGCCAGATCCCATTCCCTGTCTCCAGAGCCTGCGCAACAGAGGAGTTCAACATCCTCCCAAAAAGCCGCCCAGGTGGGTGCTCCCCCAAGGAAGCCCCTCTCCCGAGAGGTGCTCAGCAGCTCTGCTGAGCTGCCAGTGTCCTTTAGCCTGTGGCACAAGGCTACGGGCAGCACGCCACCGGGTACTGTCCCTGCCACCCGGGCTGCTCCTCATGAGATCTGGGCACGCGCCTGCGCCCCAGCCGGGGAGAGCTGCCCATCTCCCGCCCTCCTGGGGAAGGGGAGGCGAAGCAGGGCCGGGGGGGGCTCAGCCCGAGCTGGCTGCAGCTGGAAGGGAGCCCTGAGCTGACGAGCCAGGCGCAGGAGCACGGTGGGAAGCAGCGTGCAGGGAACTCCATCCCAGGACGCGGCCAGCTGGGTTTGGCACCGGACCCGGTGAGAAGGCGGCGCGGGGAGAAGTCTCACCAAGCTGGCGGAAGAGCAGGGCCACGCTGCAGCTGCTGCCGGGAAGCGAGTCATTGATGGGCGTCTGGATCCCCTGCCTGTCCCCGGCGCCCAGGGAGATCGTCCTCTGCAAGAGAAAACAGACCTGGTCACCGGGCGTCCCCCCAAGCGAGGGGCGAGCACAAGCACGGAGGGCAAGCCAGCTGCCCGCTGCCTCCCCGAGCCAGCAGCGGCCCGGACCCCCCCGGCGCACGGGGCCAGGGCGACTGTGCCCTCGGCACACCCCCCGTGCCCAGCACCGCGGCACGCCACCGCACAGCAGCAGGGCTGGAGCTCGGCTGCTGCGGGGAGAGGGACGAGGACCCTGCAATGACACACGTCGCGTGCTTGGCCGGGGCCATAGGCTCAGGGGAGGAGTGAGACCTGCCGAAACAGCCGGCAGTCCCGGCCAGCATGAGCCGCTCGACGGCTGGCGGAAGGCGGCAGCAAGCCCTGAGACCCGGGCTGCGACGTTGCCCACGAGGGCTCCCAGGAACAGCTCGCCCGTGCCCTGCCAGCCAGCGCTGCCAGGCAAAGGAGCAGCACCCGCTCTGCAGCCTCCCCCGTCGGGCGGGCGCCTCGCCCAGGCAGCCTCAGCAGCCCCGGTGGCTCCTGGTGGAAGGGCTGGGGACAGACAGACCGGGCACGGTCTCATTGCTTTTCTCCAGTACAACTTTCTTCCCAGCCCTAAGCTCATTCCCAGCGGCATGGGGAAGCCTGCACGTTCCCACCCTCCCTCCAGGCTGCAGGGGCTGGGGCAGGACGGGAGCACCAGCCCCCTTCTGCTCTTTCCACACCTCTCTAGGGAAAGCACTGCTCTGCAATAGCAGGTTTCGCCACGCCACCCACCTCCTCGCTCAGCCCACCGCGGCCGCAAGAGCTCACGCCACCGCGACGGCCCAGAAATCTGCCCCGGAACGCCGCCGTGCTGGCAGGGCAGAACGAGCACCCCTGACCTGGTCCTCCACACCAGGCCACTGTGTTTTCACAACCCCCAGGAGAGCGCATGCACGGAGAGGCGAACTGTGCACGGCCAGCCCGCTGCGGCGCCG
>NW_009259903.1:74570-77396 GCF_000687185.1 Egretta garzetta | reverse complement strand
CGGCCCCTGCGAGAACCGGGAGGTGACGAATGGCGGTGCCAAAAGGCGCCGTTCGGCGAGCTACCCGCGGCGCGAGGAGCCGCCCCGGGCCCAACAGCCTCTCCTCTCCCGTACTGCCGCTTACGCGTCCCGCCGGGGAGGAACCGGACAGAGTCGGAGAGATCTGGGCAGATCCTGCGGGAATGCCACGGCTCTCGCCCGCAGCCGGAGCAAGCCGGGGACGCCTGGCACAGATCGCAGCCCCCGGGTGTGGGCAGCACCCTGCTTCCTTCTCCGGAGAACTCGGATACGAGTGCCATACAGCCCTCTCCTGCAAGTACCAGGACCACCGCTGGGCCCCCCCAGGACCCCCAGAGGAAGCACCAGAGCCATGGCAGGGCGCCACGGCAGCCCAAGGGGCCCAGCAGAAAGCACCCGCCCAAGAAGCCCGCTTAGATAACACAGATTCAAGGCAGCAGCCACCCCTCGAGGTCACGGGCCACGGTGGTGGAAGAAACCTCTGCCCCAGCCTTGCAAAGGCTCCTCCGCTTGGGTGCAGCCCGGGTGCGAGGGAATCGGACGGTGTGTTTTGCTGGGGGAAGTGGAGCTCAGCTGAAAGTGAAGCCACAAGTGCACATCCACGGCTACGTTCCAGGTATTAGCATAGCAGAAGGGCTCCAGGGGGTTACACTGCTGTCTCCAAATGCCTCCTACCAGAGGGTCCAGCTGGGCTCTCTCCCCTTCTGTCATCTCCAAGTCAGCTTCAATTAGCCCGCCCTTACCCATCTGCTGCTCGCATGAGCAAGCCTGTGCCCAGCTGGCCTTCCTCGAGCAGGAGGAGGAGGAGGGCTAGAGGAACGCGTGGCTCGGGGAAAGGCAGGAGGGTTATCGCCGATGGCCTCGGTTCTGGGCACAAGCGCGGCTGTGGCTCCTCAAGCCCCGTCCATCAGAAATGCCGGCCACGCGCAGGCGCAGGCCAGCGGTTCGAGGAGAGAGCCCCAAGCTGCCCATCGGCAAACGTTGGCCTTGCTTGGCCCGTCTCCCTAGAGCCGGCTCCGCTCTCACAGAGGGCCTGTGACCGCTCCGGAGCAGCTCAGCAGGCAATCAGGCAGGCCCGAGTGGAGGAGCGAGACCTCCCCGATGCAGGGAAGACCGGAGACTGTGGCAATTGTTTGCACAAATTGGTGACTGCGTAAGCCAGCTGGTGGCCAAGTCACCCAGCACGCCCCCCTGGAGGGAGCCAGGAGCCAAGACCAAGCTGCCTAGTCAGGGCAAGCTGTAGCCAAGCGAAGCAGCACGATCTTCGCAGCTGATCTAGGAGCTGAGCGGCTCCAAATCACAGAGCTTTGTTGTTTCTACTCTTAAGCGCTCGGGAAGGCACCGCCTGCGCACTGGCCCATCGCGGCACGCTGCGGCAGCTCCTCAATAGCCAGTGTCGAGTCGAATCAGCCTTGCTCAGCTCACCCCAGCCCAGCAAAACCAGAGCAGAGCTGAGCAAAACATCCCTGCTTCTACCAGAGCTGCTTAGGAGGGAGAAGCAGGGAGAGGCGAGGGGGAAGGGGCAGATTACCCACCTGAGCGCCCCCGGTGATGGGGATGGTACACGTCAGGAGGTTCCCGATGACGTTCTCCAGGGACACGCTCAGTCCGTCCACGTAGATGGTATAGATCAGACCCAGGCTGTTCTGGAGAGGAAAGCAGAGCAGAGCTGAGCACCGGGAAGCAGGCACGTACCGGTACAGCTGGGATGCCCCGGGCTGGGGCAGCGCCGCGTGGAGGGGCCGCCAGTGCTTGTCACCGGCCACGCACCCCGTGACAGTCGGCTCGGGGGTGCAGTGCTCGAGGTCTGCCCCCTCAGACCTCTCACAGCGAGTCCTCATCAGCACGACGCGTTATTTAGCACGAGCGTCGTTTGCTTCCAGCCAGCAGCACCCCCGGACCCGAGCTGTCCCCAGAGGGGCCGGGGGCCAGGGCTCAGCAGGAGCAGCGCGAGGGGGGTTCAAAAGCTCCGCGGGCAGAGGTGACGGAAAGCAGCCGGACTTCTCCAGCACTCCAGTCCCTGCCGATCCGCATCAAGTCTCACAAAAACCCCAAGTAAGGGATGGGAGGGAGACCCTCTTCTCCACCAGGGGCTGGCCGAGGCACTTAAGGGCGCGCTCGAACGGCTGGCCGGCCCTCCGTCAGTCAGGCGGTTGTAGGTCCCTTCCAACTGAAATACTCTGTTCTATTCGGGAGCAGCACCAGCTCCAGCACAGAGGGAGCTGGGGGCACAAGCACAGGGCAGCGTCCAGCGCAAGCTGTAATAGACAGGGGAATAAGGAATTTGAGGAATTTGTCTTCAAAGCACCCTCTGGGTTTTTTTTTTTAACTCGAACCATCTCCCCATGTCAGTGAGGGAATAGAAAACAACAAATATTGGGGCTTTGGAGAGCAGGGGCCAGGCAGGCTACTGCACGCTGGAATAACCGAGCGAAGAGCAAGCTCACGCTCCTGCACGCCCACGAACACACTGGACGCTCCGCGGAGGAAGCAGGAGGAGATCCGAGAGAACGTGCAGCCTCACCAGGTGCCAGAAGGGAGATCTGGGGTACCCTGCCCCTCTTCCCAAGGGCTGGAGGCCAGCCCAGCTTCAGGGGGCACGGCAGCTACGGCCCCAGGGCTGCTGGCCAGCGGTGAGGGCTCCTGGCGTAAGGCGCGCGCGGCGTGACCTCACCCTGCGCAAGAGGCGGACCCTCAGTCCAGCATCGCCCTGCCCAAGAGGAACAAGAGGTCCCGGCCTTGGGCTACACGGGGACCTGATCGGAGAAGAGGAGGAGCCACCACAACGCGGGAAAGCAAGAGGCTGCC
>NW_009259903.1:72697-74516 GCF_000687185.1 Egretta garzetta | reverse complement strand
CCGGCAGGGCTGCTCGGGATGCATGGCACCAGCCGCTGCGGAGCAGAGATCCCGCTGCCACGCTCACGGACCCTCCGGGGACACCCAGTGACACCCCTGCGCCGCAGCGAAGGGGCAGTGACCCGGGCCCAGCACCACAGTGCTCCTATTGCTCGTCTGTTCCTCAGACATCGCCAGGGTGGGTAATTCATAGAATCACAGAATCATAGAATGTTTTGGGTTGGAAGGGACCCCTAGAGGTCCATCTAGTCCAACCACCCTGCAGTGAGCAGGGACACTGCTAACTAGATCAGGTTGCTCACAGCCCCATCCAAATTCAAGCGACCAAGCCATGAAATCACAGAATCACAGAATGGCAAAGGTTGGCAGGGACCTCGAGAGATCACCCCGTGCCACCCCCCTGCTCAAGCAGGGTCTCCTAGAGCAGGACTTCATCCAGGCGGGCTTTGAATATCTCCAGAGAAGGAGACTCCACAGCCCCCCTGGGCAGCCTGGGCCAGGGCTCGGGCACCCTCACAGTCAACAAGTTCTTCCTCCCGTTCAACTGGAACCTCTTCTGCTTCAGTTTGTGCCCATGGCCCTTTGTCCTGGCGCTGGGCACCACTGGGAAGAGTCTGGCTCCGTCCTGGTGCCCCCCACCCTTGAGATATTTGTAGGTGTTGATGAGATCCCCTCTCAGCCTTCTCTTCTCCAGGCTGAACAAGCCCAGCTCCCTCAGCCTTTCCTCCTAGGGGAGATGTTCCAGTCCCTTTATCATCCTTGTTGCCCTCCTCTGGACTCTTTCTAGGAGTTCCTCATCTTTCTTGAACTGGGGAGCCAAACACGCAATGCAAACGTTATGGGCCTCCTAACAAACCAGCCAGGGACAACAAATGGTCAGGTACGCAAAGACCCAAATGAGCTGGGAACCACTTCAGTGTGGTGCCCGGGGGTGGGAGGGCACAAAGATCTGGGTTTTTGGGACTAGTTAGCTGACCTGCTCCCCTTTCCTCCAGAGTCACCCCCGAGCACGACCAGCTCCTGCCCAGCAGGAGGGCGCAGGCGCCGCAGCCCGGCTGACCTCGCTCTGCTCTCCCGGGCTGGAGAAAACGAACGGCTCCGGGGTTTGAGAGAACCCACGGAAGGGCAGGCGTGGCAAACCCCAACCTGGACACGAGGACAACCCTGCAACGCGACTGCTTGCAGCGAGGGAAGGGGACCGACGGTCCAGGCCCGTTTCTGCTTGCACGCTCCCTTCCGGCTCGGGCTTCCCGCTCCCGCTTGCTGGGAAGGAGGTGCTCTTTCAACCCCACCGATTGGCCAAGACGGGCTTGACTTGCCCCAAAGAACACCCAGGTGTGCTGACGTTTTTACCGTGGGGGTGGCAGGTTTCCCAGGAAGCTGTACAGTCTCCATCCTCGGAGAGAGTTCAAAACCCAACCGGACGATCCTGGCAACCCGCTCCAGCCGAGCAGGGCTTGGAGCAGAGACCTCCGGAGGCGCCTCCAACCTCAGTTACGAGGTTCGGGGCTGTGAGGCTGCGAAGCCCGAAGTTTCTGCTCTCCGAAGCAGCTCCAGGCCAGAGAATCGAGCGATGCCCCCCCCCGCCCTCCTCGCCCCCCATCAGTTATGAATGCCTTGAGCGCGCTGTGGCTGAACGCCTCGGCTGTGAGCAAGAGGTTCAAGAGCAGGGCAGCCACCCAGAAGCCATCACCTCGCAGTGGGAAAAAGGAAGGGCACGGTCTGGCCTGGCGGAGAACGCTGCCCTCCTGCAAGCCCTGCTCCTGGGCAGGCTGGCAGAGCAGCCACCGGAGAGGCCACCGGGACTGCCGGGTGGATT
>NW_009259903.1:71634-72327 GCF_000687185.1 Egretta garzetta | reverse complement strand
ACCCGGTTTGTAAACGCGCCAGCTCGCAGCCCCTGCCCTCCCAAACCTTTCACAGCCACATAATGCAGCACGTTTAAAGAAAATAAAGATGGCAGAGATAAATGCTCCCACAGGAACGGGCTGTTCTTCAACGCTTTTCTATTAACAAAACTGGGTCAAGGCCACCAGCTGCCCGGCGTGGACGAGTCCTTGGTGTCCTGTTCTGCTGTTCAGGTTCAGCGTGCAGCTGCTGACCCGGCGCATGGAGCTGCTCCGGGAGGCAAGGAGCGGGCTGGGGACGGGCCGCTCTCCCACGGGGTGCTGTGCCAGGGTGCTCCTACCGCTCCTGCTCCTGGCAGCGGCGCCTGGTCGCTCCCAGAGCCAGTGGCTCCTAGAATTATAGAATCCCTTTGGTTGGAAAAGCCCTTTGAGATCATCGAGTCCAACCTTTAACCCAACCCTGCCATCCCACCCCCAAACCCTGTCCCTAAGCACCTCATCCGTCCTTCTTTTAAATACCTCCAGGGATGTGGACTCGACCACCTCCCTGGGCAGCCCATTCCAGCGCCTGACAGCCCTTTCGGGGAAGAAGTTTTTCCTAATGTCCAACCTAAACCTGCCCTGGCGCAGCTTCAAACCATTCCCCCTCGTCCTATCATCTGTTACCAGGGAGCAGAGGCCGACCCCCCCGGCTCCCCCCTCCTCTCAGGCACT
>NW_009259903.1:70020-70810 GCF_000687185.1 Egretta garzetta | reverse complement strand
GCCGCCAACTGGATTTAGCTCCATTCACCACGACTCTCTGGGCTCAGCCATCCAGCCACCCAGCGAAGAGTACATCCATCTAGGCCGTGAACTGCAGCTTCTCCAGGAGAATGCTATGGGAGACTGTGTCGAAGGCTTTGCTGAAGTCCAGGTAGACAACATCCACAGCCTTTCCCTCATAGAATCACAGAATGTTTTGGGTTGGAAGGGACCCCTAGAGGTCATCTAGTCCAACCCTCCTGCAGTGAGCAGGGACACCGCTAACCAGATCAGGTTGCTCACAGCCCCGTCCAACCTGGCCTGGAATGCTTCCAGGGATGGGGCCTCCACTACCTCTCTGGGCAACCTGTTCCAGTGTTTTACCACCCATCTACCAGGCGGGTCACCTGGTCAAAGAAGGAAGTCAGGTTGGTTAGGCAAGACCTGCCTTTCATGAACCCATGTTGGCTGGGCCTGATCCCCTGATTGTCTTCCACGTGCCTGGTGAGCACACTCAAGATGAACCTCTCCATAATCTTCCCCGGTACCAAGGTCAGGCTGACATAGGGACATTGCTCTCCTCTCCCTGCCGAGCAGGGGCCCTGCTCCCCCTACCCCAGCCCCACCGCATTTCGGACTTACCCTGAACACCTCCGCGTGGTCCAGCCGCGACACCAGCACCAAGCTTTTGGGAGCAAAGAGCTGCGCTGGTTGAACGGGAGACGACGGCTCCTCTTCCTCCTCCTCCCCACCATTCCTGGGGTGGCTCTGAGGCTAGGGAGACACACACCGGCCAAGTCCCACGGTTAGA
>NW_009259903.1:69375-69585 GCF_000687185.1 Egretta garzetta | reverse complement strand
CACCAGCCAGAGCCCCCCGGCCCCTCTGCGGGGCAGAACTGGGCAGGCGCCTTCCCCTCCTCTCCGCAGGGACAGTGGGAGCTGCTTGGAGAAGCCCCAGGCGGGAGGAAGGGTGATGGGACGCCGCGGTCGAGCTGGGCCCCCCCCGCCACCCTGCACCCATCTCAGAGCCGCCGGCGCTCCCCGGCACAGGGGCGCTGAGGAGAGGGG
>NW_009259903.1:66632-68433 GCF_000687185.1 Egretta garzetta | reverse complement strand
CAAGGTCCGCCTCAGCAGCCATCAGGGCAAGCACGCAGCCTCCCCTCCTCGCTGGGCTCCACAGCGAACCCGCAGCTCCCCGCTCTGCGCAAACGTTCCCCGGCCGTGGCAGAAATGATGAGAGCAAAGCACACGAAGCTGCTGCGCTCGAGGAGTTTGCTGCTGGGTCCCACCCAGCGCTACCCGGCTGCCGCATCCCGGTGCAAAGGGATGCACTCCGCGAGCACGGGGTCAAACCTTCCCTGCGGAGACAAGCCAGACGTCAGGGGTCAAGTGTGCTCATCCAGAGGCCTGAGGAATGGAAGTTGGGGTCCCCTGGACTGCTCCTCTAGAAGGGACCCCCAGGAGGACATCGCCATCGCCATCACCGGCCGGCACAGGCCCTGCTCTGCTCCCCGGTCATGCCGTCTTCTGTGCCAAGGAGCCGCAGCCCATTCCAGAGTCAATTAGGCCGCCGCTAAACGGGCGTGGGGAAACGATGGCAGGACACAAACATGAACACACGCAAGCCTCTTCACTCGGGGTTATACCTGATCCAGCCAAGGCTCAGCTCCGCCACCCTCTGCCCCCGACGCGCACGCTGAGCGAGGAGCCCCCGAGCCCTTGGTCCCACCACAGGAGGTGCAGGAGGCTCCTGACACCCACCCGGGCTCCAAGCGCCAAGCTGTTCCAGGATTTTTCCCAAGCCACGGGATAAGAAGTCAGCTTCTTAAAAATAGCACCCGCTGAGGGCATGAGTCGCTTCAAACCACAGCAGGCGACGCCGTGGATCGGGTCACGTTGCTGGGGCACGTGGCTACGCCCCGGAGCCACTTGCAGCCCGGTTTGGTTGCACCCAACGCTCCTCGGCCAATTTATCCTGCAGAAGTCAACGTAAAGCAGCCACGTGTTCGTACAGCACCAGGCACGCAGACATCCTGACCTCCAAACCACAAGCCACACCTTCTAGAAAGAACACACGTCCTCCATGGAAGACGGGCGTAGGTTGGCTGGCGATTAGAACACGTGTCCTGCAGAAGCAGCCCGACCGCCACCGACGATGGCACCGTGGTGCTCCGCAACGCCGAAGGTGCCACGGTTAGCAGAAGACAACGCCCGCGGGCAGAACTCAGGGTCGAGGTGGATCTCGGTGAGCTCCTCAGCCGTGCCTGGCCCCAGCTTGGATCGGCGCAGGGTGGACGCTCGCCCTGCACTCCTCTCCCCCACCGCTCGGGCAGACCCAGCACTCCCGGTGGTCTGCCCTCGGGCGCGGTACGACCAGCACCACCGGCCCGCATGGCGCAGGAACACGGCACAGGCTGCGGGGGCTGCGGGGGCTCCGCGCGGCTGTTGGAGTGTGCAGGAGCCACCCCGAGCACTGCAGCGGCTTCGGGCTCTCCTTACAGCTCACCTCGGCGCCGCTGGGCGCCCACGGAGAACAGGGGCGAGCTGCAGACGGCCAAAGAGAAGGAGGGGTGCTGGTGGGAGGGATGGAGCTGAGGGATGAACTGCAGCCCCCCTGCAGCCAGGCTGCGCCTCAGCCTCCGGGCACCAACAGCCTTCGTTTGCTTAGAAACCTCCCCGGGAGGGCAGGGCTGCGGGCCGGGCTCCACACACGCTGCCTGGAGCAGTTTTAGCCACAAAACCAACCTCTCATCACAACACGTGTCTGGCTGGCTGGCAACTCTGGTTTTCCACAGCTGCACGTGGATCAGCGCTGCTTTTCCACCTTCTCCCCTTCTGCATCCCAGGCTTTTCATGGAACCACAGAACCATTTGGGTTGGCAAAGCCCTTTAAGCTCCCCCAGCCCAACCGCCCCCC
>NW_009259903.1:65874-66347 GCF_000687185.1 Egretta garzetta | reverse complement strand
AGGCGGGTGGGGGGGTGTCAGGCAGTTGTAGAGGCTGGCTCAGGTGCCAGCGCGTGCCAGCAGAGGCGAAACGTGTCTGGAGGCTCGGACGTAGCCAGTAGGCGCAATGACACGGTCTGCAGCACGCAGCAACCATCCACGCGCGGCCCCTGGACACGGGAAACACCACACTGCGTTCAGCAGACCTGTGGGATGCAGTACAGAAGGACGTACGGACCAGCGCTGCAGGCGGGATCCAAAGGGAGACGAGGAACTGCACCGACCCCAGCCGGAGCAGAAGGCACCAGCAGGGGTAGCACACCACAGCCGCCGGTTTTAGCAGCGATCTCCGTTCCCGTAACACACACCTCGCTCGGCACCACCACAGGCACTGCGACCCTCGGAAGTGAGGGCTGCTAGCCACAGCCCCAAGCGGGGCTCCCGGCCACCGTTTCACCTGCAGGAACACCCCCGGGTCCCCCCGGTTGCCCCCA
>NW_009259903.1:64314-65785 GCF_000687185.1 Egretta garzetta | reverse complement strand
CGGCTCCGGCCCGGGAGGGGAGGGATGCTGCAGCAGAGGAGACACATTCACATCCCGCATCCCTCTCCAGCACAACTTCCATCCAGCCAGCCGAGGTGGTTCTGTTTGGCAACGCCGCCAGGCAGCACGCAAGGGCAGGAGCTACAAATTCCCGCTCCCTGCACACTCCAGAAAACCACCTCGCCAAAAAGGCTGTTAAAAAGAAACCCAGCAGCGGCTGCACCGTACGACCCAGAATCCCCCAGCTGGGCTCCGTCAGATTTTCGGGAGCTGCCTCAGCTTCAGCCCTACGTGCTGTTCACCCAGGACGCCTCCTGACAGCTTGTGGGAAGCCTCGGAGCCACTCCCTGCTCCCAACAGTCCCAACAGGACGGGGCTCCAATTGTTTAAATTCCAGGGATTTTTTGGCTGGACAGTTAGACCCTTGGGAAAAAAGCAGCTTTCCTCTTTCTTGGGACAGTTCCCAAGTCCCCTGCAGCAACCAGGAAACGCTAACTAGAAAAATCATATATATTTTTGCCTCAGACAAAATAGGACAGAAAAGTCTGAAGTCGCGCTGCCGTTACGGTGAGCACGCAAGGAAGCGGCCACCGCCGCTCGTCCCGGTGACCGGCCATACTTGCTGGTGGACACACGGCACGACTTGGTGGCCACAGCGGTGACTGCCGAAGCCAAGTCCCCAGGATGGGGCAGAGGGATGAGGACGGGGACGAGAGACGTGTCCAGCTCTGAGCTCCACAAGCTGGTCGCTCCCGGCCGGGTTAGAGGAGCACGGGGGCAGCTCCCTCTGCAAGCACCAGCAGAGCCCCACGGCTCTCGGTTAAGCCGGAGACAGGAGCGTTGGAGGGCACACGGCACGGGGCGTCCTGATCAGCCTCCAGCAGCCACAGCTCTCGTGGAAGTTCTCCAGCACCAGCACACACAAAGGTGGAGATGAGCGCCAGCTCTGAACGAGGCCACGGAACATGGGAGGCAGTCGAGAGCAGAACTGAGTCCGGACGGGCGAGTAGGGGTGGCTGCAGATCCACTGCTCGGAAAAGGAGCACAAAATAGCAGAGGGAACTTGGGCAGGTCATGGAAGGAGGCGCCGGCTGGGCCACCACCCCTCTGCGGGGCTACCCAGAGCCCCGCACGTGGACAGCGCAAGGCAGAGATCCCAACGTGCGGTGCCCTGAATGCCCCTGACACGCTGCTCTAAGCAAAGGAGATCCCAAGGCCATCAGCTGGACCTGATGATACTTATGGGTCCCTTCCAACTTGAGATATTCTGTGATTCTATTCTATGATTCATTGAAGCCCTGGGGAAGCATGGGGACCCGGAACGCCCTTTGCTACACTGGGTACCCAGGACTCCCTTGGCCAAACACCCCTCATCAAGGATCCCAGAATCCCAGACTGGCTGGGGCTGGCAGGGCCCCCCAGAGCTCACCCAGTGCCACCCCCCTGCCCAAGCAGGCTCACCCAGAGCAGG
>NW_009259903.1:62668-63651 GCF_000687185.1 Egretta garzetta | reverse complement strand
CCAGCCGCTCCTCCCAGTTTGGTGTTGTCGGCAAACTTGCGGAGGGTATGCCTGTCCCCTCATCCAGGTCACGGATGAACAAGTTGAACAAGACTGGGCCGAGTACTGAGCCCTGGGGAACCCCATGAGCTACTGGCCTCCAAGTGGACTCTGCCCCGCTGACCAGAACCCTCTGAGCCCTGCCCTGCAGCCAGTTCCCAATCCACCTCACTGTCCACTCATCCAGCCCATGCTTCCTGAGCTTCCCTATGAGGATGTTATGGGAGACAGCATCAAAAGCCTCGCTGAAGTCAAGGTAGACACCATCCGCTGCTCTCCCCACACCAACGCCCATCAGCGAGTCCCACCGGCAGGTGACTCGGGCCAGTGCCGTCCGACCAGGGAGGCGCAAACCCTCCGTGCACACCCACGGAGGCACCGACCCTCGCACACCGACACCTCCCAGCGCAGTGAAGGTACGTGCGAGGCCTCGAGGCGCGGGGTGCGGGTAGTCCCAGCACCGGGAGGCTTGTAGGCAGAGAAGGGACTTGTGAAGCCTCGTCCGCCTTCAGGCTTTGTACTGCACTGCACTTCAGCTGGAAACGGGGAAGAACTGCAGGGGGGAGGAGGAGAGCAGCGTGGAAGGGGGCTCAGTTTGGCGGTGAAGGGGGGTCTGGACAACCGCAGCCCACCCCGCTCGCTTTCGCTGGCAGCGGAGCACCGGCTCCTCTCCCTCAGAGCCCCCCAGCAGCAGCAGGGAAGGCTTTGAGAAGAACTTCCACTCAAATTTAGCAACCAAGGAGAACAATCCTATTATCCTGATTAGTTAAAAGCTGGTTTGTGAAGAACCCACGCAGTGCCAAATTAGGCTGGGTGTGTCGCTTCATGGGTATGACCCAGCAATGATCGCAACCTCAAAGGACTCGCAGCGGCAGGCGGATGCGTCCGGAGGGCTGGGGAAGGGCTCCAGGGCCCAGCAACCCCCCTCGCTGGGCGGATGCGAA
>NW_009259903.1:60269-62535 GCF_000687185.1 Egretta garzetta | reverse complement strand
AGGGGGAGCAGAGCGGCCAGGAGGGGAGCCAGCCCCAGGCAGGGCGCGCAACAGCGACCACCTCCGGACAGCTCTGCCGCAGGCGGCGGGGAGGCAGCGCGCTGGATCCCACAGTTTTCCAGAGCTGGAGCTGTGCTGGGGGGCAGGTGGGAACCTCTCCCTGGTGGGGTCCCCCGGGCAGACCATGCAGCGCCCAGCGAGATGTGGGTGCACAGTGCCATGGTGTCACCTGCCCCGCACGCCGGCCGCGCTTCCCCGGGGTCCCAGTCCCGAGGGACAGCACACTCACCAGCTCGATGCCCTGGGGAAAGGGGTTGTCCTCCCAGTCCTTCTCCGGGAAACGCTGGAGTATCTGTCCCTGTCCATCCCCACTCCCTGCAGAGACAAGAGCGGGGGGTTAGCGGGCAGGCGCCAGGTACCCAGCCGGGGTTTCAGCCTCCGGTAACGCCAGGCTGGAAGCACCGCCGGGACGCTCTGGCAGGGTCAGCCCTCCACGGACACGGGCAGCGCAGAGGAGACCCCGGCCCCTTCCACGAGCTCGGCTGTACGGCAGCGTGGGCCCTGCCAGAGGGAAAAGCTGCGACTTTCGAGAGTCAGGAGCAAACCGCTCACAAACTCGTTATCTAAAGGTACAGAACAGGCAAAGCAGAGGCGCGGCAGATCTCTGGCCAAGTTTAAGTTTCCTTCCTCGTGTTGCTAACACAAGATCACGGACACAGATTCTGAACTGTAATTCACCGCTCCTTATCTCCAACTCAACGCTTGACATTTTCCCCGAACAATGGCATCGCGCTGCTCAGTTTTACTTTTGGGTTCCCCTGGAGCTGCCATTTCCCTGGTGGCTTTTACAGCACCTGGAGCCAGCGCCGCTGCTGGGGGGAGCGCTCCCACCCACGCCTGCCCACCAGCCCACACCCACCCAAATAAACAACCCGCTCTTCATTCAATCGTGCCCTGATCTAGCTGGCCGGGCAAGCACGGGAACCGGCACGCCGGGGAGCGGGCCAGCTCTTCTGGGAGCAGCCGGCTCTTGGGGCGGCCCGAAGCAATGGCTAAAGCACCCAAAGCAATGGCTAAAGCACCCCTGGAACCCAGGTAGTTCCGGCTACGTCCATGAGTGGGCAAGGCTTGGAAGCGCTTCTGCGCTGGCCACGGCGACAAAGCTGCTCATGGTAAATCCCCACTCCAGTGGATCAAGATGGAGCCTGGGAACTGGAAACCCTGGGAAGGATGTTGCTCCTACCACAGGCTTGGCACAGCCACGAAGGCAGCGGCCCCTGGGAAGCGGGACGGTCTCAGCCCCGTGCAGAGCTGCCGGGGGGTTACTGCATCCCCTGCATCCTCCCGGGGGACGGCCGCCTCTCCTGTCCCTTAGGGTGACGCCTGCTGCCTTTGGGAGCACAAGCGCCTTCGGCCTCCCGCCGGCACAGCCGGATTTTGGCCCTGGGACTGCTGACGGGGCCAGGTAACGGGAGGAGCCTCGCCAGAAGGCGTGCACCACCGAAGGACTATTTTCGGCACCTAGCCCTGTTTTCACCGCTCTGCTCACCACCAGCCAGCCACAGCTGAATTTAGCCAAACAAGGCATCAGGAAAGATGCCACTTATAGTCTGAGGACCAAAACGGAAAGGTCAGTGCCAAGCTGCGAAGAAAATAGCATCAAGCGTTGGGTCAACCAAATCCCCTCGCCGCTGGCCTCGCCCCCGTGCTCAGACACCACCTCCCCCAGCCAGGTCCCACGCGCTGCCGACAGCATCGGTCGCCGCAAGGTGCTCACGGCCAAACACGTTGAGTAAGAGCTGCCGCCTCCGAGCGCCAACGACCCGACCCACACTTCGCAGACAGGAAAAAACCTTCTAGACAGACAGACAGGTCAGAATCGCAGTGCTTCGAGGGCCTGCCCCCGGCGAGCTCGCTCGGACCGCACCCTCCAGCAAGGAGCAAGCGTCTTCACTCGCGCTCGCAAGGGGAACGGGTCCGAGATCACCCTCGGCACGAAGGCAGGAATCACTCCAGGAGCTGTTCAGAGTGAGGGGAGGCTTGACCCCCTGGGTTTGCTCAAACACAGGCGCCGCCAGGCTATTTCGCCATCGGTGGGCTAGGTACGCCCCGATTTTAGCGGCTGTCATTAATAAGCAGCGCCTGACTTATGAATTTGGGCCAGCCAGGCTGCCAGGCACTTTCCCCAGCTGCTCCTTAGGCAGCCTGATCCTTGCCTCCCTACTTCCCATCATTCACCGCAGGCAGCATCCAAGCCGCTCCGCGG
>NW_009259903.1:58468-60137 GCF_000687185.1 Egretta garzetta | reverse complement strand
TCGCGTCTTCCTTCCTGCCTCCTCCCGCCGCTGCGCTGCGAAGGGGCCGGCAGGACCAAAGGTGACACCTGGCCGCCGTTCCTGGGGCAGCCTGTCACGGTCCAAATTAGCGCTGAGCTATATTTGGAAGTTTATGAGATGTTATCATAATACAGGAAATTCTAAATAAGCAAAAAGTTAAACACTCAGCTGACACAACACAACCAGATGACCTTAGCTCCCGGGCAGGCCAGCGGTGGTGAGCACTGGCACGCCAGGGACGCTCTCCGGGAACGGCTGGTTCCCAGCCCGGCGGGGTCACGGCCAAGCGAGAGACTCCCCATCGCTTCGCTTGCTCTCGGCGTCTCCGAAGCGACGCAACGAGGAGCTCGAAGCGAACGTCCTGGGGAAAGGCTGAGCCAGGACTCCATCTCCCAGGACCCCCAAGCCGCCTTTCCAGGGTGCTTCCAGTCCCCTGCTGTCCACATTCCCTGGAAAACCCACCCCGGCATGGCCCACCCGCTCGCAGGAGCGCGGCGGCGGGCTGGCACTGCCGCACAGCAAGGGGCACGGCAGCCGCTGCGCCCGCTCCAGGGGAGGCGCGGGGTCTGGCCGGCGGGGAACACGGCCACGCAGCAGCTTCTCCAGCCGCTCCAAGAGCTGGGCCTTCCCTGCGGAGCCCGCTGCGGTGGCTGAGCAAGGAGAAGTGAATTTTCATGTGGTTTTTTAGGCAAAGGATCTCGCTTGGGACAAGCCCTTTTCCAACACCCACACCTGAAGCCCTCTGCTCTCAAGGGTGAAGGTGGCTGAAAGCAGGGGGGGTGTTTCACCAAGCAGCACGGTACAAACTCAACGGTCAAGTCTCAAGACATCAGTCCTCCTGCAGGCCCAGACGCGACTCCCACACTCCCAAACCTCAAAAATCATAGAATCATCATAGAATCACTTTGGTTGGAAAAGACCTTTGAGATCATCGAGTCCAACCTTTAACCTAACCCTGCCATCCCACCACTAAACCATGTCCCTAAGCCGGGCACTTGGCCTTATTGAACCCTGAATACGGGGGAACGAGAAGCTCCCAAGTCCTCAACACAGGAGCAAGAGGTGCTCCAGCCTCCCTTCACCCCTGGCTTCCAGCACAGGGGCTGGGGGCTGCCCAGCTCTGCCGGGAGAGAGCGGGGGGATCAGTTCAAGCATGGAAAAGTTTTGGCCGCTCACCCCAGGTGCAGGGAGATGGAGCTCAGCTTCAGCATTGCCTCAAAGCGTCACTAGCAGAGGCTTCCAAGAGCTGCTCAGTATCTCAGAGCGGAAATTATTTTGAAAGTTTATCTCTTTTAAAGCACCATCAAGTACTTGATGCTGCAAAGCACTGACCATAGTTACCGAGGTGGCTTCCTGCAAAACAGCGTTAACCCACAAGGCACGAAGCCATGGAACGCAACCTGTAAGGGGACCTGAAGCATCCTTAGTGACCTTGCTCCACAGTCCAGGGCTGATGACGCTCTGCGGCACGCGAGGCACCGTACCCAAACCATGCCCGTAAGCCCGCTCCACCGGGCGTCATCAGCCCTGGACTGTGGAGCAAGGTCACTAAGGGCGCTCTTCATAGAATCGTCTTGGTTGGAAAAGACCTTTAAGATCATCAAGTCCAACCATTCCCCTACCCCTGCCATCCCACCCCCAAACCCCG
>NW_009259903.1:56793-57833 GCF_000687185.1 Egretta garzetta | reverse complement strand
GGTGGGGCAGAGCCCTGCAGACGCCGCAGTCCGAGCCGCAACAGCCGAGCAGCACACGCCGATCGCCCGGGAGCTGCAGGCTCCCCCCCGCAGCAACCCTCCTGTCCCGCACCCCAGCCCACAGAGCTGTCAAACCCCGGGGGACAAGCGACATGGCAATGTCCCCCCTCCCTGACCTCCGCTTCTCTTCCTCCCTACGATGAAACTCCCTTTTTAGGGAAAAAGAATTCAACCGCTTAAAGAGGGAAAAAGCCCCCAGAACTTCGGGCACCAGCTCGCAGCCCTCCCACCCGGAGGCGAACAGGAGGGAAGGTGCAGCCACAGCGGCTGCTGGCGGGCACCTCGGCAGGATCCCGCGCTGGCCAGGAGACCCGTCCTCCCGGGGAGCCGAGGGCTCCCGGCCAGCTCGCAGAGCCGCACCGTTCTCCTCTCAAGGATGACAACCAGGAAATTCAATTTTCTCTTTCACTCACATTCACAGCTGCTATTTTGCTCTCAGATATAACCAAGGCAGCCCAAGCCATCGCCTGCTCTGCCCGCGGGCCTCACCCCGGGACAGCAGCTCCAGTGGCAGGCTCCGGGCAAAACCCCTCGTCCCACGCATTTCTTCCGTTCTCGGGATGAGAGCAGCACCCCTGAGGTCTCCCCCAGCCGTGTGATCCTCACGCCTAAGCTGCTGCCTTCATCCCACTGCCTCAAAGCCTCCTACAAGATTTATCGTGCTGACCCGACAAGACGGGCAGGAGCACCGCTTCGCACTCCGTTAACTGGGAGTCAGCATCTGCAGGAGTGGGGAAGCTGGGATGCTCCTGCCCACGGACATCAGCTCCTCCGGGAGAGCGGGGAGAGGCTGGGGGGGATTTATAAAATGACAGTGAGAGAATAAGGCAAAACCAGGGATTCAGAACTGAGCCCAGCAAGCCATCCTCATCCAGAGACAAGTGACAGAATCACGGCACCGTTTGGGTTGGCAAAGCCCTTGAAGCTCCCCCAGCCCAACCGCCCCCCTACCCCTGCCATCCCACCCCCAAACCCCGGCC
>NW_009259903.1:53121-55933 GCF_000687185.1 Egretta garzetta | reverse complement strand
GAGATCTTCAACCCCCGCCTGGCCGCTGTCCTGTGCCCCCTGCTCTGGGTGAGCCTGCTTGGGCAGGGGGGTGGCACTGGGGGAGCTCCCGAGGTCCCTGCCAGCCCCGGCCAGGCTGGGATTCTGGGATGTTTTGGTGCAACTTCACAGGAGAAGGAACCTGGGAAGAGACCAAAGCCGGACCCTTTCCTGCAGGAACAGCAGACACCGGCACAGCCACCGAGCCACCAGCACCTCGCACACGGCCACGGCCCGGAGGCAGACTGGAACCGGACACAGAGCGGGCACCCGGCAGCAAGCCTGCAGGACAGGAGCAGGACAACACAGAACTTTGGGCTCTCACAAAGGTCCTTCTGTCGGTATTTAAGGCATAAGTCTCTACAAAGGGACACGGTCGCACCCAGACACTGATTCCTGACCTGAGCATATTTAAAAAAAAAAAAAAAATTAGGGAAAAAATGAACTCATTGTGTGTTTAATGATCACCTTGGTGATGTTTGAGGACACGTCTGACTCTCTGTAAACACAGGGTGATAATGATCAGGACAAACAGTTTGGGATGGGACCGAACGCAGAACCGGGTGGCGAAGCAAAGCGTCCGCATGCAACTCCGGCCAAAACACGACCGACGTGCTGCTGGGAAAGCCCTTCACAGCGATGGATCACCTCCCAGGCAGGCAACGTCCTCAGTTCCCAGGTCACTCGCTCCCAGATAGAACATCCCCGAGGAGAGTCAGTGGGAACACCAGTGCCCGGCCGGCACGGGGTGGTGGGGACCCACTCACGTGTTCCCAGCAGAGCCCATCCACTGAAAGTCATGGCTCTCGGGGGTTCTTCTGGACGAACCCTTAGTAACGACACGTTTACAGGAGAGCTAAAATTAAAGCCTCTAAAGAACCGGTCGGCGTTGCTCTCTCTTAGAGCTCTTCACCATTCTATTTTCACACTGGTCCTTCCCCGGGCCCCCGCTGCCAAGCTGTCATTACCTTCCTCAAACCTGTTCTTACTCACTCTCAAATTAAGGCTGAGAAGTGCCGGCGAGACACCCCGTATTCCCCCGGCCGGCGGGCGCACGGCACCGGCCCGGCAAGCAGACGCCGAGGACCAGACCCCCCTGGGGCAGCCAGGACCTGCGAGGTGCAAACTCGCCAGGGTCGGACACGCTGGCAAACCCCTGCGGGGCAAGGAGCCGTGGCTGGAAAAGCCCGGGAGCCCCCGTGGGCCTGCAGGGCCATGGAGCCGGCCGCTCTCCCACCACCCCGGCTCCCCGTGGAGAGGTCCGCTGGGCTGCCCCAGCACGGTGGGAGCCGCTGCTCTTGCCCCAGCACGGTGCTTTCAGGACGGCGCTCAGCCGCCTCGACACGTGCCCGGGGTAAACCACTGACCGGGTCAGGAGAGATCCCGGGGTCCGGGACCGCTCCGGTGAAGGAGGGAGCAGCTCAGCAGGACCTCCCGTTCAGCACAAACTCAATCATCCAGGGTAGGGAGCTGGAGAGGAAGATTTCCCACCATCTATGGGTGATAACCGCAGCCCGGGAGGCTGGGCACGGTACACGCTGATAGGAGCGTCGCTCCTCTGTGCAGCTTGACTGTTCCTCGAGCCAAGAGGAGAGCTGTATTTATCTTTAGAAACATTAAGGCATAAGAGGAAGTCATTAAAAAAAAAAAAACCCTCCGTCTGTTTCCGAGAGCTCGTCCCAGGAAAGTGCTGCTTGGGGCCCGGAGGGTTCCTGGCAGGGCGACAGAGATCAGCGTTTTCCAGCTGCCTACCCTACGTTCACCCACAGCCAGTCCTGGGAACGCTCCCTGCCAGCCCCTAACAGGCAGCCCCGCGCAGACACTGGGGCTCGAGACGCCCAGCAGAGCCTCCACGCAAACCCAGAGCCCCCAGCCCACCCGGGTGTGGTGGTTTGGCGCTGGCTGGATGCCAGGGGCCCACCAAAGCTGCTCTAGCACTCCCCTCTAACCGGACAGAGGAGAGAAAAAGTAAATCAAAGAGCTTATGGGTCGAGATAAAGGCAGTTTAATAAAGAAGAAAAAAAAAAAAAAAGCAAAAGCAAAGGCCGTGCGCGATAGCAAAAGGAAAGAAACCAAGATTTTATTCTCTACTTCCCGTTGGCAGGCGATGTCCAGCTTCCCGGGAAGTAGGGCTTCAGTACCCGTAGTTGTTCCTTCCCAAAGACAAAACGTCGCAAAAGACGAATGTCCCCCCTCCTCTTTTTTTCCCTTAGTTTTTATACCTAAGCTGACATCACATGGTATGGAATAGCCCTTTGGATGGGTTGGGTCAGGGGTCTTGGCTACGACCCCTCCCAAGGTCTTGCCCCCTTCCAGCCCACTGGTGTGGGGGGGGAATATTGGAGGCACAGCCTTGATGCTGTTGGAGCACAGCGGGGCCACCGCTGGCTGCCGGGGAGAGCACCCGCTCCTCCCAGCCCGCGCCCCAGGCTGCCTCTGGAGGAGCCCTCCAGGAAAACGGTCCCAGGAACTGCGGAGCGAAGGCATAAACGCGCTGCAAAACCGAGAGGTGCGGCGTGACGTGCCCGGCGGCTCGGATGGAGGCGGCGAGGGGTTCCTCCAAACCAGGAGCAACGCTGGGAGCAGCATCCCCCTCCCAGTGCCCCCAGCTGAAAACGCCCACGTGAGCTCCGGTTGCTGTTCTCTCCCAAGGAAGGAGCTGGCCCCAAAGGCAGGTCCTCGCACTCCAGCTGCGTGCTCCACCTGAAGCACGGAGGTGTCGGCCTCACGCCCGAGGCAGGGGAAGCGTGGGGCGAGCGGACACGGACTGCCCATCCCGCCTCCGGCAGCGGTT
>NW_009259903.1:51686-52436 GCF_000687185.1 Egretta garzetta | reverse complement strand
GGGCCCCCAGAGCAAGGAAAGGGTGGCCCCCAGGGTGAGCAAAGGGTGGCCCCCAGGGCGAGCAAAGGGTGGCCCCCAGGGCGAGCAAAGGGTGGCCCCCAGGGCGAGCAAAGCACTCCAAACAACGGAACTGCCCAAAATTCAGAGCCACTCATCCAAAAGCAATAGGAAAGAAAAAAAAAATATCACAGTTCTCAATGTCCCCCGACTGCCATCAGGGGTTTGGAGATCATCTCACGTACCGCCTCCTCAGCGGCGCGTCCTCGGAGCAGGACGGCTTTGCAGCGTGGCGCCCCAGGGAGCAGCTGGAAGGGCAGCACGGGACAGCGGGGACGGTTTTGGGAAGCGCCATTTCCTCAGCAATGAGCACGCCTGTGGGCTTCCGACAAATTCCTCGCGCAGGGTGAGCCTCGCCGCTCCGGGTGCCCCCCAGCGCTGCCCTGCGGACGCTGAAGGTGGAGAGGAGGGCAAGGCCCAGCTGCTGGGCGCCGGCCACGGCTTCGGCCGGGGGGAATAGGGACGTGGGGGCTCGGGATGGGAGAAATTTCTCTTCTCCGCTTATTTACCGTAACAGGCAATTCCAGTGCCAAACAGCAGACGCCTGGGGACACAAATCTCAGGATTTACCCGTGCTCCCGGCCAAATGCTCCGCGACCCACTGCAGAGCAGAGCTGCCCTGGCTGCTCGACCTGAACGGTCGCTGCCCGGGTGGGACGCTGCTGCCAGAGCTGGGCAGCGGGGGGGGCCCTG
>NW_009259903.1:50669-51416 GCF_000687185.1 Egretta garzetta | reverse complement strand
GGGACGCTCCATCCATCTCCTCCCCGGCGGATCCGGATGGATGCCTGGAGCGGGGGCTGCGCAGGGCACACGGGCGCTCCTGCCCACGCGCCTCGCCGTGGAAGCTGTGGCATTCGGCTGCAGCGTGGGAGCAGCGTGAGACTCAATGCAGGTCCGAAAAAGCCACGTCAGATCGCTGCTGCCTGGAGGCGAGGGGGCCGTACGGCCCGGTAGGTGCAGGGTTACTTACACAAACGGGGCCCAAAACCCGTTTCCTTTCCAATACGGACTGAGCACAGTGACATTTTCAGACCGACGCGGTGCCAGCGCGCGCAGCTCTGAGCACGCCGGTGTTGGAGGTCACGAGGCGGGAGGAGACCTCGCGGCACAGGAAGGGCCTGATTCAGCCCCTCCACGTTTACAGCAGCGCACGCCTTATAAAGCCCCGTGCCTGAAACGGTACCGGACTCCGCCACTAACCCAAGGGGTTTCTGAGGAACTGACGTGGGGTTTGGACGCGACCCAGGGCTCAGGCTGACCCCAGCAGCCGGGCAGCACCGCCGCCTGCGACCGCATCCTGGGCTCACAGCACGGGACGTGCCCGTCACCAGCCCCGCCACCCGGACTTTCTTCCTGCAACAAAAACGACGGCTTGCCGAGCTAGGTGGGACGGTGCTGAGCGCCGCGGCTGGTGCAGCACCCGGGGCGGACGCTGCTGCTCAAATCCTCCCGGCAGGAGGGGACCCCAGCGCCCACCGGGAGCTCCGC
>NW_009259903.1:48875-49600 GCF_000687185.1 Egretta garzetta | reverse complement strand
AAAGAATTTCTTCCTTAGATCCAGTCTAAACCTCCCCTGCTTCAGTTTAAAGCCATCCCCCCTTGTCCTGTCCCAGCTGGCCCTACTAAAAAGCTTGTCCCCCCCTTTCCTCTGGGCCCCCTTGAAGCCCTGACCGGCCGCACTCAGCTCTGCCCGCAGCCTTCTCTTCTCCAGGCTGAACACCCCCAACTCTCCCAGCCTGGCCTCAGAGCAGAGGGGCTCCAGCCCTCAGAGCATTTTAGTAGCCCTCCTCTGGCCCCGCTCCAACAGGTCCATGTCCTTCTGGTGCTGAGGGCTCCCGAGCTGGACGCAGGGCTCCAGGGGAGGTCTCAGTCCTAAGCTCAGGGACCTTGCAGCCCTGCTGGCAGTGGGGGCTTTCGAGTGCTCCAGCCCACCGCGCACAGAGGCCTTGGCAAGAATCACAGAAAGCAGCGTATTTGCCTCAAAAACCACAGGGGAGCTGCCCACATCCCAAAACGCAGCACACGGTTCCTCTCCAGCCGAGCCGTGCAGGGCGCGGACGGAGGTGCCGACTTGCAGGTCCTTGGTCTGGGATCACAGCTCCAGGGCGTGGAAGCGTGTCTCTGGCAGGGGTAAACCCTCGCCGAACAGCAAACCTGAAGGTTTAACCAAGGAGCATCCAAGTGCTTCAGCGCGATTCAGAACTCAGCGTTAGACGCCCCGCAGTCACACGTCTGCCACAAGCACTGCGGCGCGGTCGCCGC
>NW_009259903.1:46954-47337 GCF_000687185.1 Egretta garzetta | reverse complement strand
CGCCCGCGGGGCTCCCATGTGCCCCGTCACCCCCGAGGGCTGGCTGCACGGCACAGGCTCCGGGAGAGGCTCTGCACCGTCACCGCCGGTGCCTGGCAGGGACAGCCACCGCCGTCCTCCCCGTCCCAGGACACCGGCACTGGGTTCCTGCAGGGTCGTGCTCCCAGCCTGCAGAGCAAAGCTGAAAGCGGCCCCTGAGCTTCCCAAATGCCCGGCAGGGAGGGGACATCAACCTCCAGCGGCCGGCTGACAAGAGAGGAGGGAGGGCACGGAGCTGCACCCTGCTCCTTGGCAAACCCACGCCACCCTGCAGCCAGAACCCGACGGGCAGCGGTGCCCGAGCACCGGGGGATGGCTCTGGTGTGCGCCCATCCACACGACGC
>NW_009259903.1:46011-46244 GCF_000687185.1 Egretta garzetta | reverse complement strand
TCGTGCCGGCAGCACGTGGTGTCCGGGCACTAAAGCTTCCACCGGTACAACAGGCACCCCGGCACAGAGCTTGGGCCCTACGGCGTAGCTCCGGGCGGGAGGAGCACGTCCTGCTCAGCTCAGCGCTGGATGGCTCAGTGCTGTAAGGCTCCGACTGCCGTCCCGTCCCGTCCGCGTGGCTCACATGTGCCCCGTCACCCCCGAGGGCCGGCCGCACCGCAGACGCCCCGGGA
>NW_009259903.1:45782-45987 GCF_000687185.1 Egretta garzetta | reverse complement strand
GGGCTCTGCCAGCGTGTGGCGGGGCACGGGGAGAGCTGCTAAAAGCGTTTTGGGGAGGAACCTGCTCTATTTTTACCTGATGCCAAATTCCAGTTACCTCCCAGGGGAGCTATTAGCCAGCGCCACTGGCACCCTGTCCCAATAATTACAGGGCCACGCCACGAACATTTACCCAAGGCCTAAAAACAGCACGTGCTGCACCGAT
>NW_009259903.1:44772-45222 GCF_000687185.1 Egretta garzetta | reverse complement strand
CGGGGGGCCGGTGCCCCCATGGGACCGGCGTGCCCTGAGGCCAGTGCACCCATGGGACCAGCGTGCCCATGGGACCAGCGTGCCCTGAGGCCAGTGCACCCATGGGACCAGCATGCCCTGAGGCCAGTGCGCCCATGGGACCAGCATGCCCTGAGGCCAGTGCACCCATGGGACTGGCGCGCCCTGAGGCCAGAGCACCCATGGGACTGGTGTGTCCTGAGGCCGATGCGTCCATGGGACTGGCGTGCCCATGGGACCAGCGCGCCCATGGGACTGGTGCGCCCTGAGGCCAGAGCACCCATGGGACTGGTGTGCCCTGAGGCCAGAGCACCCATGGGACTGGTGTGTCCTGAGGCCGATGCGTCCATGGGACTGGCGTGCCCATGGGACCAGCGCGCCCATGGGACTGGTGCGCCCTGAGGCCAGAGCACCCATGGGACTGGTGTGCCC
>NW_009259903.1:40641-43765 GCF_000687185.1 Egretta garzetta | reverse complement strand
GCTCTGACCTAAGCACGGGCTTCTCCCACTGCGCTACCTGACTCCTGGCATTAGTTGTGGTTTGGGACTTTATCCCACCCCCTGATGCTCCCCGGAGCTACGGTACCCAGAAGCGTGCAGGTAGAGGCGAAGCATCACCACGCAGATCACAGACTTGCAGCACCAATCAAGACCCTCCTACGTCTTCCTATCATCGCACCCAAAGGCGAGGGTTTCCGTTTAACAGGGCGGACTGAGAAGCCCCGCACCTACGGACCCGCAGATCCTGCTCCTCACCAAAAGCCTCTGGATCGCAGGTGTCCTGCTGCGGCGCCTCTACAGCCCGACCCGTGGTCGCCTCCAGGCGAGCATCGCCGTCCAGCAACGCTGCTCAGTCATTACAGCCCCTTCTCCCGGCAGCGCAGTTCAGGCCCTTCTCCAACCAGCTCAGGTACAACCTCCTTTTAATCTCGTTTCCAACCCATCTCCCAGAGCACAACAGCAGAGCAGAGCGGAAAGGGACAGAGAAGGCCAAGGCCGACCAAGCCGGGGGAGAGCACAGTGGGTTTGGAAGCTGCCCTGAAGGAGCGGTGAGGCTGGGGAAGCCAAACTGGAGGCAACCAGGCGATGGAGAGGAGAGCCGAGGGCGCGGGGCTGGTGCGCCCATGGGACCAGTGCGCCATTGGGACTGGTGCACCCCGAGGCGGGTGCACCCATGGGACCAGCATGCCCTGAGGCCAGTGCACCCATGGGACCAGCGGGCCCTGAGGCCAGTGCACCCATGGGACCAGCGGGCCCTGAGGCCAGTGCACCCATGGGACCAGCGGGCCCTGAGGCCAGTGCACCCATGGGACCAGCGGGCCCTGAGGCCAGTGCACCCATGGGACCAGCGGGCCCTGAGGCCAGTGCACCCATGGGACCAGCGGGCCCTGAGGCCAGTGCACCCATGGGACCAGCGGGCCCTGAGGCCAGTGCACCCATGGGACCAGCGGGCCCTGAGGCCAGTGCACCCATGGGACCAGCGGGCCCTGAGGCCAGTGCACCCATGGGACCAGCGGGCCCTGAGGCCAGTGCACCCATGGGACCAGCGGGCCCTGAGGCCAGTGCACCCATGGGACCAGCGGGCCCTGAGGCCAGTGCACCCATGGGACCAGCGGGCCCTGAGGCCAGTGCACCCATGGGACCAGCGGGCCCTGAGGCCAGTGCACCCATGGGACCAGCGGGCCCTGAGGCCAGTGCACCCATGGGACCAGCGGGCCCTGAGGCCAGTGCACCCATGGGACCAGCGGGCCCTGAGGCCAGTGCACCCATGGGACCAGCGGGCCCTGAGGCCAGTGCACCCATGGGACCAGCGGGCCCTGAGGCCAGTGCACCCATGGGACCAGCGGGCCCTGAGGCCAGTGCACCCATGGGACCAGCGGGCCCTGAGGCCAGTGCACCCATGGGACCAGCGGGCCCTGAGGCCAGTGCACCCATGGGACCAGCGGGCCCTGAGGCCAGTGCACCCATGGGACCAGCGGGCCCTGAGGCCAGTGCACCCATGGGACCAGCGGGCCCTGAGGCCAGTGCACCCATGGGACCAGCGGGCCCTGAGGCCAGTGCACCCATGGGACCAGCGGGCCCTGAGGCCAGTGCACCCATGGGACCAGCGGGCCCTGAGGCCAGTGCACCCATGGGACCAGCGGGCCCTGAGGCCAGTGCACCCATGGGACCAGCGGGCCCTGAGGCCAGTGCACCCATGGGACCAGCGGGCCCTGAGGCCAGTGCACCCATGGGACCAGCGGGCCCTGAGGCCAGTGCACCCATGGGACCAGCGGGCCCTGAGGCCAGTGCACCCATGGGACCAGCGGGCCCTGAGGCCAGTGCACCCATGGGACCAGCGGGCCCTGAGGCCAGTGCACCCATGGGACCAGCGGGCCCTGAGGCCAGTGCACCCATGGGACCAGCGGGCCCTGAGGCCAGTGCACCCATGGGACCAGCGGGCCCTGAGGCCAGTGCACCCATGGGACCAGCGGGCCCTGAGGCCAGTGCACCCATGGGACCAGCGGGCCCTGAGGCCAGTGCACCCATGGGACCAGCGGGCCCTGAGGCCAGTGCACCCATGGGACCAGCGGGCCCTGAGGCCAGTGCACCCATGGGACCAGCGGGCCCTGAGGCCAGAGCACCCATGGGACTGGTGTGCCCTGAGGCCAGAGCACCCATGGGACCGGTGCACCATTGGGACCGGTGCGCCCATGGGGCCAGGGCCTGTGGGGCCAGGGCCCGTGGAGGTGGCCATGCAAGGACACGCCGGCCTGCGCTCACCCGGCTCCCCGCTCCCCGGGAGGTGCCAGCAGCAGCCGCCTTCAGCTGCCCGCGCAGCCGGCGGGCCCGGGTACCCCTCGCAGACACAGCAAGCGCAGATCCCCCGTTACGCGCTCCAGCTGCTGCTTCTGCATTCCCTGCTCCCGACAGCCAGTTTGTTGGGAAACTGCAGCGACAAATACATGGAAATCCCAACCGGCAAGCGGACGCAAAGGGATAGCGGGAGCAAGATACAGCCACGGGCACAGCAGAGAATGACACCAGTTTTGAGTTTCAGGACAAAGTGACTCCATGCCGGCACCTCTCCCCTTGCTGTAAGGCAGGCAAGGAGAGGGGAAAACCACAGCCCCAACAGAGCGGACTGCTCTTCGCTGGCTCACATGTGAACATCCAAGTCCCTTCCCTTTTCAAGCATGCTCTGAGCACCGGTTCAGTTTGTCTTGACCCAGCAGAGATCATTCACATCCACAGAGTTTGCCAGCCTCAACATCTCCCAACAAAGCAGAAGGAGCTTTTGTTCCCGGTGCCTCGTGCAGGAGGCGGCCACAGGGAGGAACAACGGGGTCGGAGCTGCCGTCAGACTGGGGAGCGCGGCACCTTCAGAAGGAGCAGAAGAACCGAGCTGTGAGTGACAAACCAAGCCCCGCCAGGACGTGATGCGTAGAAGGTCAGCTTCCACGGGTGCCTCACCAGCGTTGGCAGCGCCAGTACCACCAAGAGACTCGCATTAGGTGTTGGAACGGGAGGAAACGTTGTTGGGGATACGTTCCTGACACTGCTGGAAAGCAGTGCCGTTGGCACACCGGCTGTTCCGGTACGACGCAGGGACGAGCGCATCGGC
>NW_009259903.1:39833-40542 GCF_000687185.1 Egretta garzetta | reverse complement strand
CCGGCCCAGCCGGCGGCGTTTCAGCGGCCCCGGAGCCGCTGTGCCGGGCGGCCTCGCAGAGACCATTCCATCAGCTCTCCAACTGCAACCAGCAGGACCCGAGTGAGAAAATCGCTCAGCCAGGTGGTGCAAGATGAACTCTCGAGCAGCCGTAATCCGCACCAGTTGGATACAGCCTCCTCGATTTACAGGACTTACAGACTCTGCAAAGTCAGTGCTTGGGCCCCGTGCTAACAGGGGACCGGGATGCGACAGAAAGCCACCCACCTGGCTGAAAGAGGGAGGGGAAACGCCACCCCGCAGCGTCTGCTGCGGGAGATGCAGGAGGAGAACCTACCTGCCACCAGCCAGCCCAGAGGAGAGCAACCACGGACTGCATGCGGTCTTCCCCAAACTGGAATTTATCCGACTGATCCAGCTCTTCCCCCGCCCCCCCAGCCCCCCAGATGATGATCGTGCTCCATTCCTCCCCATCGCTTCCTCCCCTTCCCACACCGAGAACCGCACTAGGTGGGAAATGCCGGGACGCCGTGCGAGCTGACCACCGGCAGAGAGCCACCACGGGAGAGGACACGACTCCTACTGGCCACGGGGGAGGAAAGCCAAGGGGGCTGCTGCTCCAGCGCAGACCCACCAGCAGCACAGCCACCCCCTTCACAGCTCCTCTTCTGAACCTCCAAACCACAGACCTGCCGTGCAACGCAAACCC
>NW_009259903.1:39337-39804 GCF_000687185.1 Egretta garzetta | reverse complement strand
GACGCGCGCCCCCCCCCAGGGGACGGGAGCGCCGGCAGCGGCTCAGCCGCTCGCTCGAGGTGCCCAGGCTGTCAGCCTTGTCTCCAGGTTTCCAGCTCTGCGTGCCAGCAGAAGGAGCACCTCCACGAGGGAGCACCCGCCTCGGGGGGCTGAATCAGCCAGAGGTGCCCGGAGATGGCCGGGCAGCGGGAAGGAGGGAGCCGGGGCAGAGCAGAGGGTTAAGGAGAAGCGAAGCAGCGCGGTTCCCGCAGGAACCTCCCAGTATGAGCCAGGCAGCCCAGCCCAGAGGAGGAAGGGGCAGATGCAAACGAGAACTGAAAACACAATCAATTACGGACTTCTCTAGGATGGAGAACCAACGTTTCCCCCCCTCCAGCCTTCGCCTTCCGCACCGACGGTTCCTCGGTGAAGCGGGCAGGGCGCTCCCCAGGGCGGCGGGGCGACGGGCAGCCCCTGCCCCGAGCTGG
>NW_009259903.1:35844-38929 GCF_000687185.1 Egretta garzetta | reverse complement strand
GACGGTCGCAGCAGCCAACGAATGCGAGCACCGCGGTGTGCCGGCCAGCACCGAGCCCGGCGAGGGAGATTACCGGGATTAACGTGTCCCCGGCAGCTCCTGCCACCGGCTACCTACAGACACCACCAACACCCATGGGGCTCGTCCCGGGCCCTCCCAAACCCACCCAGCGTTACACAAACGCCCTCATCCTCCGCACACAAGAGATTATCCAGGAAGCCTCCGGAGGTCACCGGAGCTGAGCGGGAAGGACAGCGGCACCACGCCGAGCGCCGTTCCCCGGAGCTGGTCCCAGCCCGATCCCGCTGCTGGGTCAGAGGCGCCGATGCCCCTCAGCTGTGCCAGAAGCAGGGACCAGCATTTCTGGGCCGGCTCCTCGAGACCAGCAGGGCGTGCAGCTCTCCTCGGCTTTACCCCAGGCACAGGCCAGCAATCCTGTAGGCGGTGACTGCTCTCCGCTTGGGGAAATCAAAAGGCACGGCCTGTGCCCGACCGGCACGCTGGATCCCGATAACCCCAGCAGGAACAGCCTCCTCCCTTCGCAGACTCCAGACCAGCAGAATGACCTGTTTTAGAATCATAGAATCATCTACGTTGGAAAAGCCCTTGAAGCTCCCCCCGCCCAACCGACCCCCTACCACTGCCATCCCACCCCCAAACCCTGGCCCTCCGCACCGCCTCTGCCCGGCTGTTAAATCCCCCCAGGGCTGGGGACTCGACCCCTTCCCTGCCCCTTCCAGCCCCTGACAGCCCCAAGGGGAAGGAATTGTTCCCCATGGCCAACCTCACCCTGCCCTGGCACAACTTCAGACCATTTAGCCCCAAGGGAGAAGCTTCTAGGCAATCCAAAGCGCATCCATCACCCCTGTCGGAGTGGGAGAGGCACGATTTGAGGGGTAAGGTGAGGAAACACCCTTCAATCTAATTCTGACAAGCAGGAAACAAAGTTCTGCTCCTCCACCCAAAATCAACAGACCCAAGGCACGGGGCCAGCAGTGGAGCATGGCATTCGTTCCCGGTCCGGCTGCCTCCCTCTGCCCACCTGCAAACCTGGGTGCCTCCCTAAAAGTGGATCCTGGAGACCAGAGGACAGGCTAGAAGAGAAGAGCTTCCACGTGGCTTGAGGAGCTCCCTCATCTCCACAAGCCTAAACTCCCCTATCCCCTGAAAGACTTCAGATGCAGCCGTAAGATAATTGAGAATTGATTTTGAGGGCACGGGAAAGCAGGAAAGCCTAACAGGAGTGAGAAAGGTCTTAACAGACGCAGAGCTGCCTGCTGGGCGGCTGAAATCACAGCTGGAAGTTTGGAGGAATGACCACGAAGCCAACACGTCGTTAAGAGAGGGGACAGTGAAGCGGCTCGGTGTGGACACAGGTCGGGCGGATGCTCAGTCGATGCCACGCTTTACAAACGGGTCCCAGCTGCCCTCGGGGCGGGGGGCACGGCCAGGGTCTCGCACTGAACTGCAGGGCTGAGCCCAGGAGGGAAGCTGAGCTTCCCCCAAGGGGATCCCCGCAGCCAGCTCGGCACCGAGAGCTCCTGCCACGCAGCTCTGCACCCAGGCGCGACGGCCGGCAGGGCTCGAGCCCGACCGGGTCACACCTCGGCGATGGCGCAAGCCAACAGCCCATACCGCTCGGCCAGACACACGATCTGGGAGCTCGGGAGCAGCTGTAACATCGCTTTTTCGTGTCTTAAGGCAGCAAGACCTGGCCCAGCCTCAGCACAGGGCATGAGGATGGGGACGAGCCCCCGGACCCCAAGGCAAGGGCTGCATTTTCCACTTAGGATGGCTGAACCCTGAAGAACAGGGAAATAAAACACTGCTCCGAGGGGTGGTGGCTCGGGCAGAGGTGCACGCCCCACCCTGTGAAGAGGAAGAAATCCAGCCGCAGCAGAAGCCGCTTCATGACGATGCCTGCCCCCCAGCCACAAAGGTGGAGTACCCAGCCTTGCAAAAACTGCTCAGACACAAGACGGCAACCGTTCGGCTTTGCTGCTTTTTGCCAGAAAAATTAAGTGAGAAACTGTTATACGGACAGGAGACCCAACACCTCCGAGATCCAACTCATCACCGTCCCTGTCCCCTTTCCCACAGCATCCTACCGTGCCCCGCAATGCCAGCGGTGAGCAGAGCAGATGCCGCGCGCTGCGATGGACGAAGTCGGCAGCTACTTCACCTGGGCCTGACTTCTCTTTGGTCCCGCAGCTGAGACGAAGCTACAGCGTGCCCCCAACTCATTTCCTAACTATCAAAAAAGTATGGATGACCCCAGCATCGAAAGGTCTTGAGGACTCGAAGGACCTCAGTCTCTGCCTGCAGATCCCCCACCTCGCCCCAAGGACACTGACCTCCCCTGCAGCTCCAGGACTTGTCACCTCCCACGCACCCCTCAGGGCTTCCCCACCTCTCACGAGTTTTGTTCACCAAGCCCGTTCCAACCCTCAAGACATGGATTTCCATGCGGGTCACTCAGTGCGAAACAAAGCAAGTCGCATCCCCTGCCGCCCCTTCCAGCCACAGCCTGCCGACGCTTGAGGACACGCGCTCCGAACCCGGCTCCAGAGGCACCAGGCACGGTACCCACGGGTAGTTAAGGACTTTCTGTCCTGTTTGTCAAGTCCTATCCAGGTTCTAGTCTACCCAAACTGAAATTACTTTTGAAAAGGTAAAAAGCAATCCCAGCCTCTTAATAACACAATGCCTCAACTCACAAAAATAGTTAATCCTAAATTGCAAAGTTACAGCAGTTTTGCCATTAATTTATGCACCAGCCTGCACGCCTTGGCAGCGTCCCTCCCGCATGTTCTACAGTGCCGATTACCCGAGCCAGCGGTGGCTTTAGGTCACCGTTGGAGACTCTCGCGGCTGAGATGGGTGAGGGGAGCTACGGGCACCGAGTTCGGTACCATTTCTCCCCATTTTTAGTCATGTCCTGTCAATGAAAAATGACCGCTCTCAGCCCATGAGCCGGGCTGCCCAACTGTGCTCGAGATCCACGCCGGCAGCTTCCAAGGAGTCCAAAGGATGCCCTGCCTCCGCTGAGCCTACGAACGACGACACCCCCCGTCCGGCGCGCCCC
>NW_009259903.1:34961-35274 GCF_000687185.1 Egretta garzetta | reverse complement strand
CTGCACATCTGCCCTCCAAACCTGCACATCTGCCCTCCAAACCCGCACATCTGCCCTCCAAACCCGCACATCTGCCCTCCAAACAGCTCACACGTCAGCCGCGGGAGATGCTGCCGAGAGCCTTTTCTCCCAGAAAGGGAGAAACCCCCCCCGACACCTCCCCAGGCTTCAGCACAGGGCGGAGAGCAAACTCGCAGCAGCGAGGTGAGCTTATGGCGACAGACAGCAGCTTGCTTTAATCCGACCCCTACAACCCCACGTGTCCCGCAGGCAGCCCGCTCAATGCCGCCTGCCCGCAAAGTGGCCCAGCTTG
>NW_009259903.1:32963-34081 GCF_000687185.1 Egretta garzetta | reverse complement strand
GCCCAGCACGCCTGCACAGGGCTGGGCTTCATAACACTTGAAACAAAGGAGGAAACTCGGTGGCAAAACCCCGGGAATGGACACGCGCTCAGCTGATTTGGAGGGCAGCTGCCCCCCACCCGGCCATCACAAACCCTCCTACCGCCTTTGCTCCCCTAAATCAGATCTCACGATTCATCCCAACAGCTTCGAGGAAAACAAACCCTCCCCAGGATGATTCCAGTAAGACAGGCCAGAGCGGGATTTAGCTCACGACAGAATCAAAATCCCCACGCTCAAGCGTTTTGGCTGTTTACAGAGACTCTCACCCCGAGGGGCCCAGAGTCCCGCTACAGAAAATGTTTGCATCAGCTGCGAAGTCACATGTGGGGAAAATGCCCAAAACCAAAACCAAATCTGTCTAAGAGAAGAGATGAAGTGGAGGAACTGCATGGGGAGGAATGCTCCTCCAGACAGATCCTGGGCCCCATCACCGCCTCGTTCCCCGCGCCCAGCTCGGCTCTGGGCTTGATCTTGTCGCCACCAGCACAGAAACCCCTCAGGTGGGAACACACCGAGTTTGAGGCGGGTTTCAGCCTTTTCCTCGGACGCGCCTGAAGGTCTCCGTGCAAAAGGGAATTGCCGTGCAGCCGGGCTCGCAAGCAGCGCTGCGGGGAAACTGCCTCGGCAAAGGCGTCCCCAGGTTACCTGGCTGCTTCAGGAGGAGCACGCCGAGCCTCCTCCTCCTCTTCCTCCTCCTCCGAGCACTCCCTGCCCCGGGCTCCGTCAGCACTGTCCCCCCAACACCGCCCCCCCAGCACAGTCCTGGGGGCTCCCCACTGCTCAGAGCACCGTGCCGGGTGCCAGGGCCACCCCAGCTCCCCACCTTCCCCCGCGCCAGGCCCTGGGTCTGCCGGGGAGGACGCACGCTCTGCACGCCTCCTCCCCAGCACCCAGCCCCGAGAAACTGCACGGGGCTAAGATCAGGTGGTGGAAGATTTAAGAGAAAAGCTCGGTCAGTCTGGGAACCTGCTTTAATCCCCCGGCTTTTAGTGCTACCAGTAAAGCAAGCGCTTTGGGCAGGACGCTGCAGGCGTTGTGCGCCCCTGAGGCTGCGGAGCCTGCTGCCTGCACGCAGC
>NW_009259903.1:32305-32808 GCF_000687185.1 Egretta garzetta | reverse complement strand
TCCCCCCCCATCCCTCCCTTCCTGGGGACCCAGTGGGGGGTGTCCACATTTTCCAGCGAGCACTTCTGGGAAGCAATCCAAGACCAGTAAGCAATCTCCCCGCTCCTCCAGAGCCCCCTTCCTCATCCTCCTCTTGCACAAGGCCAGGACCCATGCCAAGGCGAGGAGACTGGCTTTTGCTTTCAGGGTATGCGATGACACTCCCGATGCGAGATCCGCAGGGGCTTGCCCCCCATTCACGGACGCCGTGGGGCCAGTGGGGCTCCCTTCCAGCCACCCTGTGGGGCTCCCTTCCAGCCACCCCAGTGCTTGGAAAATTCCACGAACCCCAAAGCCCTCATGGGCTGATACAAAGCAGCGGAGCCAAGCAAAATAATTGCATTGCATATGATTTCAGTGAAAGAGAAAGGGAGGGCTGCAATAGGAAACGCTCTCAGGCCAGCCAAGGGGAAGGACAGCAAGCTCCCCCGGGGACGAGGCCACCGCAGCCACGCAGTGTGCTG